>NC_092153.1:11885871-12180871 GCF_045791955.1 Oncorhynchus clarkii lewisi | reverse complement strand
TAAGACCCTGACCTGGGACATATTAGAGTGATTAGATTCTGATGCACCTAGACCAGCGTGATAACACAATAGGCAGCATGCTCCCCTACAACACTAGCTGAGATCCAGTCAGGTGCTGTACTGCATGCTACAGTCATTCTCATGTACGGCTACCCTCTTAAAGGAGGTTACGCATGACATGTTGCATTATTTCTGAAAACAGAACACACGCAGTCGTGCACACACAGACACACACACAGGAATGCATGTGCATACACACGTACAGAGTTGATTGTTAAAGAGGGAGGAGAGGTGAAACCTCTGATTCAGCAGTATTTCAGCCCTCTAATAAAACACAGCTGACAGGCTGTGCTGTAGAGGATGTACCTCCTCTATACTGGACAGGAGATGGCTATAAAAGATTCATAGAAAATGGGAGGGGAAAGATGGGCACAGAGGGGAAATATAGGCAGGGTTTACCAGCTGCGATGAAATGAGTATTGGTCACTGTGAATAATATACAGGACATTGCCACAGTCAAACCAAGGTAACAGGAAAATGTTGTGGAAATGATGTCCTAAAGACTTATTTCCCTCTCTGTCCGATTCCTTATAACCACTGATCTGAAAGAGATGGATAGTTCCTAGTTGAAAGCACAGAATACATTCATGGATGAAAGTGATACAGCAGAATGGCCGCCACCGTATGCATGCATGCACATTAGGGTCTGGTTCTCAAAGGAGGTGACACAGAAGGAAGTGCTTCGTCTGGGAAACAGCACTAGACGCAGACGGGTCTTGGTTAGAAAAGGAAAGGTTGGATGGATCCAGAATTTGCAGTGAGGCCTTCCTCACAGCTATGGCTGTGATTTCCATGAAATCAAGGCACACTGTTGGACTGCCTTGGGATAACTGCATGACAACCAAATCCCCAGATATGTGTTTATTGGGTTCTGTTGAGGGCACAGAAGATATCTCATGACTGGCTAAATCACATAACATTTAAAGTGCTGTGACAATGGACTGATTCTCTCCATGTAGCCTGAGACAGTTTTTTACTTAAAACCAACCACATGATAATCAAATTGGTCATGCCATACTTGGAGAACTATTTATACGAGTAGTAAATATGTTATAAATACCCTACCAAATCCCATAAAAGAACTCAGTTTGAAAAATAAGTAGGCAAATGCACAACAGGATTACGTAACATGCGCACTGGATAGTCAGTCAGTCACCACTCCATTGCTATGCCCTCATTTATAGCACCAAAGGTCAAACTCAGATTGCAAATGTTTGCTGAAGTTTGTTTATGATGTTGCAGGCGTTTTCAAGCATCTTCATACTGCTAGACGTATTCCAAATCTGTATATAAAAGCTCACACGTGACACGAAAATAAAGTTTACAAACATTCTCATACGTTTTCTCCTCATACCATATCAACGTTTCTTTATTCAGTTACATTGTAACGCCGACATGTAGCCTACTCTCCAAAGATTTAATATGGACGTTTACACTGAGGGGATTCGTTTATCTAGCTCGGGTTACCCCGATGAGAGGAGTTTGTATCGGGTGAAGGTGATTGCATTCATTTTGGAACAGGGCGGCCTGAAGGGTGTTAGCCGGTTCTAAACAAAAGTGTAGTAATTAAGGACGTGGAGTGATAAATCGGATTAGTGATGAGTCGGATTCTGTGCAAACGTGATTGCGATAAAAACTCTTTATCTGCCTTCCAATTAAAACTAGTTTGAACATTCAAACATGTATTTTTATGGAAAAGAGATGTTGTTTGTTTCGGGACGATTGGCCGAGGGGGCAGATTGCTGTTTGATTTGAGAAGGGCCCTCCTTCCTCCTAGCCTTCCCCAGATGACATGAGGGCGCCATTTCTCGGTTCAACCCGGGCCAGGAAAATAGAACTCCCTCATTTCACAGCGCGCGCGCCACGGTCACGTCCAATGATTATCCATGGGGCAATGTTCAGTTGCTTGCTCAGTAGAATGCTCTATGTTTTGTGTAGGGTGTTTGTCTTTATTCGTTAAATGTTCATGTGATATTATGTCCTAATATATTGGAATACATTATGTAGCCTATTGGCCATTGATATTTAAACATTGAAAAGTATTGATCATTGAGTGATATACTAATGTTAATTGATAAATACCTTTTAAGGTGCACTTTGGATTATCTCCGGTCAATCAACAGAAACTACAGCCCCCATAGTTCCTTGCAAAATCTCACAGACTCAGTTGCTCTGAAATGCATTCAACTGAGCAACAGCGCGCACACGAGTTCAGTCGGGGAAGAATTTAGAGGTAGGTTTTTACCTACTTTCCTTGTCAATGTACAAAGTTGTATGTACATTGTTTAAAACCCAATTATTGGTGTCAACTTCAGCTAGCTAACAAGTTCACCAATGTTCCCTGCAATAAGATAATATTAACTCGCATGATGGAGCTAACGTCAGTTACTGTAGGCAGTTAGCTAAATTGTATAGGCTATTTGATTTTAGCTGTAGCTAGCTCTCTGACATTGTTCACTAGCAAGGGGTTTATTAAAATAAAATCATACCTCTTCCAGACAAGCTTAACTACCTTTAGCTAACTAACGTTAGGTATTCCAGACTGGAATCTGGTTAGCTAACGTAACTAGTTAGCTAACATTGAATATGGCTCGTGCCAGCCATGCGTGCAGAAGTTGCACCCCTGTTTTAGCGAATACTTTTTAAAGTAACTATGTCTGGTCTCACGCATGCAGCATTGCAATTACAAAGCTTTCTAACCATGGTAAACGTTACACAAGTCGTTCGTTGTGAATCTATTTTTTTGGAGTGTGTCAACCCCAAGTTAATAAATCAGTCCAACAGAGAACAACAAAGTTATCATACACTGACTGCACCCAAATAATACTCGTTACCTGACAGCTCAGATCTGTTAGGGTCGTTGTTTACCATGGTTGTTACTATAATACGTGTGATTTGATGGGAAAGGACAGCTTTGGACATAGGGAGTTTGGTTGAGCACCATACCACAAAATAATTAAGAATAAAGCACTCTGTCAGAAAACAAACTTTGAGTGACTATTTGCAAACATTATTGTATTTTACAGGTTCACACAGACCAGAGGTCCAGCTGTAAACTAGCTTGCTTTCAATCATTGTTAATCCATGGAATGGAGCAAAGGTTAACCTTCTCTCATACATAGAGTATGAAAATGGCTGCAGGTAGCACTTTAACTCCATGTTCGTCATTGTGAAAGGTTTCCCTCTCACCCCCTCTAATGTTTAACACTGGATCCTTTGTGGAACTTGTAAGGGAAGAGTGCTAACAGGAATCTCTACTCATTGTCTGCTTAGAACATCTGAATTGGTGGTTTAGGTCCTACTCTCTGGTTTCTATGAAAAATCCTATAGCAAGCCTCTTCACTATAGCAATACCACTTAGTCATTTGATACAGTCAGAGGTAGACTTGGGACCCCAGTGTCCACTGTCAGGCCACTACCATGGTGGGCAAAGACGCTATGGTGAGTGGGGACAGGGCTGTGGAGGAAGAGGCTGAACTGGACCTGAAGGAGACCTCCCCTGGAGAGCCTGACCCCGAGGTGGCTCTTCCCCCACCTGAGGACCCCTCAGACGGCCAGACCAAGACCGCCCGGACCTGGGAGTTGTCGGTGGTGTTCCTGTGTTTCTATGGGTTTATGGTGCAGCTGAAGCCTGGGGAGCCCTTCATAACACCAAACCTGCTCAGCATGGAGAAGAACTTCACCAGGGAACAGGTCAGTGATGCACAGTCATCCCCCTATAACAGTTTGGAATGTTGGTGTGGTGTGTTTTGCGTGAGAGTGCAGTTTGTGTATGCAACTATCCGTGTGTGTGTGTCTCTTAAGTTGACCACAGTTTTTAAGGGTGGGTAGATGGAGGTAGGGCTGCACAATGTGGGCGAATAATCGAGTTGAGAAAAAAAAAAATCTTACCAAATGTTGCAATTTGATGTTAAAGATCAAAATACTTGGGTGAATTGTTGGAATCATAGAAATGGAATAACTTATATTACAAAGTAGGGCTGGGAATTGCCAGGGACCTCACAATACAATATTATCACGATACCTAGGTGCCGATACGATATGTATTGCAATTCGATACTGTGATTTCATTGCGATTCGATGTTCCAAACATATTGCTCACCATATGTCTGCTGCAGAGGGACAAGAGAGAGCCATGAGAAATCTAACAGCAAGGAGGAGGAACTGCACCGCTTGGTGGGAAGCAGCCGCAAGAGGAGAAAACAATGGCGGAAACTATAAAAACGTCCATTACACGTTTCAAAATATTGCTTGCAATATGGATCTCTTGCGATATAGATATCTTGTAATATGGATCTCTTGCGATATGGATCTCTTGCAATATGGATCTCTTGCAATATGGATCTCTTGCGATATGGATCTCTTGCAATATGGATCTCTTGCGATATGGATCTCTTGCGATATGGATCTCTTGCGATATGAATCTCTTGCGATATGGATATTGCACGTTAGTATTTTGATTACGATGTGAATTCAATCATTTTGGAGCACTAGTAGGAAGGATTGAGAAACGTATCTTCACTCTTGCTTAGTAAACAAGTATATTGTTAGTCGTGTCAACTATTGCTATCGGTCTTCTACTGAATTTTTATTTTTATTTTTTTTATTGAACCTTTATTTAACTGACTTGCCTAGTTAAATAAAGGTTAAATGTAAAAAATAAAATTGTATATATATTTAAAGGCCAGGGCATGTCAGTTCAACCTGAGGCCCAATTGATTTTGAGGGATATGAAAGGCAATGTCCTGCGCTGGAGGCTATAGCCTTGTATGACACGTAGAAGGACAACCCTGATATAAGCTATATCAGCTGACACGTGTTCCATCTGAATTTATACTAGGAGCTTGAACTACAACCGCCCAATCCTAAAATAATTGAACCAGTGTTCCTTAGTCATGGAACCCACTGGACTGTAATAAGGCTATCACAGTGTGAGTGCAGTAACCCTTCCTCAGTATGGTCAAAGTTCACATTCCTACAAATTAGGGCAGTCTCTTTTTCTGATTGGTTACTGTAGGCTTGTCTGGCTCAGTATCAACTAATGAACCTAATGGCCTGACGTCTGCAGTCTCATTGGAAGGTGTCCTTGCCTACAATGTAGCATTAGTTCAAATGAAGGGGATCAGTGAAGGTTTTTGCTCCCCTCATTTCCTGTAGAGGGGGATTAACGTTGTTGCGTTGGCAAAAGTGTCAGCACAGCGACAAGGTTATTCTGAACAGCATATGAGGCATGTGCATTTGTCAGTGTTCGAGGACTCACAGGAAACTAGCCTAAATATGCAATTTGAGAACACCTGCCGGCACATTTATAGAGCCTTCAGCTGCAACTTTTTACAAGGAGAATTGGATTCCACTGAGTCCTCTGTCTCTTCTATGTGGTCTCCCCCTCTCATACCCACCATTCTCTTCCTCCAGGTGACCAATGAGATCAACCCGATCCTGTCCTACTCCTACATGGCGGTGCTGGTGCCAGTCTTCCTCCTGACAGACGTCCTGCGTTACAAGCCCGTCCTGGTCCTCTCCAGCCTCAGCCACGTGGCCATTTGGCTCCTCCTCCTCCTGGGCTCCTCCCTCTTAGAGATGCAGTTCATGGAGTTCTTCTACGGCATCACCATGGCAGCACGCGTGGCTTACTCCTCCTATATATTCTCCCTGGTCACCCCAGAGCTCTACCAACGTGTGGCCAGCTACTCGCGCTCTTGCGTCCTCATGGGGGTGTTTGCCAGCTCGGTGCTGGGCCAGGTGCTGATATCCGTGGGCAGGCTCTCCTTCGCCATGCTCAGTGCTGTCTCCTTGGCCTTGGTGTCCTTCGGCCTGGTGCTCTCCTGCTGCCTGCCCTGGCCCAAGAGGTCCCTGTTCTTCAACAGGGCCCACCACGCTGCCCAGAGGAACCTCCAGGAGCAGGCTGCCGCCCAGTCGGAGCTGGCCAGGATGAAGCAGGGCGAAGCGGGCTTGGGTTCAGGTGACACACCCTCCCTGGCCCCTCTCAGCTCTGGTTCCTCCTGGAGGGACTCAGTGTTTATTCAGATGCTGAAGGAGCTGAGGAACGTGCCGCGGAGGCCCAGCCTGAGACTGTGGAGCCTGTGGTGGGTGTTCAACTCCGCTGGCTACTACCTGGTGCTGTTGTACATCCATGTCCTGTGGAACAAGGTGTACCCCGCCACGGAGAACAAACACGTCTACAACGGAGGGGTGGAGGCTGTCTCCACACTACTGGGTGAGGGATCCATTTCCCTAGGTTTTAGTCTGGGTACAAAGGCCCTCCAAAGCCAGGTATACAAGTGTTTTAATAACAAATATGTAGCATTCACCTGGGTCTTTACGGTCTGACAGGGTTGGAGCCTGTGTTCTCCAAGTCAATGATTCCTACAAAATATTAACACCCCTACAGCAGTTGGCAGTGGTAGTAGTGAGAGCACCATGGCAACATGCTTCAAGGTACATATTTTCTCAGTCAAATGAGTTCTCCGGCATCACGTAACATTGGTCAATAAGTTTGTCTTAGACCAGGGTTTCCCATCTCCAGTCCTCCAGTACCCCCAACAACACGTTGTTGTAGCCCCAGGCTAACTCGCCTGATTCAATAGTTGATGAATAGTTAACAAGTAGAATCAGGTGTGCTTGTCCGGGGCCACAACAAAAATGTGCACCGTTGGGGGGACTGGCGTTGGGAAACACTGTTTTAGACTGACCCCTCTCCAATTATTTAATTATGACTGAAATTACATGACCTAAACAGCTGACAAGGACAGGAGACATACAAAGCCCATCAATCTAGAAAGAGGAATTCCCATGAAGTAGAATGTGGTAAGACAATAGTAGACTAAACAGTCACGTTCTGTTGAAAGGTGTGGAAGATGATAATGGTTTAGATGTTGATCACACAGGGAGATGACGCCAGACAATGTGCTGCTCCCCATGGTCATTTAGTATAATTATTTTTATTGATGCATAATAATAACATAAAGGCTTACTGAACCAGCAATCCCCTCTGTTTGCCTTGCTATGATAATGTCAAACTGTGACCCTGAGTCCACACACAGCATTTATTAAATGAAGTTCCCCAAGCCTTAATCACCTACTCAGTCATTAACTTAGTCAGCTTATCTTCTTCGACTAACTCCACCCCGTTTACTTTGTCCCAGGTGCGATCACGTCGTTTGCAGCGGGCTTCGTGAAGATCCGCTGGAACGTGTGGTCTGAGCTGGTGATTGGCATCATCACGGCTCTACAGGCTGCCCTGCTGCTCCTCATGGGGACCACCAGCAACATCTGGGTCTGCTATGTGGCCTACTCCCTCTTCAAGGGTTTCTACCAGTTCCTCGTGCCCATCGCCATGTACGTTTCCTTAGGTCTACTTTTATTTAACGTTGTTGTATACATATAATGGGATTTTGGGGATTTTCATGTTCAGACGTGTACAGTGTATGAATGCATTGTCAAATAGAACTGTCACGTCTTTCTTACTTTAGGCTGTACATTTAATCTGCTGACTATCCTGTTGTGGTGTTTGTAGTTTCCAGATCGCCTCGTCGCTCACCAAGGAGCTGTGTGCCCTGGTGTTTGGGGTCAACACTTTCCTGGCGACCGTTCTGAAGACCATAATCACCCTCATCGTCTCTGACAAGAAGGGTCTGGGACTAGACGTGCACTCCCAGGTCAGTCACACACACTCTGATTACGACCACGCTCAGACGACTTCCTGCAAGCTGACGTCACCCATATGGGAACACCATATGTTTTCTAATGAGTGCTGTTCTGTTCTCCAATAGTTCCTGGTCTACTTCTTCTACTTTGCCTTGCTGACGGTTATCTACCTGGGCTGTGCTGCCTGGGTCATCATTCGCCACTACAGGAACCAATCGGCAGGAGGTGGAGGGGACACCGACCAGGCCACGCCCACTGAGCTATGTCCCGTACCATCAAACCCCTCGGAGACGGAACCTCTGTCCAATGGGAACAACGTGAAGGCCTGAAAGGGATATTCCGGAATGTTGGCAATGAAGCCCTTTATCTACTTCCCCAGAGTCAGATTAACTCGTGGAGACCATTTTTATGTATCTGCATGCAATTTAAAGGAATTTGCTACCTAGCGTTAGCCAAATTGCTAACTACCGTTAGCGTAATGACTGGAAGTCTATCGGAACAGCTAGCATGCAAGTTGTTCATGTAGACTTCATGTCATTGCGCTAGCTAACGCTAGTTGGCATTGGATCGCGAAACTACCTCTAACTTCCTTCATACTGGATGCAGAGACATACAGATGGTATCCATGAGTTCATCTGACTGTGTGGAAGTAGATAAAGGGTCTCCTTGCCAAAATCCTCAACTATCCCTTGAACATTGTGTCATCTTTACATCAACACCTAAACCCCTTACATTAACATTGAGTTGTCTAAACGGTCTGGGAATCTCTCGCTACGGTTTCCACACGACTGCACAAGGACAGATGAGACTAAGAGGTGAGTCGAGACCTCATGACACTTCGTTGGATGTGTTGGGGGAGTGTAGTTTACCAGTGTTAGTGAACTGTCACTGTTCTCAGCCCTTAGTGCCTTATCCGTTATATCCAACGTGTATTCAGTTCACCAAAAGGATGTTATTATGGAATACATATTTTTTTCTCAATGTTTTTAAAGAATTACAGGCAGGGCCCACCTACATTACTACAAGATAATATAAAAAGCTCACTCGATCAACCCTAATGGTCTTGTAAGCAGCGGTGGAAAAAGTACCACATTTTCATACTTGATTAAAAGTAAAGATACCTTCATAGAAATGACTCAAGTAAAAGTCTAAAAGTATTTGGTTTTAAATAAACTTAAGTATTAAAAAGTAAGAGTATAAATGATTTCAAATGACTTATTAAGCAAACCAGATGGCACAATTGCATTTTTTTATTCATCAGTAGCCAGGGGGACACTCCAACACTGAGACATCATTTGTGTTTAGTGAGTCCGCCAGATCAGAGGCAGTAGAGATGACCAGGGTTGTTCTCTTGATAAGTGTGAATTTGACCATTTTTCTGTCCTGCTAAGCATTCAAAATGTAACGAGTACTTTTGGGTGTCAGGGAAAATGTATGGAGTAAAATGTACATTATTTTCTTTAGGAATGTAGTGACGTAAAATTTGTCAAAAATATAAATAGTAAAGTACAGATACTTCTTAAGTATTTTTAAGTACTTTACACCACTGGTTGTAAGTAGCAATACATGACCTTGTATGCGGTACAAATCACATTATTGTGGGAGCACCTCTAACAGAATGAATTAGGCTGTTTGGGAAGGTTTACATCCTAAGCAACCTGCCTCAACATTGTTTCGAAGTACAATAGACCAGCATATAGCTACTGTCGTAGGTCAATTTAAGGAATTTTCTTTTTCGGCTTTAGACCCATCCCTACTTCTCACTCAAACAGTGTTTTGTTTTTAATAGTCAGAGTTTGGGCCTAGTTGTCAGCCTAATGTTCTCAGAGAGACTGTTGACATGTACTATGTAGTGGCTGCTTTGCTCTTCTTATCCCAGAAACATCTCAAATGGTGTTATCCACGGGGGATTATGTTCAGAAGTTTCCAAATACAGGGTAATCATATGTTCCCTGATAATGTTGAAGCACGTTTGTTTTCGTAACTCTGACTGAGAAAATAATAATCTCAAGTAGAGGGGACCAATAGGAAATGATCTACAGAAACAGTCTAATTCTACTGGACTACTTCTTCTACTGATGAAACAATAGCCTGTTATATTCAGCAAATGATTCACTGTTTGCGATCATTAGGAATTCTCAACAGTTGCTGCAATTGTATTGATTAGCGAAAACCATAATTTTGAATCTGTGTGTCTATTGTTAGCTGTACAGAAGTCCTCCAGTGAGAGAGGTGTGCCCCACAGGATCATGATTACTATGTGATCACATTAGCATTGCTTTAGATTAAGTAGACACATGACAGGATGCATTTTGGGGCTGCTGAATCTTCCTGAAGATTTTTATTTGAAGAGTGAAAAGATTTTCTAAATGAAGCCCTTTGTGTATGTTCACTACACTCCCACTGTCTTAGGTTTAATCAGCGATTGCTTGTGAACAAAGCAGATGCCAATTGTTTTAGGGCCTTCAAACTAACCATATCAGTGGACTTTTATTTTTTTAATTTCACCTTTTTTTAACCAGGTAGGCCAGTTGGGAACAAGTTATGCTTGTTGCCAGTGAGTAATTCAATGCACCTTGTGTCAGGAAGTGTTTTAGCGATCATTTTGTGTATAGTTTTGCTTACGGGAGAGTGGGGTAAGTTGAGCCATTTTTTACGTTCAGTACTTACGTTCAAACACTTTGTAGTTTATATATATATTTTTAAACATTGGCCAGGCCCTGTTATCTCATATCCCAGCGATAATGCCTTGCATTATGCCTGGAATGAAAACACTTCAATTTGCTCAACTTGCCATTGGTTCAACTTTTACCCCAAGGCAAACATTTTGATTATATTAGCACACACATACAATAAAGCACTTTTATGCTGGTGTATAGAATAATCTTAAAATGATCTACTTTGCTTTAGATACAAGCATCATGAAACCTCTATAACATAAATTAATTTGACTTGGTGAAAATCTTTTATTTTATATATTTTTTTTTATATATATTTTTTTACTTAGCTTTTTCCAAATGGTTTCTTCCTTCAGACTCCATGAAATGATGACCTCTTCCTAGATATTTGGTCAAATTATAACATTTTATGTATAGTTTCCTAGAAACAAGGGTGGCTCAATTTACCTCTTTGGCTCAATTTACCCCACTCTCCCCTATTTTTGTTTAAATGTTTTCATGCAGATTTGTCTTTTCTCCCCCAGCAGTGCTAATCATCCGTTCATTGTCATCTTTTCTAATAGGAAGCCCACATGAATGTGAATGTGTAAACTGGAGTAAAGTTGTTATGAACTACTGCAAATGAGTTGGAGGATTTAGCAATGAGCTGGCAGACCTTTATTCTGCATGTTATTTTCAAATTAGCTATTTTGTATTGTTTAAATGCAGGGGTTCTCACAAAGTTTTTGCTTCGTGGCCCACCAATTGAGCTGTGTTTTGAGTCTCCACCCACCATAAGGGTTGAGTGGTATAAAAAAAACACACACAGACCAAAGCATAAATATGATCTTGGCAGTGGACACAATATTTTGCAGTTTCAAAGCTAATCCCCTGCAATTCCACATCCTGCCATGGAGCTGAAATAACATTTTTGCAATTTTAAAGCAAATTTCCTGCAATTCTATGCATTTTGCCATGGAGCTGAGATTTTGTTTGCTTTTAAGCAAATTTCATACAATTCTATGCATTTTGACATGGCTGGTGTTCTTATGCACAAACATAACATAATCAGTGGTGGCCTGATTGTCTAGCTTTTATTTTGTTGATTGTAAATTCTCAAATATTATAGGCTATTATTGAAAAATGTATAGGTCCGTTCTTTTTTCTGCATCCCATCCCAGTTTGGGAACTACTGTTTTAATGGAACAATTTATTTATCTGTGTGCGTAAGTAAAATTGTGTTTTCTTAAATGTTTGTCACTGAGGAAATAATGAAGTTGAAAAATGTAAATATATTTTAGGCCTATATGTTTTATTCTTTGGAATCTGACAACTCGAGGAACTCATATCTGGTGTACCCTTTACATTCTGAATGTGTTTATACCATACTTAAAGTACGCCCATAAATGCAGATTATACCTACCCATTTTTTTAAATTGAAGTTGCCTTTAATTGAATTGCTGTGCATAGGAAGTGGTTTGCTGAATTCCGGTCCCCTTGAGTAATCTTAGGACCATCTTACTACAAAACTGAGAAATCATGTCAGAATATAGACTATAGTAGTTGAGTGTCTATTAATTACATGTAGGGTGGATAAAAGATGTGTGTGAACAATACAAGCACTTAACTTGAGAATGCTATGTATAATGGGTCCGGAACACGAGATATGCAACTTGAACTTTGCACTATTCTCTAATTGATTTAAAAGGTCATATCTCAAGGTAGGTTTCAGCATATAGTGATGAGGTTGTAGAGTATACAATGATTTTTACATGGTCATATGGCCTCATAAACAAATACAAAGGTATGAGATTAATTGCACCTTATGGTCTATAGGCCGTGCAATATACTAGCCAACGAGTTCAGTATAGGATAAGATTTGTAATGTTAACTGTCAGAATTGTTCATGTTTATTATTGTCACACTGACTTCAATCAATGCTGAATATATACACTTTGGGTGAATGACTGTGAACCTATTTTGTTGCTGTAAAAAAACAGACTTATGTCAACATTTTATTTTTGATTTACAAATAAATCAGTTTGGAAAAACAATGTAGCATTTGTTTGCAATAAACATTGATGACATTGAGAGAAATGGCACAGTACATGTCACCTCAGGAAACTCCTCACCAGGGTCATACACCGGTTAATTCAGTGAGCTGCAATGCTTTCGTCTTTGGATTAAAAGCCTTATTTAATTTCTATCACAGTGCATAGACATGAAAAACACTTAAGAGCACTTTTTGAGAATTTTGAAACGCAAAAGGACATTGCAAAACAAAAACATAGTAATTAGATTTTTGATACAAAATGTCATGATTCTTGGCCCAGACTAATCTCTTCCTCTGTCAATACATAGATCCATGGAGTACATTACTGAAAAGTGTGAATGTTAAAACTACTTTAAAAAAATGTTAATCGCAAAATAAATACTCCTTTTGTTATCAAAACATTTTAAATATCCTGTTCTCTTTTGATGTCCGCTAGCAAAATAAAACCATCCAACATTTATGAAAATGTTATAGATAGTACTTCAAAAACTGGTTATATGTACTGATTACAACAAAATGTAAAGTGAATAAAAAATTACAACAATGGATAATAATCATTTAATATACAATACTGCAACAGTTAGCTTGTTGGAATCATAGAGAACAGAATGTGTCCTGTTTAATCTGTAGGTGTGGTTTGATTCTAGGGCAAACTGTTAAAAGGCTATAGACTTTCTACAATGCAGGTATTATGCTTGAGGGTAAGACCACAAAAAAATAAATGTACATTGTGATAGTCTGTCTTCTAACCCCCAATGAACATGGCTTTCTGAAGTGGACAGTGAAAGGAGAAGTGGAATGAATACAACCTCTACTGAAAACCCCAGTGTTGAGGTGTTTACAGAACAGTGATTTAGACGTATGTGCAGGGGGTCGGGGTGGGCTGTTTAGTCAGCTGCGATCAGTGTATAAAGGGGGGTGGATTGGGGTATAGGGGGGTCCATCTCTTAGCCTGGTTGTCGCTGTTCTTGATCAACCCCATATTATGGACATGTGGTCCTATTTGGCCAGCTGGACTGAGTGTATTGGAGAAGGGGAATATAGCTGTTATATACAAAGCACCGTTGTGTGTGTGTGTGTGTGTGTACCAGTGGAGGCTCCTCGGAGGAGGAAGGGGAGGACCATCTTCAGTGAAATTTCATAAAAATGTAAACATTAGAAACATTCAAGTTATACTTTTTAGATAAAACTATACTAAATATATTCATATGTCACCAAATAATTGATTAAAATACACTGTTTTGCAATGATGGTTTACAGTAACTTCAACAGCACTGTCTGGGGTAGCACCATGGTGTAGCTGGAGGACAGCTAGCTTCCATCCTCCTCTGACTTCAATACAAAACCTAGGAGGCTCGTAGGCCTCACCCCCTTCCGTAGACATACATGGTAATTATGACCACTTCCGGAGGAAGTCCTCCAACAGATCAAAGCTTTTATGATCAGAGAACAAATAGTGTGTTGTATTGGGATTGTGCCACAAAGCATTATGGGGATTTTATGTGTTTTGAAACTTGGTGACATTGTCAGATAGAGATTAAGAGTGAACAGTGATAGTTGAGCATTTTGGGGATTTTATTTAATCCAAATGTGTTTTTTTTTCAAATGACAGGAGACAGAAGAGGTATATTATAGTTTTCTTGGTTTTAGAACTTAATTTTTATGTCCAGTTAGTGCAATTGATTTAACATTTTTAAAAGTTAGCCTCGCTAACTTCAGTAGCTAGCCGTCTGTGTTTGACTTAATGAATTTTGAGATGTCTTGAGTTGAACTTCATAGAGAAACTTGTCCAAACCTATGACGGTGCAGCTGTAATGGAATGTATCTGCTAGTTGTATTTCCAGGGAAGTCCCCTCCTGTTCCCTTATTAAGAGGTGATGACCACTCCACTACCATTGTCAACTATCTCCTGACATGAACTGAAGCCACGTCTCATGTGCCCGCTCATCCACCATTGAATGTTTCCTCTCCAAGCTCTGTAAGTCCCCCTATCAATTTTTCTCTTGTTCATTTTTGAAGAGTCAAACACAAACACAATCACATTATTACACATCAATAATTTTACTGTTTGCTTAGACTAACTCATTCTGAGTTCTTCTCATTCTTTTGTCTAACTGTGTAGTGTGTTGTGTTATTGTTTGTCTTTCTAGGCAAATCCTGTCCTGCACTGGTCAAGCCTCTGATCACCTCAACTCATGCCTCATTCAATCACTGCTGTGGTCCCTTTCCAACACTGTAAGTAGCCCTCTCATTCCCATTCCCCATAATAGTGTACTATAAATGTCTTTATTAAATGCTTTAGGTTAAAATAATTAGTATTTGACGATTTTTGAAACACACTTTGTTGTCTCCGTGCGTTCCGCGCCTATACCCTGGGTCTACCATCCTCGTTTTTTAAGTCACCAGCCTCCACTGGTACTTACGTTTTGTTAGGCCTCCTGGATTGGCTGATGTGTTTGTGTGTGTTTTTCATTGGGCTTATCTCTTGATCTGGCTGTAGTGTGTGTGTGCGTTTGGTCGGTCAGTCCTATCGCTTGAACTGTCCGATGTAGCTGTTCTCGATGCAGAGCACGGCGTAGGAGCTGTGACAGCTGCTGGTTCTCTGTTGGAGGAGCTGGCCCTCTTGTAGAGAGGAGGCCATGCCCGTCAGCGCACGCTCCCCTATACGCCACGTCTCACAGTAGTTATCCACCTGGCCGTGCCCCCTGCTGGTCGAACCGTGCCATATCATCTTGTCTGGCCTGGGTGAGGAGAGGGAATAAGGGAGAGAACGAGATGAAGGAATGAATCATCATATTTTTGCTTCCATTCACTTTCTCAGCTGTTAACTTTACATAACTTATCAATGCCTCCTTATGGGTGTTGTAAAAAGAGGTTTTGATATTTTGTGTATAGTGAGTGATATGTAGAAGTGTAGTTTATCACCATGTGCCGTCTGTGAAAATGTCTTTGCCATCGAAGGAGTAGATGGGTACATTGTCCTTCACTCTGCCCTCTGAATCACTGAAGATGGCCTCCCAACTGTCAAACAGGACCTCATCCTATAGAGGGGACAGACAAATGGTTAGGGACAGTTGCTGCCAATTACTTAAATGATATGGAATGATACTGGGATTCTGAATGAAGCTGAAAATGCATCTCAGTCTTAGCCGGTAGTACCTTTAGGTTGACGATGGGCATGCGGTCTCTGTCTGACTTGCGGACGATGCTGTAAAGGTCCTGGAGCTTGGAGGAGAGGAAAGCCCGGAAGGTTCCCTTCAGCCCGATGGCCCGAGCCTGGTTGAAACACAGGAAGTCTGCCCCTCTGATACCCCGCATGTTACCCCCCTGGGGGGCGTTCAGGGCGACCAGGTGAATCTGCAGAAGGAACGAAGAAGAAAAGTGCTTTTAAAAACGTGCTTCCCATCACATCCACAACCAGAAGTATTTCAGCAGTGGCATGTTTTTAGGTTACATTTATGATATTTAAATCACTGGCTACTCACGCTTGGGCCTGACGTGTGTTGGTGGCTGGGGGTCTCAGGAGGTCTGGGTCTGCGTTGTGGGGTTACAGGGTAGCGGGTGTCTGAGTAAACTGGGTTCTGTGGGACAGGGGCTGGCTGGGGCTGGACCGGCTGAACAGGGTCAGGGTTGTGCTGGTGGTCTGTATAACTGGGGTACCGTGGATCAGTGTGTGAGGGGTATCTAGGGTCTGAATGTGAGGGGTAGCGTGGGTCGGGGTGTGAGGGGTATCTAGGGTCTGAATGTGAGGGGTAGCGTGGATCCGGCTGGGCTGGGTAGCGTGGATCCGGCTGGGCTGGGTAGCGTGGATCCAGCTGGGCTGGGTAGCGTGGATCCGTCTGGGCTGGGTAGCGTGGATCCGGCTGGGCTGGGTAGCGTGGATCCGGGTGAGTCGGGTAGCGTGGATCCGGGTGAACAGGGTGTTGTCCCTCAGGCTGTGGCTGGTGGGGGTCTAGCTGTCTGGGGGGTTGCTCTGTGGCCGTGTTAGAGGGATGGTCTGGCTGGTAGTAGACCACTGGAGGAGGGTCGACAGCTGCTACCTCATTACCCTTCAGATGGATACAGGCAGAGAAATCATGTCAATAAGATTCACTAATGTGATTAATAACTTAATTAAGTGATTCCTTCACTGTCACAATAGTTTGTCAGCATTTCTCAAGTGCACATTTCCAACGACTTACCTGGTCAGGGGGTAAAGCTATGTATGATCCAAGCTGAAAGGTAAAACTTCCAAGTTAATCATGTAAACATTAACAAAGGATGAAGGTGTTGTATTTTATAAATATAGTGGCTTGCATCCATTACACCGGTAAACACTGCACCTGGATTTGCCGGAAACCATCTCGTACTCTGATGTAAAAGTCTGTTTGGTCGACCAGATACACCAGCGTCCCCTCTGCCTGTCGTCTGGCCGTGGCTGTCATCGTGTCATATGACCTCAGCACCATCACCTGTTCAAACGTGGACGACAAGGAGCTAAATTATGCCAAATCCTGGAAGGGGTGTATATATCATCACAGTGAGGCCCCGTCCAGAAACAGACCCTAACCTCCTAGACCCTACACTAGGAATGGAGGGGTTAACAGACTCACCCCAGAGGAGTGTCCATCAGTTCCAGGTGGGCCAGGAGGGCCCGGAGGTCCAGGGATGCTGATGGCTGAGATGTAAAAAGATCACATTCATTGAAGCTGTTAACCAAGGAGCTCCTGTACTTCATGTCCCCAGAAAGTTGTGTTTCTGCCTATGTACTGTATGTATGTACTGTATGTATGAGTGTGTGTGCGAGAGAGTACGCCTCACTCTGTGTTGGCCTGTAGGCTCCAGGTGAGGAGGATGATCCTGAAGGTCCGGGGGGCCCTGGTGGGCCTGGGTTCCCTTGCCTGCCTTCGTACCCTCTTCCTGGGTTACCTGGAGGGCCCTGGGGCCCTGAAGGACCGATGATGGACTCTCCCTTTGGCCCCTGGAGATCGATAGATATTTGTCCTGCTCATTAAAACTTTCTAATTTAATTGAATTCCACATGTCTTTTGATGCAAGGCACTGATAAAACGTGGAGAATGCAGTAAAATAAAATGGCTGTTGTTGTTCAGTGGTTATTCTTACCGGAAGTCCTGGAGGTCCAGGTTGACCACCCTGTCCACCGCCATAATATCCTCTGGCTGGCTCACCCTTCTCCCCCTTCATCCCCGAGTCTCCTCTCTCTCCCTTCATCTCCCTCTGCAGGGACACACACACACACCACGTCATTTGACCTCACGTCAAACACATACAGACGCATGGCGGGTTATGAGTGTAGAGCTCCTTTGTCGTTACGTCACTTACCTTGAAGGTGTAGATGTCAAAGTTGGACGTGAGACCTAGAGTGGAGACGATAGAACGTGAGTTCAATCAGCTCAATCTCGTGTGTTAGTACACCTAAGGCCAAGGTAAAGGTGGTAAATAACTAGCTGCTTTTACTGTACCTGGTACCCCGGGTATTCCTGGTACTCCACGATCACCTTTGTCTCCTTTGGAGTCTGATGGGTGGAGGAAAAAGGCCAACATGTAAGCCAACACATGACATCGTTTTACATGTAACGTTCTATGTCATGGTGTGGGACTGGCCAATGAGAATGAGTTGACTTACCAGGATATAACCGTGAGACATCATCCCTCTGAGTGTGAAACAGAACAAAGGGGAGGAGAGTTACACTACTGTACCTTGGAAAGAAACCCTATCAATTTGTAAACCCACATTAGTGACTTTGTGGGTTTTAACAACCTGACTGACTACAGCATTTAACTCACAACACCAACGTCTGGGAAAGATACAATACTGGATCAGACATCTACTCACATTGAACCTGTCCAGAGGTACTGCTGGCCCGGGGGGTCCGGGTGGGCCAGGTGGTCCTGGAGGACCCTAAAAACATGGATCAATCTGGGTTAAACTGATGCCCTGTCTGGGTCATGACGGTCTAACCATACCACTGCTTTTCTGAATGATTTGACATGCTGACCTCTGGGTTGCATCCCAACAGTCTTTCATGTATGAATCCCATCAATCACCAACCAGCGGTGTGATACTTACTCCATATCCTCCAGTCCCTCCCGCTGAATCCCCCCTCTCTCCTTTGACACCATTCAACCCAGGACGGCCCTGTAACCAACACACTGGTTCACATCCAGCAGCAGTCCATCACCATGTTAATACTGAATGGGAAATAGCACACTTGGATTCTTTTTAATTCACACTTCAGTGCCATTTAGCAGACACTTTTATTCAAAGCGACTTGGGTGGTCCCAGGAATCGTACTCACTGTCATTGCAAGCGCCATTCTCTACCAACTGAGCTACAGAGGACCACCACTTGGCTAATTGCTGAACAGAGATACTTACCGGTCTACCTGGCATGCCTATATCTCCCTTTAGACCAGCTGGACCATAGGGACCCTATAGAGACAGAGAACAATATAAATCTATCAGATGGACCCTATAGAGACAGAACAATATAAATCTACCAGCTGGACCCCATAGAGACAGAACAATATAAATCTACCAGCTGGACCCCATAGAGACAGAACAATATAAATCTACCAGCTGGACCCTATAGAGACAGAACAATATAAATCTACCAGATGGACCCTATAGAGACAGAACAATATAAATCTACTAGCTGGACCCTATAGAGACAGAACAATATAAATCTACCAGCTGGACCCTATAGAGACAGAACAATATAAATCTACCAGATGGACCCTATAGAGACAGAACAATATAAATCTACCAGATGGACCCCATAGAGACAGAACAATATAAATCTACCAGCTGGACCCTATAGAGACAGAACAATATAAATCTACCAGATGGACCCTATAGAGACAGAACAATATAAATCTACTAGCTGGACCCTACAGAAACAGAGAACTATGTACAGTACATCCATGGTTATCGATGGCTAATCAGAAACAAAGCATGTTAAAGGAGAGTACTTACAGGAGGTCCCTTAGGTCCCGGGAGTCCCTTCTCTCCCTGCACACAGAGGTCAAGGGGTATAAAAAAATGTATGTGGCATGGCACATAGTGGGGCAAAAAAGTATTTAGTCAGCCACCAATTGTGCAAATTCTCCCACTTAAAAAGATGAGAGAGGCCTGTAATTTTCATCATAGGTACACTTCAACTATGACAGACAAAATGAGAGAGAAAAAATCCAGAAAATCACATTGTAGGATTTTTAATTAATTAATTTGCAAATTATTGTGGAAAATAAGTATTTGGTCAATAACAAAAGTATCTTAATACTTTGTTATATACCCTTTGTTGGCAATGACAGAGGTCAAATGTTTTCTGTAAGTCTTCACAAGGTTTTCACACACTGTTGCTGGTATTTTGGCCCATTCCTCCATGCAGATGTTTTGGGGCTGTTGCTGGGCAACACGGACTTTCAACTCCCTCCAAAGATTTTCTATGGGGTTGAGATCTGGAGACTGGCTAGGCCACTCCAGGACCTTGAAATGCTTCTTACGAAGCCACTCCTTCGTTGCCCGGGCGGTGTGTTTGGGATCATTGTCATGCTGAAAGACCCAGCCACGTTTCATCTTCAATGCCCTTGCTGATGGAAGGAGGTTTTCACTCAAAATCTCACGATACATGGCCCCATTCATTCTTTCCTTTACACGGATCAGTCGTCCTGGTCCCTTTGCAGAAAAACATCCCCAAAGCATGATGTTTCCACCCCCATGCTCACAGTAGGTATGGTGTTCTTTGGATGCAACTCAGCATTCTTTGTCCTCCAAACACAACGAGTTGGGTTTTTACCAAAAAGTTATATTTTGGTTTTATCTGACCATATGGCATTCTCCCAATCTTCTTCTGGATCATCCAAATGCTCTCTAGCAAACTTCAGACAGGCCTGGACATGTACTGGCTTAAGCAGGGGGACACGTCTGGCACTGCAGGATTTGAGTCCCTGGCGGCGTAGTGTGTTACTGATGGTAGGCTTTGTTACTTTGGTCCCAGCTCTCTGCAGGTCATTCACTAGGTCCCCCCCCGTGTGGTTCTGGGATTTTTGCTTACCGTTCTTGTGATCATTTTGACCCCATGGGGTGAGATCTTGCGTGGAGCCCCAGATCAAGGGAGATTATCAGTGGTCTTGTATGTCTTCCATTTCCTAATAATTGCGCCCACAGTTGATTTCTTCAAACCAAGCTGCTTACCTATTGCAGATTCAGTCTTCCCAGCCTGGTGCAGGTCTACAATTTTGTTTCTGGTGTCCTTTGACAGCTCTTTGGTCTTGGCCATAGTGGAGTTTGGAGTGTGACTGCTTGAGGTTGTGGACAGGTGTCTTTTATACTGATAACAAGTTCAAACAGGTGCCATTAATACAGGTAACGAGTGGAGGACAGAGGAGCCTCTTAAAGATGAAGTTACAGGTCTGTGAGAGCCAGAAATCTTGCTTGTTTGTAGGTGACCAAATACTTATTTTCCACCATAATTTGCAAATAAATGTATTAAAAATCCTACAATGTGATTTTCTGGATTCTTTTTCTTCTAATTTTGTCTGTCATAGTTGAAGTGTACCTATGATGAAAATTACAGTCCTCTCTCATATTTTTAAGTGGGAGAACTTGCACAATTGGTGGCTGACTAAATACTTTTTTGCCCCACTTTATAAAAGAGATAAACATAATAACATACAGTATTTCTACCAACTATAAATATAATGTGTGGTTTTTCTCACCGGTTGAGACCCCAGCCCTCCCAGGTAAAGGGGTCTTCCATCAGGCCCCATGATAATACCAGGTTCTCCTTTCTCCCCCTGGACAGGACACAGGGTGGAGGGAGACATGTCAATACTTCATGCAATTTTCCCTGTACTGTACAGAAAACAAGATATGAATTAAGTTATTACCAGACCTTAGCTGCGTATCCTGGCTGTCCAGGCTCTCCTGTATCTCCCTTTGGTCCCATCGGCCCCTACAGAAGAAGTGATCAGTATAAACAACAACCTTGTATGTGTATATTTTTAAAAGAGAGTTCCATTAACATGTTTTAGGCAGTTTTCAACATACAACTAGTAGGCCCGTACAGCATTGTTTTTTAATATTTTTTTATATTTAAGGGAGCACTATTAAAGGTGTGTGAAATATATATTTTTTGAAATGTTCCATTAACATGTTATAAAATAGTTTTTGCTGCAATCTCCACCATACATCTAGAACAACACTGTCCGTTACACTATTTGGTGTGTTTCAACTGTGAAATATCTTTAGAAACAGTCATGGTAAATGTCTCCACTCCACTGTGTGCTCATTGGCAGTGTGATACTGATACATACTGGGAATCCTGCCCGGCCGGGAAGACCTGGTCCTCCCTGGAGAAAAGGAAATAAGGGTTAGAGTGACTTTCTAAAACATTATAAGACATTATAAAACTGCATGTAGAGTAGCATAGTGACTGTCTGCTGAGTCAAATTCTCACCTGTCCTTGATTCCCAAGAACTCCATCAAACTACAACAAGACAGACAGGTAGGTCAGTTGTGTCACTGAAACATCACTATGATCCAGAGCAGACAAGACCGTACAGTACACAGCCACACTCACGCTGCCTGAGGTCTGGTAGATCTGTCCCGGTGGGCCAGGGGCTCCTGGAGGTCCAGGGGGCCCCCCTTCACGTCCTGGCTCACCCTACAACACCACACACAACAACATGAGAGCCGTGGGACAATTATTAGACTTCTTACTCTACCGTTCAAAAGTTTGGGGTCACTTAGAAAAGTCTTTGTTTTTGAAAGAAAAGCAAATGTTTTGTCCATTTAAAATAACATCAAATTGATCAGAAATACAGTGTAGACATTGTTAATGTTGTGACTGTTGTAGCTGGAAACGGCTGATTTTTTATGGAATATCTACATAGGCATACAGAGGCCCATTATCAGCAACCATCACTCCTGTGTTCCAATGGCACGTTGTGTTAGCTAATCCAAGTGTATCATTTTAAAAGGCGACATGATCATTAGAAAACCCTTTTGCAATTATGTTCGCATCATGTTATCAGGAGTAGGTAACTCACCCTTTCTCCTCTGTCTCCCCTCTCCCCTTTGTCTCCCTGTGTATACACAAGAAACAAAACAGAATAGGTTAGTGCACTTTGTGTGGGTTACTCTAAAGCCTAAGTAACGTTCTAATACAGTCTGGGGAGGTGGCTGAGGGATAATGATCTTCTACCAATTGTCCTGGGAATCCGTCCATCCCTGGTGTTCCATCCCGTCCTCTTGCTCCCTCGCTCCCCTTCTCTCCCGAAAGCCCAGGCAAACCAGATCTTCCCTGTATGATGACAGGAATACAGTAAGCATTGCTATATAACAAAGATATGGCCTCCAATCAAACTTAGCAATATATTCAAAGGGATTTCCTGGTTCTTACCGGAAGGCCAGCGATTCCGGGCGGACCCTGAAAAACAATGGATATGTGACTATGTACAGTGCCTTGCGAAAGTATTCGGCCCCCTTGAACTTTGCGACCTTTTGTCACATTTCAGGCTTCAAACATAAAGATATAAAACTGTATTTTTTTGTGAAGAATCAACAACAAGTGGGACACAATCATGAAGTGGAACGACATTTATTGGATATTTCAAACTTTTTTAACAAATCAAAAACTGAAAAATTGGGCGTGCAAAATTATTCAGCCCCTTTACTTTCAGTGCAGCAAACTCTCTCCAGAAGTTCAGTGGGGATCTCTGAATGATCCAATGTTGACGTAAATGACTAATGATGATAAATACAATCCACCTGTGTGTAATCAAGTCTCCGTATAAATGCACCTGCACTGTGATAGTCTCAGAGGTCCGTTAAAAGCGCAGAGAGCATCATGAAGAACAAGGAACACACCAGGCAGGTCCGAGATACTGTTGTGAAGAAGTTTAAAGCCGGATTTGGATACAAAAAGATTTCCCAAGCTTTAAACATCCCAAGGAGCACCGTGCAAGCGATAATATTGAAATGGAAGGAGTAACTGCAAATCTACCAAGACCTGGCCGTCCCTCTAAACTTTCAGCTCATGCAAGGAGAAGACTGATCAGAGATGCAGCCAAGAGGCCCATGATCACTCTGGATGAACTGCAGAGATCTACAGCTGAGGTGGGAGACTCTGTCCATAGGACAACAATCAGCCGTATATTGCACAAATCTGGCCTTTATGGAAGAGTGGCAAGAAGAAAGCCATTTCTTAAAGATATCCATAAAAAGTGTCGTTTAAAGTTTGCCACAAGCCACCTGGGAGACACACCAAACATGTGGAAGAAGGTGCTCTGGTCAGATGAAACCAAAATTGAACTTTTTGGCAACAATGCAAAATGTTATGTTTGGCGTAAAAGCAACACAGCTGAACACACCATCCCCACTGTCAAACATGGTGGTGGCAGCATCATGGTTTGGGCCTGCATTTCTTCAGCAGGGACAGGGAAGATGGTTAAAATTGATGGGAAGATGGATGGAGCCAAATACAGGACCATTCTGGAAGAAAACCTGATGGAGTCTGCAAAAGACCTGAGACTGGGACGGATTTTGTCTTCCAACAAGACAATGATCCAAAACATAAAGCAAAATCTACAATGGAATGGTTCAAAAATAAACATATCCAGGTGTTAGAATGGCCAGTCCAGACCTGAATCCAATCGAGAATCTGTGGAAAGAACTGAAAACTGCTGTTCACAGGCCTCCCGGGTGGCGCAGTGGTTAAGGGCGCTGTACTGCAGCGCCAGCTGTGCCATCAGAGTCCTGGGTTCGCGCCCAGGCTCTGTCGTAACCGGCCGCGACCGGGAGGTCCGTGGGGCGACGCACAATTGGCCTAGCGTCGCCCGGGTTAGGGAGGGCTTGGTCGGTAGGGGTGTCCTTGTCTCATCGCGCACCAGCGACTCCTGTGGCGGGCTGGGCGCAGTGTACGCTAGCCAAGGTGGCCAGGTGCACGGTGTTTCCTCCGGCGCATTGGTGCGGCTGGCTTCGGGGTTGGATGTGCGCTGTGTTAAAGAAGCAGCGGCTTGGTTGGTTGTGGAGGACGCATGACTTTCAACCTTCCTCTCTCCCGAGCCTGTACGGGAGTTGTAGCGATGAGACAAGATAGTAGCTACTACAACAATTGGATACTACGAAATTGGGGAGAAAAAGGGGTAAAATTAAAAAAATATATATATATAAAATAAAAATAAAAACTGCTGTTCACAAATGCTCTCCATCCAACCTCACTGAGCTCGAGCTGTTTTGCAAGGAGGAATGGGAAAACATTTCAGTCTCTCGATGTGCAAAACTGATAGAGAGCGACTTACAGCGGTAATCGCAGCAAAAGGTGGCGCTACAAAGTATTAACTTAAGGGGGCTGAATAATTTTGCACGCCCAATTTTTCAGTTTTTGATATGTTAAAAAAGTTTGAAATATCCAATAAATGTCGTTCCACTTCATGATAGTGTCCCACTTGTTGTTGATTCTTCACAAAAAAATACAGTTTTATATCTTTATGGTTTGAAGCCTGAAATGTGGCAAAAGGTCGCAAAGTTCAAGGGGGCCGAATACTTTCGCAAGGCACTGTATTAGTTGATGTGATTGTAAAGGCAATCCAAATGATGAGTGGAAGGCAATGTATAGATCACCTGTGGTCCTGGAATCCCTATCACTCCAGCAACACCATTGACCCCCGTCACTCCGGAACCCTCCCCGTCACCCTACACAGAGAGGACACAGATACAGTTCAAAAAAGACAATTCCACAAAAATATGTCGTCAAATATACAGTATATAGTCAATTTGTTAATAATTTGTATGAAGGGAGCTTTGGGGTGGGAGGTTAAGCTGTAGTTGATGTAGTCTGGGTGGGTGGCAGGAGTTGTGTACAGTACTCACATAACGCACGGGGTAGGAAGGTCCGGGTGGTCCTGGAGGCCCAATCGGTCCCATGGGCCCAGGAAGCCCAGCCAAGCCCCCCTGCCCTGCCTGACCAGGCACTCCAGGGTCACCCTGAGAACCCTGGTGGTTAGGAGCAAAGAGGTGAGAGAACGAGAGAGAGAGATTGTAAAGGTGTGTGTGTGCATGTGTGTGTAAAAATCAGCATTCCATTTACATGTAGACATAACAGACAAATAAAGAAGCATTCCACAAAATTGGAAACACATTTAAGCTGAATTATTACTATAACAAGCAATGTAAATCAATATTGAAAATAATAAAACACTATTATAAAAAACAATGACTGCATATAGTTTAGTTCCAATATAAAACATCCAGACTGATGGTAAAATATCTTAAGCAACTACATGCTATTTAAGATATTATGTCAGAAGTCAAACAAGCAAATGTTCCATTTGTCCTATAATGAACACACTGGGAATTAGAGTTTTTCTCAGTGAGTTGATTCCCCCATGTGATGAATGCAGCCGAAACCAAGGAACCAATAGTAGGCAGTCGAAACCAAGTAACCAATAGCAGGAGACCCAGTAGTACCTGTGACCCATCACCTTCACTAAAGATACTGGTCAAAAAGTTGGAGAAGGAGGAGAAGGCAGACAGAGTTTTGCTAGAGGAAGACAAGGATAAGGGAGAAGATCTGTATCCTGAGAAAATCCTCACACCCCCACCAACATCATGTTTAGACTATCGATCTCTAGGAGAAGTCCCACACAAACATCATGTTTAGACTATCGATCTCTAGGAGAAGTCCCACCACCAAAATCATGTTTAGACTATCGATCTCTAGAAGTCCCACCACCAACATCATGTTTAGACTATCGATCTCTAGGAGAAGTCCCACACCAACATCATGTTTAGACTATCGATCTCTAGGAGAAGTCCCACACCAACATCATGTTTAGACTAGAGGTCGACCGTTTATGATTTTTCAATACCGATACCGATTATTGGAGGACCAAAAAAGCTGATACCGATTAATCGGCCGATTTCTAAAAATGTATTTGTAATAATGACAATTACAACAATACTGAATGAACACTTGTTTTAACTTAATATAATACATCAATAAAATCAATTTAGCCTCACATAAATAATGAAACATGTTCAATTTGGTTTAAATAATGCAAAAACAAAGTGTTGGAGAAGAAAGTAAAAGTGCAATATGTGAAAGAAAGAAGAAAGCTAAAGTTTCAGTTCCTTGCTCAGAACATGAGAACATATGAAAGCTGGTGGTTCCTTTTAACATGAGTCTTCAATATTCCCTGGTAAGAAGTTTTAGGTTGTAGTTATTATAGGAATTATAGGACTATTTCCCTCTATACCATTTGTATTTCATTAACCTTTGACTACTGGATGTTCTTATAGGCACTTTAGTATTACCAGTGTAACAGTATAGCTTCTGTCCCTCTCCTCGCTCCTCCCTGGGCTCGAACCAGAAACACAACGACAACAGCCACCCTCGAAGCAGCGTTACCCATGCAGAGCAAGGGAAACAACCACAGGCTCAAAGCGAGTGACGTTTGAAACGCTATTAGCACGCACTAACTAGCCAGCCATTTCACTTCGGTTACACCAGCCTCATCTCGGGAGTTGATAGGCTTGAAGTCATAAACAGCGCAATGCTTGACGCACAACGAAGAGCTGCTGGCAAAACACACGGAACTGCTGTTTGAATGAATGTTTACACGCCTGCTTCTGCCTACCACCGCTCAGTCAGATACTTAGATACTTGTATTCTCAGTCAGATTATACGCAAAGCAGGACACGCTAGATAATATCTAGTAATATCATCAACCATGTGTAGTTAACTAGCGATTATGATTGATTGATTGTTTTTATAAGTTTAATGCTAGCTAGCAACTTACCTTGGCTTACATGTTGACCAGACCGGACAGGTCGTGTGCGCGAGCGTCGCAAAATAAATGTAGAAATCCTTGTTATTCAATTATTGCACCCACACTGCTCACGTGCCAACGAGCGTCTACGACGCCAAGGTCTAAAATAGAACTCATTCCTATTTCTGACGCAGATCGCGCTGCAAGTCCTACCTCTCCCATCACCTCTTTGGTTTATAGAAGCAGGTATCCACGTGCTCATCTCCATTGGTTATACCCACGTGGGTGATTGAAAGACTAACTGTTTTGCCTGTAGTTGTGGTAATACAATGAAAGTTTAGATGTGATCACCATATAAGTTAAACGATGAAAAAGCCTGGAAGGAGGAGAGATGACTAGAAACGATTCGGTTGGCCGTTTTATGTGTGGATTAATTGTCAGAGTTCCTTGTGCATTTCAGGTAAAATAACAACTCAATGTTTATATCCCAGGACAAATTAGGTAGCAACAGCAAGCTAGCTAAATAGGAAAAATTAACGTTAGCTAGCAGGTGCAAGTTAATATTACGAGCTAAATTGCCATACATGTTTAATGCTTTTCGACCTGTCCCCAAATGAATGTAATTGGTTCAGAGTTTGTTTTGATATTTTAACCTGCGTGTCGTGATCACGTTTGGTGTGGGGGGGCAAAATACATTTATGCACAATAGCGCACGATGGCGCACGCGCGCAGCCGGTTTGAGTTCCGTGTTACTGCATTCGCGTAACAGGCAGTCTCCTTGTGGAGTGCAACAAGAGGCAGGTCGTTATTGCGTTGGACGAGTTAACTGTAAGGTTGCAAGATTGGATCCCCCGAGCCGACAAGATGAACATCTGTCGTTCTGCCCCTGAAGGAGGCACTTAACCCACCCTTCCTAGGCCGTCATTGAAAATAAGAACCAGTTGAGTCTATGGGGGCGCTATTTCATTATTGGATAAAAAAAACGTGCCCGTATTAAGCGCAATATTTTGTCACGAAAAGATGCTCGACTATGCATATAATTGACAGCTTTGGAAAGAAAACAGTCTAACGTTTCCAAAACTGCAAAGATATTATCTGTGAGTGCCACAGAACTCATGCTACAGGCGAAACCAAGATGAAACTTCAAACAGGAAATGAGCAGAATTTCTGAAGCTCTGTTTTCCAATGTCTCCTTATATGGCTGTGAATGCACCAGGAACGAGCCTGCGCTTTTTGTCGTTTCTTCAAGATGTCTGCAGCATTGTGACGTATTTGTAGGCATATCATTGGAAGATTGGCCATAAGAGACTACATTTTCCAGGGGTCCGCCCGGTGTCCTTTGTCTAAATTGGTGTGTAATCTTCAGTTGCGGTCATTTTCTCCTGGGATTCAGGACAGAAAGCACACTTCCACGAACGATATATCATCGAAGAGATATGTGAAAAACACCTTGAGGATTGGTTCTAAACAACGTTTGCCATGTTTCAGTCGATATTATGGAGTTAATTTGGAAAAAAGTTCAGCGTTTTGATGACTGGATTTTCGGTTTTTTTTGGTAGCCAAACGTGATGCACCAAACGGAGCGATTTCTCCTAAACAAATAATCTTTCAGGAAAAACTGAACATTTGCTATCTAACAGAGTCTCCTCATTGAAAACATCTGAAGTTCTTCAAAGGTAAATTATTTTATTTGAATGCTTTTCTGGTTTTTGTGAAAATGTTGCCTGCTGAATGCTAACGCTAATGCTAACGCTAAATGCTACGCTAGCTAGCTACTGTTACACAAATGATTGTTTTCCTATGGTTGAGAAGCATATTTTGAAAATCTGAGATGACAGTGTTGTTAACAAAAGGCTAAGCTTGAGAGCTAGCATATTTATTTCATTTCATTTGCGATTTTCAAGGAATAGTTAACGTTGCGTTATGGTAATGAGCTTGAGGCTGTATTCATGATCCCGGATCCGGGATGGCTAAGTGCTAGAGGTTAACTGACTTGCCTAGTTAAATAAAGATTAAATAAAGGTGTAAAAAAAAAACGGCAAAATCAAGTGTCCAAAAATACCGATTTCCGATTGTTATGAAAACTTGAAATCAGCCCTAATTAATCGCCCATTCCGATTAATCGGTCGACCTATAGTTTAGACTAAGTGAAAATAGCTATATATTTAGATTTAGAGGTGGGATAGTATGGGTGTATTTCAGAGCTCACCCTCTCTCCACTGGGCCCTGGAAGACCTAGATCACCAGCTTCTCCCTGCGGATGAGAGGGAGAGAGATGGGGAAAGAGAGAGATACAGAGAGAAAGAGACAATCATCTCAAAAGGATCCCTATACAAAGGTCCAGTTCTGTGTGTGCTGTATACAGTGATATATAAACTCAGCAAAAAAAGAAACGCCCCTTTTTCAGGACCCTGTCTCTCAAAGATAATTTTTTTAATCCAGATATCTTCACAGATCTTCATTGTAAAGGGTTTAAACACTGTTTCCCATGCTTGTTCAATGAACCATAAACAATTAACTTCTTGGATATAGGGGGCGCTATTTTAATTTTTGGATGAAAAACGTTCCCGTTTTAAACAAGATATTTTGTCACAAAAAGATGCTCGACTATGCATATAATTGACAGCTTTGGAACGAAAACACTCTGACGTTTCCAAAACTGCAAAGATATTGTCTGTGAGTGCCACAGAACTGATGTTACAGAAAAAACCCAGATAAAAATCCAATCAGGAAGTGCCGCATTTTTTGAAACCGCCTCATGGCAATGACTCCTTATATGGCTGTGGAGGAGCTAGGAGTCAGCTTACGTTTTCCACGTTTTTCCCAAGGTGTCTGCAGCATTGTATTTGTAGGCATATCATTGGAAGATTGACCATAAGAGACTACATCTCTACCAGGTGGTCGCTTGGTGTCCTTCGTGGCAATTATTGCGTAATCTCCAGCTGCAGTATTTTTCCATTTCGATTTTCATGAATAGGAAACGTTGCATTATTGTAATGAGCTTGAGGCTATGATTACGCTCCCGGATACGGGATTGCTCGACGCTAGAGGTTAATGAAGGTTAATTAACTTAAGACACTAACAGCTTACAGACGGTAGGCAATTAAGGTCACAGTTATGAAAACTTAGGACACTAAAAGAGGCCTTTAAACACTATAAGGACACTAAAAGAGGGTCTCTGCTCATCTGCGTGAACATGCCTTAGGCATGCTGCAAGGAGGCATGAAGACTGCAGATGTGGCCAGGGCAATATATTGCAATGTCTGTACTGTGAGACGCTTAAGACAATGCTACAGGGAGACAGGATGGACAGCTGATCGTCCTCGCAGTGGCAGACCACGTATAACAACACCTGCACAGGATCGGTACATCCAAACATCATACCTGCGGGACAGGTACAGGATGGCAACAACAACTGCCCGAGTTACACCAGGAACGCACAATCCCTCCATCGGTGCTCAGACAGTCTGCAATAGGCTGAGAGAGGCTGGACTGAGGGCTTGTAGGCCTGTTGTAAAGGCAGGATCCTCACCAGACAGCACCGGCAACAACGTCGCCTATGGGCACAAACCCACCATCGCTGGACTTGACAGGACTGGCAAAAAGTGCTCTTCACTGACGAGTCGCGGTTTTGTCTCACCAGGGGTGCTGGTCGGATTCGCGTTTATCGTCGAGGGAATGAGCGTTACACCGAGGCCTGTACTCTGGAGCGGGATTGATTTGGAGGTGGAGAGTCCGTCATGGTCTGGGGAGGTGTGTCACAGCATCATCGGACTGAGCTTGTTGTCATTGCAGGCAATCTCAACGCTGTGCATTACAGGGAAGACATCCTCCTCCCTCATGTGGTACCCTTCCTGCAGGCTCATCCTGACATGACCCTCCAGCATGACAATGCCACCAGCCATACTGCTCGTTCTGTGCATGATTTCCTGCAAGACAGGAATGTCAGTGTTCTGCCATGGCCAGCGAAGAGCCCGGATCTCAATCCCATTGAGCACATCTGGAACCTGTTGGATAGGAGGGTGAGGGCTAGGGCCATCCCCCCCAGAAATGTCCGGGAACTTGCAGGTACCTTGGTGGAAGAGTGGGGTAACATCTCACAGCAAGAACTGGCAAATCTGGTGCAGTCCATGAGGAGGAGATGCACTGCAGCCACACCAGATACTGACTGTTACTTTTGATTTTGAGCCCCCCTTTGTTCAGGGACACATTATTCCATTTCTGTTAGCCACATGTCTGTGGAACTTGTTCAGTTTATCTTTCAGTTGAGGAATCTTGTTATGTTCATACAAATATTTACACATGTTAAGTTTGCTGAAAATAAATGCAGTTGACAGTGAGTGGACGTTTCTTTTTTTGCTGAGTTTAGTATGATCCGTTCAGCTCATACCTTCTCTCCGCTACTGGATCCTGGGGTTCCAGGTCTGCCAGGTGGACCAGCGGGCCCCTGAAAAACACAGCATGATATCAATACATAATTGTCAAGAAATCAAGACATTCATTTCAATGCTGTAGTTGTGCTGTCTACAGTTACAGTGCCTTGCGAAAGTATTCGGCCCCCTTGAACTTTGCGACCTTTTGCCACATTTCAGGCTTCAAACATAAAGATATAAAACTGTGTTTTTTTGTGAAGAATCAACAACAAGTGGGACACAATCATGAAGTGGAACGACATTTATTGGATATTTCAAACTTTTTTAACAAATCAAAAACTGAAAAATTGGGCGTGCAAAATTATTCAGCCCCCTTAAGTTAATACTTTGTAGCGCCACCTTTTGCTGTGATTACAGCTGTAAGTCGCTTGGGGTATGTCTCTATCAGTTTTGCACATCGAGAGACTGACATTTTTTCCCATTCCTCCTTGCAAAACAGCTCGAGCTCAGTGAGGTTGGATGGAGAGCATTTGTGAACAGCAGTTTTCAGTTCTTTCCACAGATTCTCAATTGGATTCAGGTCTGGACTTTGACTTGGCCATTCTAACACCTGGATATGTTTATTTTTGAACCATTCCATTGTAGATTTTGCTTTATGTTTTGGATCATTGTCTTGTTGGAAGACAAATCTCCGTCCCAGTCTCAGGTCTTTTGCAGACTCCATCAGGTTTTCTTCCAGAATGGTCCTGTATTTGGCTCCATCCATCTTCCCATCAATTTTAACCATCTTCCCTGTCCTTGCTGAAGAAAAGCAGGCCCGAACCATGATGCTGCCACCACCATGTTTGACAGTGGGGATGGTGTGTTCAGAGTGATGAGCTGTGTTGCTTTTACGCCAAACATAACGTTTTGCATTGTTGCCAAAAAGTTCCATTTTGGTTTCATCTGACCAGAGCACCTTCTTCCACATGTTTGGTGTGTCTCCCAGGTGGCTTGTGGCAAACTTTAAACGACACTTTTTATGGATATCTTTAAGAAATGGCTTTCTTCTTGCCACTCTTCCATAAAGGCCAGATTTGTGCAATATACGACTGATTGTTGTCCTATGGACAGAGTCTCCCACCTCAGCTGTAGATCTCTGCAGTTCATCCAGAGTGATCATGGGCCTCTTGGCTGCATCTCTGATCAGTCTTCTCCTTGTATGAGCTGAAAGTTTAGAGGGACGGCCAGGTCTTGGTAGATTTGCAGTGGTCTGATACTCCTTCCATTTTAATATTATCGCTTGCACAGTGCTCCTTGGGATGTTTAAAGCTTGGGAAATATTTTTGTATCCAAATCCGGCTTTAAACTTCTTCACAACAGTATCTCGGACCTGCCTGGTGTGTTCCTTGTTCTTCATGATGCTCTCTGCGCTTTTGACGGACCTCTGAGACTATCACAGTGCAGGTGCATTTATACGGAGACTTGATTACACACAGGTGGATTGTATTTATCATCATTAGTCATTTAGGTCAACATTGGATCATTCAGAGATCCTCACTGAACTTCTTGAGAGAGTTTGCTGCACTGAAAGTAAAGGGGCTGAATAATTTTGCACGCCCAATTTTTCAGTTTTTGATTTGTTAAAAAAGTTTGAAATATCCAATAAATGTCGTTCCACTTCATGATTGTGTCCCACTTGTTGTTGATTCTTCACAAAAAAATACAGTTTTATATCTTTATGTTTGAAGCCTGAAATGTGGCAAAAGGTCGCAAAGTTCAAGGGGGCCGAATACTTTCGCAAGGCACTGTAACTAGGCACAAAACATATTGTCACGTCAGATATAGTAGAGAGAGGGTCCTCACTGGTAGGCCACGGTCCCCGTCCTTTCCGGGAGGTCCAGGGGGCCCGAAAGAGCCTGACCCATGGGAGCTGACACCACCGGCTGAGGGGCCGGGGGGGCCTGGAGGGCCGGGGGGGCCTGGTAGACCACGGAGAGTCTAAAGAAACAGTCAACACAACAGTCTTGGGTTTCACAATATACATTTGGTGAAAAGTCGTTTTTCTGGGCCAAACTCAAAATCTCTGAATCAGCTAAAACATACCTGCATTTTCTCAAAATCTGGGAATCCTCCTGAGCCTTCCACATCCAAAAATGTCTAGGGACAAATGAAGAAACATTAACTATGGTATATTTGTATATTCATGTCTGATCCACATGAATTTATGGGCTGAATGGCATGATGCTGTAGTGGTTTACTCACAGCGCGGTCAGCTATCCCTGGGCCTGGGGGTCCAGGTGGCCCTGGAGGACCCCTGGGTCCTGGGTGACCATCACCACGATCCCCCTGGAGAGGTCACAGGGCACACACTCAGTATTTAACCTTTGGGCACCTCCGATAATATTCAAATACTCATGCTCTTAAATAAATGGCTTCTGGCCTTTACCTTTTGTCCTTTGACCCCTGAGTCTCCTTGTGTTCCTGGGAACCCTCTGTCTCCGGCAGGTCCCTGAGTTGTGGTGGGACAGAGAGAGAAGACACAGCTTAGTGAGGCTGACATAGTCTGACCACTGCTACTGACCACCACCGCTTATCAATAATGACATCTGACTACCACTGTATTTCTTCTCACACAATTAACAATGAATAAAAACCCATGACATGAGGTCAATGGGATAAAACATCAGAAAGTGACACTCACTAATTTGCCATCCTCTCCTGGATCCCCCTGGGGAATGAAATAGATACGGTATGGTTTGTTACAGTCAATTCAAAGAAAATGTACAAGTACTGAGACCAAATAAAGGGAGAATGCTCTACACAGAATACAGTGTCTACGGAAAGTATTCAGACCCCTTAACTTTTTCCACATTTTGTTACATTACAGCCTTATTCTAAAATTGATTAAATAAATAAAAAAATACATCAACAATCTACACCCATAATGACAAAGAGAAAACAGGTTTTTAGAAATGTTTGCAAAACCCCACCAGAAATACCTTATTTACATAAGTATTCAAACCCTTTGCTATGAGACTCGAAATTAAGCTCAGGTGCATCCTGTTTCCATCCTTTCTACAACTTGATTGGAGTCCACCTGTGGTAAATTAAATTGATTGGACATGATTTGGAAGGGCACACACCTGTCTATTTAAAGGTACTACAGTTGACAGTGCATGTCAAAGCCAAAACCAAGCCATGAGGTCGAAGGAATTGTCCGTGGAGCTCCGAGACAGGATTGTGTCGAAGCACAGATCTGGGGAAGGGTACCAAAACATTTCTGCAGCATTGAAGGTCTCCAAGAACACAGTGACCTCCATCATTCTTAAATGGAAGCAGTTTGGAACCACCAAGACTCTTCCTAAAGCTCGCCACCCAGCCAAACTGAGCAATCGGGGTGAGAAGGGCCTTGGTCTGGGAGGTGACCAAGAACCCGATGGTCACTCAGACAGAGCTCTAGAGTTCCTCTATGGAGATGGGAGAACCTTCGAGAAGGACAACAATCTCTGCAGCACTCCAACAATCAGGCCTTTATGGAAGAGTGGCCAGACGGAAGCCACTCCTCAGTAAAAAGTACATGACAGCCCACTTGGAGTTTACCAAAAGGCACCTAAAGACTCAGACCATGAGAAACAAGATTATCTGGTCTGATGAAACCAAGACTAAACTATTTGACCTGGATGCCAAGCGTCACGTCTGGAGGAAACCTGGCACCATCTCTACGGTGAAGCATGGTGGTGGCAGCTTCATGCTGTGGGGATCTTTTTCAGCGGCAGGGATGGATCGAGGCAAAGATGAATGAGCAACGTACAGAGAGATAGTTGATGAAAACCAGCTCCAGAGAGCTCAGACTGGGGCAAAGGTTCCCCTTCCAACAGGACAACGACCCTAAGCACACAGCCAAGACAACGCAGGAGTGGCTTCGGGACAAGCCTCAATGTCTATGAGTGGCCCAGACAGAGCCCAGACTTGAACCCAATCTAACATCTCTGGAGAGACGTGAAAATAGCTGTGCAGCAACGCTCCCCATCCAACCTGACAGACCTTGCAAGGATCTGCAGAGAAAAATGGGAGAAACTCCCCAAATACAGGTGTGCCAAGATTGTAGCGTCATACCCAAGAATACTCGAGGCTGTAATTGCCGCAAAACGTGCTTGAACAAAGTACTAAGTAAAGGGTCTGAATACTTATGTAAATGTGATATTTCAGTTGTTTATTTTTAATACATGTGCAAAACTGTCAAAAATAGTTTTTGCTTTGTCATTATGGGGTTATTGTTTGTAGATGGATGAGGGGACAAAACAATTTCATTCTTTTTAGAATAAGGCTGTAACGTAACAATGTGTGGAAAAAGTCAAGGAGTCTGAATACTTTCCAAATGCACTGTATGTCAGAAGGTATGGTACAACTCACCGCCTCTCCCTCTGGTCCCTGGGGTCCTGCTGGTCCTTTGGCTCCTGGGGGCCCCATCGGTCCCATTGGCCCCACCACTGGCTGCACCACAGAGCCGTCCCCTAGCCTCACAACCTGGGCAGCTGGCCCCCCAGGGCCAGGAGGGCCAGGGGGACCAGGTACACCACGGTCCCCCTTGGAGCCTGGGTAACCAAACCCAGAACTGCCCTGTGGGAAGAAAACAATCAACTACCTATTTAATCTGATCACTTCAATGACTAGCTAAGTTGAAGTCAAATAAAAAGAAGCTGGGAAGGACAAAGTCAAAACGCACCTTCAAGCCTTTGTCTCCCTGAAAGGAAAAGGAGACAAAGACAAGTTGTAAGTAATGTTGGAACTATTACATGTGTCTCAGAGGCATGTATGTGGTCTGTCTGAATCAGATGTAATCAGCTATGGGGGTCTTCAGTTATAGGGGGTGTAATACACAGTACTGTGCCAGGCAGCATGCAGTACCTTTTCTCCGCGTTCCCCTCCGCCTGATGAAGAGCCAGAGGAAGAAGCAGAGCTGGAGAAAGACCCCGATTCCCCCTTTGGACCGGCGGGACCTCTGTCCCCTGGACTGCCCTTCTCCCCTCTGTCCCCTTTCACTCCGTTAGAACCACTAGGGCCTGACGACACACAGAGAGACACAGAGAGAGGGAGAGTTGGGTGTTAGAATAGACGTCAGAAGTAACATCGTGGTCATCATCGGTATGAATGTTGCTGTCATCATCACTTTCACTAGCATCCTCTATCCTCAGTTAGCATCCTACTACCTTTGTCCTCCCCTTCCACAGAGTTTCATGCCAACCTGTTCCACAGAGTCCCATGCCAAACTATTCCACAGAGTTCCATGCCAATATATTCTACAGTTTCATGCCAAACTACTCCACAGAGTTCCATGCAGACAGGACATGCTGAGGGCATGATGAGATCTCATCAACCTAGTCCAGTGCAGATTCCCTGAATTCTGACATGGAGTGGTAAGGGTATACTGTCCTGAAATCAGGGACTGGTTGTCAGGGAACTCCACTGGACCTCATTGGAGAGTGTTTATAATATAGCCCGACAGACAGACGGACGGACGGACGGACAGACAGACAAAGTTTCCAGTGACCTACCTGGTTGACCTCCTGACCCTGGTCTGGACTCTACTGAGGTCTGATGATTCCTGTCACCTACAGTCAATCAACACAAACACACTTACCTACATGCCTAGTTCGTACACTAGAAAACACTAACAATTATCAACATTCCTCTGGTGGGTAGGAGCGTTGGGCCAGTAACCCGAAAGGTTGCTGGATCAAATCCCCGAGCTGACAAGTTAAAAATCTACCGTTCTGCCCCTGAGCAAGGTAGTTAACCCAGGCACCGATAACGTGGATGTCGACTAAAGCAGCCCCCCCCCCCCAACCTCAGAGGGGTTAAATGGGGAAGATACATTTCAGTTGAATACATTCAGTTGTACAACTGACTAGGTATCCCCCTTTCATTTTTCTTTACAATCAGCCACTCTTGAAGGAAAATGTCTACCTTCTACACTAGAAGGTGCTAGTGTGCTGTATATCCCAGCATACCGTATGTAACGAGCAACAAGGTTCTCAAGTAGTGTGGTATTACACTAGGTACATATTTCCATGACAGATAGTTTCACAGTTTTTACATCAACTGTTTTTGTTAGCACTGCAGTTACTCTAAATATAGCTTGGTTGGTTCACTATTATATGCGCATTTTCAATAAACCTAAGTAATATTTTAGAGGATAACTTCACAGATGATGTCATCATTATTCAACTCAGCCCACTGACCTGTCTCTGAGAGCCTGTCGCTCACTGATGATGTCAGAGGGGGCTCTGGCACTGGTCGGAGAGATGGAGGTGTGGTCTGACAGGAGGGAAGAGAGGGAGGAGAGGAAGGTTAGACAGGACAGTCAGACCCTGATCCAATAGTTTCACAGCAAATCCTTCCTTCTATTTCCACATCACAGAATAGATTAACAGGACAACATAGGATAAAGAAGATTCCTTTACAGTTTTGCCGGTCTCTCTTCTGTCCCCATCCCCACTGCCAAAGTCACCTGAGGCCTGAGAGAGAGACAGAGAAAGAGAGAGAGAGAGACAGCAAGACAAACAGAGACAAGTCAAGGCATTTGAGAAAATGTTAGTTGATATGAATCATATCATATTCCTACTAAACTGTGTCTGGTTCTACAGTCTAATCACTCACAGCGTCTGAGTCATCATCGTCTTCACAGAGGAACTCAGCTGCTCGAGGGTTACCCACCACGTTCAGCTCAGCGATCGCCCCCTGCACAACACGCACAGACACAGGCACACACACAGAGACACAGACAAACACACTGATGGCTGTGAGAAAGGAGATACTGTACAGCCATTGGGGCAGTATGAATTTAATGATTCTAGTCAGGATCTAAGCCATTAATATACAATAAAATGTAAAGAGGATGTTTCTGACTGACCGTGGCCTTACTAATTCAGAACAGACAGAGTCTTGCTGAAACAACAGACAGGGTTCTAAATCTCTCCAAGGGGCCTGATAGAGGTAGACTGTGAGAATGACAGGGTTCTAAATCTCTCCCAGGGGCCTGATAGAGTTAGACTATGAGAATGACAGGGTTCTACATCTCTCCCAGGTGCCTGATAGAGTTAGACTATGAGAATGACAGGGTTCTACATCTCTCCCAGGGGCCTGATAGAGTTAGACTATGAGAATGACGGGGTTCTAAATCTCTCCCAGGGGCCTGATAGAGGTAGACTGTGAGAATGACAGGGTTCTAAATCTCTCCCAGGGGCCTGATAGAGTTAGACTATGAGAATGACAGGGTTCTACATCTCTCCCAGGGGCCTGATAGAGTTAAACTATGAGAATGACAGGGTTCTACATCTCTCCCAGGGGCCTGATAGAGTTAGACTATGAGAATGACAGGGTTCTACATCTCTCCCAGGGGCCTGATAGAGTTAGACTATGAGAATGACATGGTTCTAAATCTCTCCCAGGGGCCTGATAGAGTTAGACTATGAGAATGACAGGGTTCTACATCTCTCCCAGGGGCCTGATAGAGTTAGACTGTGAAAATGCATGTTTCAACACACTGTCTGTTAAGAACAGCAGGTGTGAGTGAGATGAAACCTAAACCCTCACATTGTTTGGGGGTAAATCCCTCACTAATCGCTCCCTCAGGAATCTCAGTCAGGTATGTGTCACTGGCAACAGGAAAGCCAGACAGCCAGTCACATCTCACTAACACAGCACTACTAACCCCTCCTCCCTCTAGAAAATCTATTAGCTGACCTGTCCTGTCGTCTGGCCTTTGACCCCTCAGCATAGTCACTGACCCGTCTAACCACATGTGATGGTCACATGGAGTTTGACACCAGAACGAGGGTTGAGGGTGGGGGTGCAGAACGACAGAGACTTTAGGGGAAGAGTTATACCAATGTTTTACATGAGGGAACAATAAAGATATTTTACACGAGGGAAGAATAAAGATATAATTTACAAGAGGGAACCATGAAGATGTTTTACATGAGGGAACAATAAAGATGTTTTATATTAGGGAACAATAAAGATGTTTTACATGAGAGAACAATAAAGATGTTTTACATGAGAGAACAATAAAGATGTTTTACATGAGTAAACAATAAAGATGTTTTACATGAGAGAACAATAAAGATGTTTTACATGAGAGAACAATAAAGATGTTTTACATGAGGGAACAATAAAGATGTTTTACATGAGAGAACAATAAAGATGTTTTACATGAGAGAACAATAAAGATGTTTTACATGAGGGAACAATAAAGATGTTTTACATGAGAGAACAATAAAGATGTTTTACATGAGGGAACAATAAAGATGTTTTACATGAGAGAACAATAAAGATGTTTTACATGAGAGAACAATAAAGATGTTTTACATGAGGGAACAATAAAGATGTTTTACATGAGAGAACAATAAAGATGTTTTACATGAGGGAACAATAAAGATGTTTTACATGAGAGAACAATAAAGATGTTTTACATGAGGGAACAATAAAGATGTTTTACATGAGAGAACAATAAAGATGTTTTACATGAGAGAACAATAAATATGTTTTACATGAGAGAACAATAAAGATGTTTTACATGAGAGAACAATAAAGTTTGAGGTAAATATGTGTGGTCAGGTCAGCATTAGAGGTGTGGTTGGCGATCCATACTGTACCTCGAACCTGTCAGGGTCCGCGCCTCCCGCCTGACCCACGAAGATGTTCGCCCCCCTGTCCAGCTCCATGTCATCCGGCGAGCGCTCCAACTTCACCGTCTTCCCAGAGGCGTCGCACCCCATAAAGAAGGTTACCTGGTCGTTGAACACGGACAGAGAGAACTTGGTCCAGGAGACTAGGTCCAGGGAGGGCACAGTGAAACTAGCGGCCAGGTACGAGGCCTCCGAGTCGGGCTCTGTGTAGTAGAACAGAATCTTCTGATTCCTGCCGTCAGCGTCTGGGGCGCTCAGCTTCACCCCCACATACATGAACTTCTGGGAGGCGTCTGTGATGGAGAAGAGGACCCCGGGGCTGGAGGGGAGGATTTGGAAGACCAGGGAGAAGTCTCTGTAGAAGGGGTTGGGGAGGTGGGACAGGGCCGGCTGTCCCGCAGCAATCAGCCCGTCCTGCCCTCCGAAGTAGTAGGCGGGTTTCCCCCCCGGACCGGCCTGGGATTCATCAGGAGGCAGGCCTCCGATCAGCTGCAGTAGAGTCACACCACTCTCTGCTGAAGGGGAGGAGACAGGACAGGAAGTGAGGTTACACACACGAAGCCAGCGCTTACAGTACAGGAGTCCCATTGTCCCAGTCCAGAAACAAAGCACTAGCCCTAACTTAGATCCCAGGGCACTGTATAGATCTGAAAACACTGGATAGACAGTAAGCAGTATAATAAAAATGGCACTTTATTCTGATTTGTCCAATTCTTATAGATCTAGTCTACATTAAGTGCCCAGGGCTTATTTCAGATCTAGTCTACATGAAGTGCCTAGGACTTCTTTCAAACTAGTCTACATGAAGTGCCCAGGGCTTATTTCAGATCTAGTCTACATTAAATGCCCAGGGCTTCTTTCAGATCTAGTCTACATGAAGTGCCCAGGGCTTCTTTCAGATCTAGTCTACATTAAGTGCCCAGGGCTTCTTTCAGATCTAGTCTACATGAAGTGCCCAGGGCTTATTTCAGATCTAGTCTACATTAAGTGCCCAGGGCTTATTTCAGATCTAGTCTACATGAAGTGCCCAGGGCTTCGGGACTTTTGAGTTGTTTCTGGACCAAAACTTTTTTTCAGCTCCTGTTTACGCTGCGCACTTAACCACTGGTTTAGGATCAGCTATACACTCCAAAAAGGGTTCTTTGGCTGTCCCCATAAGATAACCCTTTTGGGTTCCATGTAAAACCCTCTGTGAAAAGGGTTTTACATGGAACACAAAAGGGTTCTACCCAGCATTGCAAAGGGAGGGTATATTACTGGAAACTTTAAAAGTTTACCAGTAAATTACCAGAATGTTGGTATCTTTCAAGGATTTTATTTAATCTATCACAAGACATCTAGTGTCCCTTTTGGGTACTTCAGATTATCACAGGTGTCTGTAATTATCTCTGGCCCTCTGTGTGACCTTACCACATGTAACATACAGTGTATTAAATAATTAAATATGATGATTTTCAAATAAAACATTGAATATAAAAGCTGCAAAACATTATCCAAAATATAAACCATCAACTTAGTGAATATCATTGGTGTTTAATATGAGGGTTACAGCATGAAATATATATACACAATTGTTTTACACACTTTTATTTATCTTACTATGAATTTGTTGACACTGTTTCAGCATCAAACTGGTGGCAGTTGTGAAAAAAGTCAATAGTTGTACGAGTTGCAGAGTTTCATTATTTAGTCTATTTTCTCCTGAACCAGATGGTCTGTATACTAGAAACCTGTGGCCAATATGGACGCAGATATTTAAAAACATAATCCTATATACTAGAAACCTGTGGCCAATATGGACACAGATATTTAAAAACATAATCCAATATACTAGAAACCTGTGGCCAATATGGACACAGATATTTAAAAACATAATCCTATATACTAGAAACCTGTGGCCAATTTGGACACAGATATTTAAAAACATAATCCTATATACTAGAAACCTGTGGCCAATATGGACGCAGATATTTAAAAACATAATCCTATATACTAGAAACCTGTAAAAACTTTGTAAAAGTTATTCAAGTATAAATTACCAAAGTTATGATAGATTGCCATATATTTTCTGTTAATTACCAAAAAGGACTGAAGATTCCGGTAACTTTGGTAAACTACTGGTAGCTTTGCAACCCTAGTTCTACCTGGAATCAAAAAGGGTTATTCTACTATGGGGGCAGCCGAATAATCATTTTAGCTTCTAGACAGCTCCTTTTTTTCTAAGCTTGTACCATCTTCCTTTACCATACCCCCAAACTTAACCCTCAGCTAAACAGCCAAACTGATCCTGAGTCAGTTGTTAAGGGCATAGAGTAAGCATACACAGAGTACATTATCATTGACATGAGGTTACCGAAGGGTACAAGGGCACAGTGCAGTAGCAGATTAGAAAGCATCATGCCTTGATTGGTGTGCTGTGCTTCACCAAGTGACTTAGCCAGGATGAGTGCCTCAGGCCATACACATACATGTGCAGTGAAGTAAACAACAAAGCCACTGGGAAAAAACTGGTTGAATCAACGTTATTTCCACATAATTTCAACAAAAAAAAATATGATGATGTTGAAACAAAGTGGAAAACGGATTGGATTTAAAAAAAGTAATCCACGTAAGGGAATTTAGTATTTTTTTCACCCAACTTTTAACTAAAATCCAATGACGTGGTGAAATGTTTTGTTGATTTCACGTTGAATTCACGTTGCCTGACAACCCAACCAAATGTAAATCAACTGACCTAGCGAAAGGTCAGCAAAATGTCAGCAAAGGTCTGTTGCAGAGTGAAATGGCAAACCTCAGGCCACGTGGACGAACCCCAGTAGACTCAATAGGGCTTCAGACTCAATATGGTTTTAGACTCAATAGGGTTTCAGACTCAATAGGGTTTCAGACTCAATAGGGTTTCAGACTCAATAGGGTTTTAGACTCAATAGGGTTTCAGACTCAATTGGGCTTCAGACTCAATAGGGTTTCAGACTCAATAGGGTTTCAGACTCAATAGGGCTTCAGACTCAATAGGGCTTCAGACTCAATAGGGTTTCAGACTCAATAGGGTTTCAGACTCAATAGGGTTTCAGACTCAATAGGGTTTCAGACTCAATAGGGCTTCAGAGTCAATAGGGCTTCAGACTCAATAGGGTTTTAGACTCAATATGGTTTTAGACTCAATAGGGTTTCAGACTCAATAGGGCTTCAGACTCAATAGGGTTTCAGACTCAATAGGATTTCAGACTCAATAGGGTTTCAGACACAATAGGGCTTCAGACTCAATAGGGTTTCAGACTCAATAGGGTTTCAGACTCAATAGGGTTTCAGACTCAATAGGGTTTCAGAGTCAATTGGGCTTCAGACTTTATTAGTTAATGGTTCAACCTCACCTAGGACAGGTCAAAACGGTTCACGGGTCTACAGTATGCGGTCAATGATGAACCCTTCTATGTTTCTATGATGGGCGATAGCAGATCTCGTGACAGCTCACATTGTCTTTCAAGCGCAGCAGTAAGTCTGATTGACCAAGGTAGGTAGTAGATGTAAAATAAAAGCAAAAATAAGGCTTTATGGAGAGAGTGTTGGGGTTCAGCAGGCAAAGACTGTGTCAAATGAACTTGGGCTGTTTTAGCATGGAAAAACGTCTGACTGTAATCCAATTCCCATGGACTCAAATAGCCTAGAGGGAAATGAGGAAATTACATGAGACTAACCATCACATTCACATGAAATAGCACCTCTAGGGAACTAAACACTGGACAGACAGACATCCTCTCATGGGTGAACTGTCAGAGTAGATTTATGACAGATGTTTTCAGAAAAGCCCACACTGTACAATGTGAATGTCACACGAACCAGAGATACTTGAGATTTCCTATCCCTCCAGTGATGTAAACTTAAACCGGGGAAGTGGACTCTGTAACACAGTCATTAAGTCTCAGAGGATCTAGACTGAACCATGAGGAGTTATTCCAATAGTTAATGTTGTATCCTAAAGGGGATCTAACTTCTCAATGGCCAAAAGTGGCATTCATAAGTAAGTGCAATATCATATCATACTTAAGCAATAATGCACGAGGGGGTGTGGTATATGGGCAATATACCACTGATAAGGGCTGTTCTTAAGCACGATGCAATGCAAAGTGCCTGGATACAGCCATTAGCCGTGGTATATTTGCCATATACCACAAACCCCTGAGGTGCCTTATTGCTATTATAAACTGGTTACCAACGTAATTAAAACAGTAACACCTATGGTATAGGGTCTGATATACCACGGCTGTCAGCCAATCAGCATTCAGGACTCGAACCACCCAGTTTATAATGAAGATTATACAACGAGTGGGTCAAAATCCTGAATGCTAATTGGTTAATATCTCATTTCAGCCAGTGTCTATTCTACAAGTTACCATGGGCTAAATCTATGAATGCCCTTTCAGGTGGTTGAGTAAGCCTACATTTTAAAATGCATCATGTCTCATATTAGTATCATACTTCCAGTTGTGACTTGTGTGAATGGTATTTATTTGACTTTTGGATAGTACTTGGGTGCAGCCCTTGGACAACAACCAATACACAAGGACTATCGTACTACATCCTAAAATGAATTGGAACATTTGGAGACTCAACACTTTTTGGACTAATCTCAAACATGTGTTTCCACACACTAACACAGCAACACCACTTACTCTGTACAGCCTGTACTCACTCCCACACCATATTGCTAAGCCAGCTAGGGTCTCACTGGACACTGTTGTTATGCTATCTACATTCTAAACCTGCACGTCAACCGAAGCTTAGCTGAAGATCCTGTGGGAATTCAGCCAATTAGTGGGAGGCAGAGAGGGCGAGGGGGAGGAAGCTTCTCATCGGATGAACCTGCTATTGGTCCATCTGACAGGGCGCTAGGGCAGTCACAGCTGTGGCCCGGTTAGCCCAACACTACCCCAACACTACCGCAGACACTAACCCAACACTACCGCAGACACTAACCCAACACTACCGCAGACACTAACCCAACACTACCTCAGACACTAACCAGACACTACCACAGACACTAACCCAACACTACCGCAGACACTACCGCAGACACTAACCCAACACTACCGCAGACACTAACCCAACACTACCACAGACACTATCCCAACACTACCGCAGACACTAACCCGACACTCCCGCAGACACTAACCAACACTACCGCAGACACTAACCCGACACTACCGCAGACACTAACCAACACTACCGCAGACACTAACCCAACACTACCGCAGACACTAACCCAACACTACCGCAGACACTAACTCAGCACTACCGCAGACACTAACCCAACACTACCGCAGACACTAACCCAACACTACCGCAGACACTACCGCAGACACTACCGCAGACACTAACCCAACACTACCGCAGACACTAACCCAACACTACCGCAGACACTAACCAACACTACCGCAGACACTAACCCAACACTACCGCAGACACTAACCCAACACTACCGCAGACACTAACCCAACACTACCGCAGACACTAACCCGACACTACCGCAGACACTAACCAACACTACCGCAGACACTAACCCAACACTACCGCAGACACTAACTCAGCACTACCGCAGACACTAACCCAACACTACCGCAGACACTAACCCAACACTACCGCAGACACTAACCCAACACTACCGCAGACATTAACCCAACACTACCGCAGACACTAAACCAACACTACCGCAGACACTAACCCAACACTACCGCAGACACTAACTCAGCACTACCGCAGACACTACCGCAGACACTAACCCAACACTACCGCAGACACTAACCCAACACTACCGCAGACACTAACCCAACACTACCGCAGACACTAACCCAACACTACCGCAGACACTAACCCAACACTACCGCAGACACTAACCCAACACTACCGCAGACACTAACCCAACACTACCGCAGACACTAACCCAACACTACCGCAGACACTACCGCAGACACTAACCCAACACTACCGCAGACACTAACCCAACACTACCGCAGACACTAACCCAACACTACCGCAGACACTAACCCAACACTACCGCAGACACTAACTCAGCACTACCGCAGACACTACCGCAGACACTAACCCAACACTACCGCAGACACTACCGCAGACACTAACCCAACACTACCGCAGACACTAACCCAACACTACCGCAGACACTAACCCAACACTACCTCAGACACTAACCAGACACTACCACAGACACTAACCCAACACTACCGCAGACACTACCGCAGACACTAACCCAACACTACCGCAGACACTAACCCAACACTACCACAGACACTATCCCAACACTACCGCAGACACTAACCCGACACTCCCGCAGACACTAACCAACACTACCGCAGACACTAACCCGACACTACCGCAGACACTAACCAACACTACCGCAGACACTAACCCAACACTACCGCAGACACTAACCCAACACTACCGCAGACACTAACTCAGCACTACCGCAGACACTAACCCAACACTACCGCAGACACTAACCCAACACTACCGCAGACACTACCGCAGACACTACCGCAGACACTAACCCAACACTACCGCAGACACTAACCCAACACTACCGCAGACACTAACCAACACTACCGCAGACACTAACCCAACACTACCGCAGACACTAACCCAACACTACCGCAGACACTAACCCAACACTACCGCAGACACTAACCCGACACTACCGCAGACACTAACCAACACTACCGCAGACACTAACCCAACACTACCGCAGACACTAACTCAGCACTACCGCAGACACTAACCCAACACTACCGCAGACACTAACCCAACACTACCGCAGACACTAACCCAACACTACCGCAGACATTAACCCAACACTACCGCAGACACTAAACCAACACTACCGCAGACACTAACCCAACACTACCGCAGACACTAACTCAGCACTACCGCAGACACTACCGCAGACACTAACCCAACACTACCGCAGACACTAACCCAACACTACCGCAGACACTAACCCAACACTACCGCAGACACTAACCCAACACTACCGCAGACACTAACCCAACACTACCGCAGACACTAACCCAACACTACCGCAGACACTAACCCAACACTACCGCAGACACTAACCCAACACTACCGCAGACACTACCGCAGACACTAACCCAACACTACCGCAGACACTAACCCAACACTACCGCAGACACTAACCCAACACTACCGCAGACACTAACCCAACACTACCGCAGACACTAACTCAGCACTACCGCAGACACTACCGCAGACACTAACCCAACACTACCGCAGACACTACCGCAGACACTAACCCAACACTACCGCAGACACTAACCCAACACTACCGCAGACACTAACCCAACAGTACCGCAGACACTAACCCAACACTACCGCAGACACTAACACAGCACTACCGCAGACACTAACCCAACACTACCACAGACACTACCGCAGACACTAACGCAACACTACCGCAGACACTAACCCAACACTAACCCGAGTCACAAAAGAGCCTCAGGGAGTAACTGATTTCTGTCTACCGAAAATTACAATGAATGATAATGAAAAAGTTAGATAAGAGAGAAAGAACAAAAGAGGAATATGGAATGTATCCACTATAGCTGTCAGAAAGTATTGTCAGTTACATACCAGCCATGTTTACCAACATGGATGTCATAACAGAGAATCCATCGACTCACTCACTTGTACTGCACTATACAAAATCAACTGGGACTGAGTTGCACTGCATTGAATGGGGATTCCCATGCAGGCAGATGTCGTGCTGACAGAGGAGAACGTGGGAACACCACCACCACATCCCAGGATCACATTTCATTTCAGTCATTTAGTAGCTGAGCCACATAGGACCAGGGTGGCTGGCCAGGCAGGCAGCTTCCCTTCCCTGTTCCCAATCTGACATGATTCCATGATTCTCCACACTGGTCTGATCCTTCACGCTATCCTGGCAACGCTCAGAGACGTTCCACAGCACTGCAGTAATAGGGAACCTTGCAGCTTTCCAGGGATTCCCAGTCAGACATAGATTAAGGGAATATCCTGTCGATTACGTACTACAGATGTCCCATCCCAATAGGGAATATATTCCCACCTCCCCCAGATTGGAAAATCCATGGCCTACAGTGCACATTTTAAATTTGCAAAAAAATCTGAAAACCTGTTCTTGCTTTGTCATTATGGAGTATTGTGTGTAGATTGATGAGGATAATAAACAATTTAATCAATTTTAGAATAAGACTGCAATGTGGAAAAAGTGAAGGGGTCTGAATACTAAATGCACTGTATGTCTGTCAGCTGAGCTCATTCACCTGATCTCTGTATGTCACCTGCTATATCATGAACTTCCATATTTGGAATAACATGGCAGCATCATTTTGTGAAGCGAGTGGCCTAAACAATGCATGCACTGACCATAGAATGTCATGCACAAACTAAAGAACCCAAAACAAAACTAGGATGTGTGTGTGTGTGTGTGTGTGTGTGTGTGTGTGTGTGTGTGTGTGTGTGTGTGTGTGTGTGTGTGTGTGTGTGTGTGTGTACAATAAGCTTTGTTAAGTACAGTACCCAGAGCCCAGCACAACAGGCCTGCCAGTCTAAACATGCTGAAGTGGCTCGGGACGAGGGCTAACGACTGGCTCTCAGACCTTGACTAATCATTTAATATGTCCAGGAGGAGGGTTTGCATGCAACGCATACATTGAGAAAACTAGTTGGAGCTGATGTGTGGTGGGTGGTTTCTGTGAGGCACAAAATGGCTGCCATGTTGTATCCCCCAGGTAGGTGCTAGTGGATGAGGGTGAGTTACGGTATGAAGTACTTTTAGACATGATTGAAAGCACTATACGAATACAATCTAGAAAAACCGTGAGAAATCTTGTAGCTACAAAAACCCTCCTTGCCAATGAATACATACACCAAACCTGCAGTCATTCATATCCATAACAACACATTACACTGAGAATGAATCAATCTTCCTTAGTGAATAAAAGAAACAGTTACATTTATGTCATTTGATATATTTGATATATTTAGCTGTATATACAGTGCTTTCAGAAAGTAATCAGACCCCTTTGACTTTTTCTACATTTTGTTACGTTACAGACTTATTCTAAAATTGATTTTTAAAAATGTTTCCCTCTTCAATCTACACACAATAATCCATAATGATTTAGCAAAAAAAAGGTTTAGACATTTTAGCAAATGTATTAAAAGTTAAAAAAAACTAAATATTACATTTACATAAGTATTCATACCCTTTACTCAATTACAGCCTCAAGTCTTCTTGGGTATAACTCTACAAGCATGGTACACATGTATTTTGGGAGTTTCTCCCATTTTTCTCTTAAGATCCTCTCAAGCTTGTATGGGGAGGGTTGCTGCACCCCTATTTTCAGGCCTCTCCAGAGATGTCCGGGCTCTGGCTGGGCCACTCAAGGACAAGACTCTTCCCAAAAACACTTCTGCGTTATCTTGGCTGTGTGCTTAGGATCGTTGTCCTTCTGGAAGGTGAACCTTCACCCCAGTCTGAGGTCCTGAGAACTCTGTACTTTGCTCCGTTCATCTTTCCCTCTGCCCTGACTAGTCTCCCAGTCCCTGCCACTGAAAAATATCCCCACAGCATGATGCTGCTACCACCACGCTTCACCGTAGGGATGGTGCCAGGTTTCCTCCAGACGTGACGCTTGGCATTCAGGCCAAATAGTTCAATCTTGGTTTCATAAGACCAGAGAATCTTGTTTATCATGGTCTGAGAGTCTTTAGGTACATTTTGGCAAACTCCAAGCGGGCTGTCTTGCGTTTTACAGAGGAATGGCTTCCGTCTGGCCACTCTACCATAAAGGCCTGATTGGTGGAGTGCTGTAGAGATGGTTGTCCTTGTGGAAGGTTCTCCCATCTCCACAGAGGAACTCTGGAGCTCTGTCTGAGTGACCATCGGGTTCTTCGTCACCTCCCTGACCTACGCCCTTCTCCCCCGATTGCACAGAATGATGGAGGCCACTGTGTTCTTGGGGACCTTCAATGCTGACACAATCCTGTCTCGGAGCTCTACGGACAATGCCTTCGACCTCATGGCTTGGTTTTTCCTCTGACATGCACTGTCAACTGTGGGACCTTATATAGGCAGGTGTGTGCCTTTCCAAATCATGTACAATCAACTTAATTTACCACAAGTGAACTCCAATCAAGTTGTAGAAACATCTCAAGGATGATCAATTGAAACAGGATGCACCTGAGTTCAATTTCGACTCTCATAGCAGAGGGTCTGAATACTTATGTAAATAAGGTGTTTTTTGCAACAACAAAAAAATCAAAGTCTGTTTTTGCATTGTCATTATGGGGTAATATGTGTAGATTGATGAGGAGAAAAAAATATTGAATCCATTTTAGAATAAGTCTGTAATGTGACAAAAATGTGGAAAAAGTCAAGGGGCCTGTATACTTTCCGTATGTACTGTATAACATTATTTTATCCCCTCGCCTCTCTATCCTATCTTCATCCTCTCCTCTTCACTTCTGTTATCCTAGCATAGAGCTTCCTCTTATAACAAGCCAAGAGGGCGTACCTAAAATGTCCCGCAACCCAAACATTGACTCAACTACAGTCCGTCTAGTTACCTCATGTCTGAGTTTCACTCTGTTTTAAATAAACTTAGGTATGTCACAGTGAACAATAAAAAAGTTAACAGAGTGCTACTTTGTTGTAAAAGGCTTCATTGCCTCGAGACCGTGCTGAAGAAATGGTGCTGTTCTCTTCGTCTGAAAACTGTAATAAGTAATTGCTTGGGAAAATAAGAAGGCCTACTAACTGTGTGCAAAGAGCAACAGAAAACTATTTTCCTAATTCAATGATGCATCAGAGAGACCCAGAGGCCGAACATCAAACAACTGTTTGTTTAAACCCCCAGGTTCCAAGATGACAGTGCCAAAAACTACTGTACGGACATAAGAATGTACTTTAATTACAGTAATGTAAGTAGCCGGTGGCCTCCCGAGAGGCGCAGTGGACTAAGGCACTGCATCGCAGTGCTAGCTGTGCCACTAGAGATCCTGGTTCGAGTCCAGGCTCTGTCTTAGCCGGACGAGACCAGGAGACCCATGGGGCGGTGCACAATTGGCCCAGTGTCGTCCGGGTTAGGGGAGGGTTTGGCCAGCAGGGATGTCCTTGTCCCATCGCGCTCTAGCGACTCCTGTGGCGGGCCGGGCGCAGTGCACGCTGACTCGGTCGCCAGGTGCACGGTGTTTCCTCCCACACATTGGTATGGCTGGCTTCCGGGTTTTAAGCGGGCATTGTGTCAAGAAGCAACCCTTGGCAGGGTTGTGTTTCAGAGGACGCACGGCTCCTGACCTTCGTCTTTCCCGACTCCGTACGGGAGTTGCAGCAATGGGACAAGACTGTAACTACCAATTGGATACCACGAAATTGGGGAGAAAAAGGGGTAAAAAAATAAATAAAATAAATGTAAGTAGCCAAAAATGAAACCATCATCATTGTTTATTGGTGCTAACTTGCAATGCTTGTTACAGTTGGTGACGAGCCCATCAAAGACCATTGGAACAGGCTGTAATGTGAAACACTGATCTTACTGTACCAGAAACAGACAGATGTCAGACAGATGTCAGCTGTCTGTTTCAGCTGGTGTTTGAGATGTCAGACAGATGTCAGCTGTCTGTTTCAGCTGGTGTTTGAGATATAGAGTATCTAACTCCACTTTCCATCCTCTCCAAGGACCCCCCTGTTAGAAAGTCTGAATGGTCCAACCTCTCCAGCTGTGACACATCCCAGAGGACCAGACCAACTGGACCTGGAGAGCTACAGAAAGGGGGAGCAGTGCCAGAACTGAAAGCCCATCAGTTAACACTTCAGAGTGAGGCAACACAGCTGTGACATCTATGGCATTTCCACTGTTCCCAGGTCAGCCCTTAATCCATATTGGCCAAACCCCGGCTATGGTCAGTTAAAAATGATTGATGATGGAACAGGAAACAAGAAAGCAGAGCACTCCACAAAGATGACATCACTAAATCCAACCTTGTACATTGGCTCAATTGGCTGAATGTCAGAAAAGCCACATTCTGCTATTCAAGCTAATGGTTGGATTGGTCACACATAACATAACATAACATTTGGCGCCACAGCAGGTAGGTTTTCTCTGGCAAGGGCACATCTTTACCCATACTTTGCCCATACTTGGAATCTTCTGGGAATTCAACTGTCTGAGTGATTTGGGTTGGTATACTGTAGAGCAATAGTTTTGCTACCTACATACCAGTAAAAACGGTTTACATAACAGATATTACAAAAATCAAGACTTGTTTATTACGAAACATGATCCACTGCATGATAACATCAATGTGGGCAACAAGCATGCTACACCACCCACTTGTTTCCCAGTGAACCAACGTGAACCTTCACATGTAATGAACTGGTAAATCCCCGACACAAACGACTCTCTCTTTCTCTTTGTTTTTCTCTTTACTCTTCTTCACACGGATGACTGGACGTTTCATTGACTCATTTCGACCGTTACTGAAAGACTGTGTAAAAATGTGGGTGCGACACATGACCCCTCGTGGAGATTCAGTGCCCCGGTCTGGCCCGAATCAGACAGCTCCTTGTTGGAAGGGGGCACGCAAAGACACCCTCACCCTTTCTCCCAAACCAGAGAGCACAATCGCCACACTCTTCCCCAGAGCAGATCATTGTCCATGAATCTACCACCCCCAGCCACGCACCCCATACTGTCCATAACAGCACCAGTGTGGATGAGATGAAACCATTGTTCAGACTGCAGTAGTCTGCTCTGCTGAGAATGCATCATCCACTCCTCCTAGAAACATTCTACATTCCAATCCTCATGCTCACTGATTTCAGACATTGATTGAGTCCCAGAAATACTAGAATGCAGTATGGAGGCTATGTAATATAAAGATGGCAATGAAAGGTAGGTGGCGAATCTCGATAAGGGTCGGATTGATTGTCGCCCACCAAGCCGAATTCCATTGGTACAGATAGTGGCGTGAAAATGCTTTGTAGATTGACATTGACAAGATGGTTGACCCTCTTCAGCCAGATAGTTGAGTCAAATCTTAAGATGGCTGTTTGTAATAGTTTGTTTCCATCCTTCTACCTATAGGTCCATCATCAGCCTACCCATCAACCCATGCATCCCTTCCTCCATCTCCACCTCCATTGCTGATAGGACAAACTTAGTGAACTCAGTAAAACAGGATACTGGAATAGAAAAAGGCACAACAGTGGTAGAGAGGCCTAAGGGACAGTCCCCATAAAACAGACTAACATCAACTCCACAACAAAACAGGGACTTTCCATTTAAACTCCCATCTCAAATGACAAGTGAACTCAAGTAAACAAAGGAAAGAGTGCACTGTGTGTGTGTGTGTGTGTGTGTGTGTGTGTGTGTGTGTGTGTGTGCATCTGAGTGTGTGTGTGCGCATCTGAGTGTGTGTGTGTGTGTGTGTGTGTGTGTGTGTGTGTGTGTGTGTGTGTGTGTGTGTGTGTGTGTGTGTGTGTGTGTGTGTGTATGTGTGTGTGTGCGCATCTGAGTGTGTGTGTGTGTGTGTGCATCTGAGTGTGTGTGTGTGTGTGTTTGATTCAGTGTGTATGTACAAGTCTAGGAATGCATCCCAGAAGAGAACGACATGCTGACAAGCACGGTGCTGTTCCACAGCTTTGCTTGGCAAACAGAAGCACCAAGTAAATCACAAATGAACATGTTCTGAAGTCATTTATCTTGTCGGGCAAAAACACTACGAGTGCAAACTATGATGAAATGAGTACAGCCAATATAAGGAAACAGTCTTTCTATCCTGTCTCATATTGACCTATTCTTTCATGTATTACAATGAGGAAAACAGTGACATATCTATATACTAGTACACTGCTATGCTTTTCTTTTAAATGAGCCTTCCAAAAATAGTGGCTTTACAGCCTAACCCCTATTTTATAGGACTATGGTTTATGATAACATTTCAACTTTATCTGAACTCCTACCCTACTTGGTAAAAGTAAAGTTAACACGGACAATGACATTTTTTTTCAATAACATGCTAAGAAACCTGAGCACTTACAAATCCCCACGGGAAAACAGCTGTGTGATAAATATGGCTTGATGCGTTTTATGTGCTGTGACTCTGAACTCAGACAATCAATTCTCCCATGCATACTCCGCAGGGAATGATTTATTGAGCTGTCATAGCCTACAGAGCTAAAGCCCAGGTAGAGCTTATAGAAGTCTTCCTGTCCCTTTTGTGGGGCCGAACCCTGGAGAACAGATTCTAAACAGTGTGCATTTTCCACTTCTCCATATGCTTCTTTACTGCATCACATGAATCACAAGTCCAACCTACAGTACGAGCATATCTGAATACTCATAAATGCTGTATTGGGAAGAATGCAGGACATGTATTTTCCACTGTCTGAAAACAACATGCTGTGGCATGATTTTGTCCTATGCTTTATGTATATTTCATGGATTGTCTCCACTCTATGCAGACAAAACATTATTATTAACGTTAACATTCATACACAACATGCAAATGGTCCCAGGTTGGTGGTCTATAGTGCCGGTCAGTCATGCTTGTGTTCATGTCACACTTCTGAGCACGTCAGTGGCGTATGATTGACCCCAAAACAAGGTACAATCATCAGCAGTCTGACTGAAAGTCCCCACCGCCGCCAAGCATTTTGAAGTCGCTCAAATGTGAGGATAACGCGTGTCTATGCTACTTCACAAAGGTGTGTTAATCACACGTGCACATGCAGACACACACACACACACCTGTCATGACCAGACAACCGGATTCAAAATGTATCTCCAAACAGGATACATTCTAACCCGCGGTTTTACCTTTCCGATTACTAACTGACACGCATGGCGGACACCGCAACCCCGCCTCCTGATCCCTGTCGGGCAGCAAATTACACTCTACAGGAAGTCGCCCGTCATCCAGGGCTGGCCAGCAGCTGTCTTGCAGGACTTGGCAGAAGCTGCAGCAGGGCAGCAGGGGAACCTTGTTGAGCACTTGGCCAGGCAGCGGGCACCTGGGCACGAGGAGGAGGCAGAGGAACCATTCGGCTCCATGGTGGCACCCCGCCTTGGCCAGCCACGCCCACTCTCTCAGGGCCACGCCAACCTCCTCCACAGAGGTGTGGTTCAGGAAGTTGGGCAGCGAGAAATGCTTTGACCCCCTTGATATGCAGATTGGCCAATCAGAGGGCACAAGGTGGCAGGTTCCATTGCGGTCATGAGAAGAGATGTCAGAGAGGTTGGTCTTTGGTTCGCCCTGTTTCACCCCCTCAACCCCTGTGAGGTCATCCTCCACCACCCCTGTTAGGTTAGTGGGGAGAACCACACTTTCCCTTTCTCCAAGCCCTGACCCCGAACCCAAGCCGGTCCCTGAACCTACACCAGACTCATTCCTCGATCCAAACCCAGACCCTACACCAGACGCTGAACCAGACCCTGATCCTGAACCCATCTCAGACCCAGATCCTTCCTTAGACCCAGATCCTTCCCCAGACCCAGGTCCTTCCTTATACCCCGACCCAGATCCTTCCTTAGACCCAGATCCTTCCCCAGACCCAGATCCTTCCTTAGCCCCAGATCCTTCCCCAGACCCAGATACTTCCTTATACCCAGACCCAGATCCTTCCTTAGACCCAGATCCTTCCCCAGACCCAGATCCTTCCTTAGCCCCAGACCCTTCCCCAGACACAGACTCCTCCTTATTAGCCATCTGTGTGGTAGGGCTCGCCACTCCTCTGTCAGTCCAAGTGGCTGGGGTCGCGTCCCACGTCTGCACAAACTTACGGATCCCATCAGCCACGTTGATGATTTCTGCCCCAACCCCTGCCAGGTTCTCCTCACCTCTCTTGAGCTGTCCTCCTGCCTTGCCCAGTGGCGGAGCCTTCGTTGGGGCTTGGGTAGTAGGATCAGGGTCCTTGTTCCAGAACCAAGCATCCAGACGACCTGCGCTGAGAGCCAGGAGAAGGCCCAACCACAACGTCATCTTAGACATCCCGCTCCTTCAACCCACCGTCACCCAGAACCTCCTGGTCTGAGAGTATAGATTCCACAACAAACACTGGATCCAACAAGCACGGAGTTCTGTCTGTGTTCTTACTGTTCCTCCACCTACTAGCCGGCTAGTCAACAGTCACTCAAGCCCCCTCTGTCCATAAGGCACACTGTTAGCATGCACACACACACTGACTCTCCCTCTAGCACAGCTCACTGTTTCACTCCTTGCACCGGCCCAGTGCAGAATCATCACACACATACACAGGGAAATCCACATGAGGAGGAGGGGTTACTGTGCTGGAGAGGGGCTTCATTGGCAAATATGAATTTCTCCCTCACATCCTGGCCCCTCCCTCCTGTTGCTAGGTTGATGAGTGGGTCCCCTCAGACACACAGTCCTCAATGAAGAGAACATGCACACTGACACACACACACAGACAGAAGACACACCACACCACACACACACTCCCTCCCTAGAAGGAAAATATCTGGGATGTTTGATAGGGAACACTGGTTGATATTCAAATGAAGCAGTTAATCAATGTTTCCAAAATAAAATAAAAAGAGTCCACAGCTCCAAGAATAATGTTGTGATTACTCCTCATTGTCTACGGAACACTACTCCAGTCAGAAAGTGTATTACAGTTAATTAACTATCGATCAAGTTAGCGGGATTGTGAGAAGAGCTTTCTTGAGGTAGGTTTGACTCATAGAACCCTAATACTACCCCTGGGCTGAAAAGGGACTGAAGGAAGAGAGAGAGAGACAGAGAGGGAGGGAGGCCCATTCACTGGGTTCATATAGCCACCACTACCATTATAAATGTGAATAGGTTGGTAAACTCCATCATCTACTCACAGCTCTTGTAAAAATGTATTACATAACTGGCCATACCTTTGAGGTCATTCATTATTTTACAGCTGTGTGAGTGAGTGAGTGAGTGAGTGAGTGAGTGAGTGAGTGAGTGAGTGAGTGACCGACCAACCGAGACAGAGCGAGGGATGAAGAAAACGAGGGAGAACAGCTGAGAGCGGAGAGGTTCAGCAGGAGCGTATCTGATTCAATAGAGTTTTTAAGCTCTCGGCCCCCAGGGGCCAAACGGCCAGCCCATAGCCTCATCTGAGGAAAACTTCCAGTAATTTCCCCGCTCCATGGTTCCCACAGCCTGGCTCAGTCCTGGGTGCCCCTGATGCCCAGTTACACCGTCACCCCCGTCCCTGTCCGCCTTCACTATCCAGCTGTTGCACATTCCTCCTGACACAGACAGACCTCCCACAACCCTGCTACCCCTCCTAAACCCCTAATGCACCCCAACCACATGACTGATGGACTCCTAGAGAAGCACTGATATCTCATTCTGCTGGAAAAGTTACACACAAACACACACACTTGTCTCTCTCGTCGTTCCGCATTAGCATCTGCATGAGATTACTGTAGGTTGTTATGGTTCAGTTGGACTGGTTTGAACTGGTGTGATGATAACTGTAGGTTGTTATGGTTCAGTTGGACTGGTTTGAACTGGTGTGATGATAACTGTAGGTTGTTATGGTTCAGTTGGACTGGTTTGAACTGGTGTGATGATAAGTGTTGGTTGTTATGGTTCAGTTGGACTGGTTTAAACGGGTGTGATGATAAGTGTTGGTTGTTATGGTTCAGTTGGACTGGTTTAAACTGGTGTGATGATAACTGTAGGTTGTTATGGTTCAGTTGGACTGGTTTGAACTGGTGTGATGATAAGTGTTGGTTGTTATGGTTCAGTTGGACTGGTTTGAACTGGTGTGATGGTAACTGTAGGTTGTTATGGTTCAGTTGGACTGGTTTGAACTGGTGTGATGATAACTGTAGGTTGTTATGGTTCAGTTGGACTGGTTTGAACTGGTGTGATGATAAGTGTTGGTTGTTATGGTTCAGTTGGACTGGTTTAAAGTGGTGTGATGATAACTGTAGGTTGTTATGGTTCAGTTGGACTGGTTTGAAATGGTAATAAAATGGATGTTCTTCTGGCTTGCCAGTGTGGCATGGGCCTCTCTCCACCGGTCTTGGGTTTTCACACTGTTCATTTCCAAAAATAAGTTGATTTATTGGCTCAAAAGTAAGCCCAGAGAAGTTTCTCAATCTGATTGGCATAATACAATCGTTCTGTTCTATTCCACTTACCAGGAAACCACATTCAAATTGTACAATAGCGTTTACAAAATCCAGCTTCATTCATAGCTAAGATGGACACCAAAGTTGACTCTCTATCTCCACCCTCCCTCCTCTCCCTACCTCCACTCCCCCCTCCCTCCCTTCGCTCTCTCCCTCCCTCCTCTCCCTCCCTCTATGAGTTGACATGGTGCCCAGGTAACCCTCTCCTCTCAGGGTAAATCATCCATGGAACGGAGGAGTGAATACCTTTCTTATGAAGGCGCAGCAGCTAAAATGGCTGGATGCTACCCAACAACCTGCTCACAACAACCTGCTTATTTTGCCAATTGGACTGGGCAACTTTACTACACGGAACCCTACTAATCCTACACGGAACCCTACTAATCCATCACGGATGGTCTGCCGATGGAACTGCACAAGGAGGCTACAACAGACTTCTTCCGCTTGCCTGCTAGCCCCGGCCCCTTAACTGTCTGAATCGCCGTGTCTCTAGCCAGCTTAACTACTCACTGGACCCCTATGATCACTCGGCTATGCATGCCTCTCCCTAATGCCTTGTCCATTGCTGTTCTGGTTAGTGATCATTGTCTTATTTCACTGTAGAGCCTCTGGCCCTGCTCAATATGCCTTAGTTCCACCTCTCACACATGCGGCGACATCACCTGGTTTAAATGATGAGACAATATCTCTCTCATCGTCACTCTATGCCTAGGTTTAACTCCATTGTATTCACATCCTACCATACCTTTGTCTGTACATTATGCCTTGAATCTATTCTATCGCGCCCAGAAACCTGCTGCTTTTACTCTCTGTTCCGAACACACTAGACGACCAGTACTTATAGCCTTTAGCCGTACCCTTATCGTACTCCTCCTCTGTTCCTCTGGTGATGTAGAGGTTAATCCAGGACCAGAAGTGCCTAGCTCCACTCCCATTCCCCAGGTGCTCTCATTTGTTGACTTCTGTAACCGTAAAAGTCTTGGTTTCATGCATGTTAACATTAGAAGCCTCCTCCTCAAGTTTGTTTTATTGCCTGCCTTAGCACACTCTGCCAACCCGGATGTCCTAGCCGTGTCTGAATCCTGGCTTAGGAAGACCACCAAAACCCCTGAAATTTCCATCCCTAACTATAACATTTTTCCGACAAGATAGAACTGCCAAAGGGGGTGGAGTGGCAATCTACTGCAGAGATAGCCTGCAGAGTTCGGTCATACTATCCAGGTCTGTGCCCAAACAATTTGAGCTTCTACTTCTAAAAATCCACCTTTCCAGAAACAAGTCTCTCACTGTTGCTGCTTGCTATAGACCACCCTCTGCCCCCAGCTGTGCCCTGGACACCATATGTGAATTGATTGCCCCCCATCTATCTTCAGAGCTCGTACTGCTAGGTGACCTAAACTGGGACATGCTCAACACCCCGGCCATCCTACAATCTAAGCTTAATGCCCTCAATCTCACACAAATTACCAGTGAATTTACCGGGTACAACCCCAAATCCATAAACACGGGCACCCTCATATATATCATCCTAACCAACTTGCCCTCTAAATACACCTCTGCTGTCTTCAACCAAGATCTCAGCGATCACTGCCTCATTGCCTGCATCCGTAATGGTCTGCGGTCAAACAACCACCCCTCATCACTGTCAAATGCTCCCTAAAACACTTCAGCGAGCAGGCCTTTTTAATCGACCTGGCCCGGGTATCCTGGAAGGATATTGACCTCATCCCGTCAGTAGATGATAACTGGCATTCTTTAAAAGTGCCTTCCTCACCATCTTAAATAAGCATGCCCCATTTAAAAAATTTGAACCAGGAACAGATATAGCCCTTGGTTCACTCCAGACCTGACTGCCCTTGACCAGCACAAAAACTGCATTAGCATCAAATAGCCCCCGTGATATGCAACTTTTCAGGGAAGTTAGGAACCAATATACACAAGCAGTTAGGAAAGCTAAGGCTAGCTTTTTCAAACAGAAATTTGCACAAACTCAAAAAAGTTCTGGGACACTGTAAAGTCCATGGAGAATAAGAGCACCTCCTCTCAGCTGCCCACTGCACTGAGGCTAGGAAACACTGTCACCCCCGATAAATCCACGATAATTGAGAATTTCAATAAGCATTTTTATACGGCTGGCCATGCTTTCCACCTGGCTACCCCTACCCCGGTCAACTGCCCTGTACCCCCCACAGCAACTTGCCCAAGCCTCCCCCATTTCTCCTTCACCCAAATCCAGATGGCTGATGTTTTGAAAGAGCTGCAAAATCTGGACCCCTACAAATCAGCCGGGCTAGACCCTCTCTTTCTAAAATTATCTGCCGAAATTGTTGCAACCCCTATTACTAGCCTGTTCAACCTCTCTTTGTATCATCTGAGATCCACAAATATTGGAAAGCTGCCATGGTCATCCCCCTCTTCAAAGGGGGAGACACTCTAAACCCAAACTGCTACAGACCTATATCTATCCTACCCTGCCTTTCTAAGATCTTCGAAAGCCAAGTTAACAAACAGATCACCGCTCATTTTGAATCCCACCGTACCTTCTCCGCTATGCAATCTGGCTTCCGAGCTGGTCATGGGTGCACCTCAGCCACGCTCAAGGTTCTAAACGATAACATAACTGCCATCGATAAGAGACATTACTGTGCAGCCATATTCATCGACCTGGCCAAGGCTTTCGACTCTGTCAAACACCACATTCTTATCGGCAGACTCAACAGCCTTGGTTTCTCAAATGATTGCCTCACCTGGTTCACCAACTACTTCTCTGATAGAGTTCAGTGTGTCAAATCGGAGGGCCTGTTGTCCGGACCTCTGTCAGTCTCTATGGGGGTGCCACAGGGTTCAATTCTCAGGCCGACTCTCTTCTCTGTATACATCAATGATGTCACTCTTGCTGCTGGTGAGTCTCTGATCCACCTCTACGCAGACGACACCATTCGGTATACTTCTGGCCTTTCTTTGGACACTGTGCTAACTAACCTGCAGACGAGCTTCAATGCCATACAACTCTCCTTCTGTGGCCTCCAACTGCTCTTAAATGCAAGTAAAACTAAATGCATGCTCTTTAACTGTTCGCTGCCCGCACCTGCCCGACCGTCCAGCATCACTACTCTGGACGGTTCTGACCTAGAATATGTGGACAACTACAAATACCTAGGTGTCTGGTTAGACTGTAAACTCTCCTTCCAGACCCACATTAAGCATCTCCAATCCAAAATTAAATCAAGAATCGGCTTCCTATTTTGCAACAAAGCATCCTTCACTCATGCTGCCAAACATACCCTCGTAAAACTGACTATCCTACCGATCCTCGACTTCGGCGATGTCATTTACAAAATAGCCTCCAACACTCTACTCAACAAATTGGGATGCAGTCTATCACAGTGCCATCCATTTTGTCACCAAAGCCCCATATACTACCCACCACTGCGACCTGTACACTCTCGTTGGCTGGCCCTCGCTTCATACTCGTCGCCAAACCCACTGGCTCCAGGTCATCTACAAGTCTTTGCTAGGTAAAGCCCTGCCTTATCTCAGATCACTGTTCACCATAGCAGCACCCACCCACAGCACGCGCTGCAGCAGGAATATTTCACTGGTCACCCCCAAATCCAATTCCTCCTTTGGCCGCCTTTCCTTCCAGTTCTCTGCTGCCAATGACTGGAATGAACTGCAAAAATCAATCACTGAAGCTGTAGACTCTTATCTCCTTCACTAACTTCAAGCACCAGCTGTCAGAGCAGCTCACAGATCATTGCACCTGAACATAGTCCATCTTGTAAATAGCTCATCCAACTACCTGATCCCCATACTGTATTTATGTATTTATTTTGCTCCTTTGCACCCCAGTATCTCTACTTGCACATTCATCTTCTGCACATCTACATGTATCACTCCAGTGTTTAATTGCTATATCGTAATTACCTCGCCACTATCGCCTATTTTATTGCCTTACCTCCCTTATCTTACCTCATTTGCACACACTGTATATATACTTTTTTTTCTTCTACTATATTATTGACTGTATGTTTGTTTATTCCATGTGTAACTCTGTGATGTTTTATGTGTCTAACTGCTTTGCTTTATCTTGGCCAGGTCGCAGTTGTAAACGAAAACTTGTTCTCAACTAGCCTACCTGGTTAAATAAAGGTGAAATAAAATAAAATAAAACAGTCCAAACATCTTCCATGACATTCAGCTTTATGATGTATCTAGAGCACAGATAGAAGGGTAAACTACATCATAAACATTGCTGCACCCTTAGAATTGTTTTTGCTATCTAGAACCTAAAAGGTTTCTTCAGCTGTCCCCATAGGAGAGCCCTTGAATCATTTTTTGTTCCAGGTAGAACCCTTTTGGGTTCCATGTAGGGCCCTTTCCACTGAGGGTTCTACATGGAACCCAAAAGGGTTCTAAGTGGAACCAAAACGTTTTTTTTCCCTAGAACCAAAAAGGGTTTTCCTATGAGGACAGCCGAAGAACCCTTTTGGAACCTTTTTTTTCTAAGAGTGTAGCACTGGACAACAGAAAATATTCTTGTTTGGTTGTGCGTTGCTGGTTGTTCATTGGTAATGTTACCTGCAAGAACTCTATACCCAATCTACAGTAGATTAAAACCCCACCCTTTACATAGAGAGCAGAGAGACAAGCACTCCTAATGAATATCTATAGTATATGTATCAATATGACTTTATGAGCATTCCACAACCTCCCACAGACATTCTCCATACCCTCCCTTCTGTTCCCTCCCTGTTTGTGCTTTTCTCTGACCTGAGGGTTCAAACCCATTTCATCTACATTAGTCAACCAAGCATGCTGACCTGGACTTGGGTATCAGAAGGGTAAATAAACAAACTGGAGGATCATGGTTCAGCGACTAAGAGTAGTGAGAGGTGATGCGTAGAAGCAGCTGGTAGACCACTACACCGTTTGACAGGTTAGGCACACATGCATATGTAACTCACACGCTCACACGCACGCACGCACGCATGCACGCACACACACACACACACACACACACACACACACCTGCTGAGTATTCTTATAGTAACATGTGTGAATGCATAAGAGTATTCTTATAGTCACGTGTGAATGCATATGCGTAGAAGGAGGGAAATGGTCCAGTCGGGACTATGTGAGTGTTTGTACTGTTTGAGTAGTGAAACTGGCAAAAACACAACAAAGGGAGAGAAACATGATCCATAACCACAGGGCCAACCAGGTAGTCCTGTCTCAAAGACACTGTGGGTTGGTAAAAGGGACAGCTGGGACCACTGAGACCAGGATGGACAGACTGATGGTCATCCTCAGACAGGTATACTGGTACTGCCTAGCTAGGGGGTCTACATGGTTAAATAACTGACACCTCCTAGCTAGGAGGTCTACATGGTTAAAGAACTGACACTGCCTAACTAGGGGGTCTACATGGTTAAAGAACTGTCACTGCCTAACTAGGAGGTCTATATGGTTAAATAACTGACACTGCCTAACTAGGAGGTCTACATGGTTAAAGAACTGACACTGCCTAGTTAGGTGTCTACATGGTTAAATACCTGACACTGCCTAGCTAGGGGGTCTACATGGTTAAATAACTGACACTGCCTAGTTAGGTGTCTACATGGTTAAATAACTGACACTGCCTAGCTAGGGGGTCTACATGGTTAAATAACTGACACTGCCTAGCTAGGAGGTCTACATGGTTAAAGAACTGACACTGCCTAGTTAGGGGGTCTACATGGTTAAAGAACTGTCACTGCCTAGCTAGGGGGTCTACATGGTTAAAGAACTGTCACTGCCTAGCTAGGAGGTCTACATGGTTAAAGAACTGTCACTGCCTAGCTAGGAGGTCTACATGGTTAAAGAACTGTTACTGCCTAACTAGGGGGTCTACATGGTTAAAGAACTGTCACTGCCTAGCTAGGAGGTCTACATGGTTAAATAACTGACACTGCCTAACTAGGTGGTCTACATGGTTAAAGAACTGACACTGCCTAGCTAGGGGGTCTACATGGTCAAAGAACTGACACCTCCCCTCAGCAGCCTCCACTGATGTACTTGTGGGTTACGGCTATGAGAAGTTGATTTACTGTAAAAAGCTTACAATAAACACAGCGACCAGTAGAAGGAAGCATCGAAGAGGGAACCATTGCATTTAGGCACCATCATTATGGAGTATGGGAATCTGAGTCCAAATAAATTAACGAAAATGCATGAAATGCTGCCATCTACTGTCGCGTGGACTACACAAACTCCACTGAGGTGAGGAAAAAAGCTAATTAAGAAGGTTCACATTTTGCATTAGCTGTGTCTGGTGTTTGTGTTATTTCACTCATGGGTTCAACTAATAGTAACTTATATCTGTCCAGGACTTTCAGATTTGTGAAGACTGAAGGGATGGGGGCTAGGCAGTAGGGACTGAAATGGAACTGGGCCATGGTCTACTTGCAGAGTGCCCTGATGGACATGCAAAAGTGATGAAAAGCAAAATAGAGAACCTTCTTCAGGCATTATATTGGCAGTAATGTGACAGAAACCATCTGTGTGACACTGCCCCCCTCGAACACAATGCCCTCCCTCCCGAACACAACCGTCTGTGTGACACTGCCCCCCTCGAACACAACGCCCTCCCTCCCGAACACAACCGTCTGTGTGACACTGCCCCCCTCGAACACAATGCCCTCCCTCCCGAACACAACCATCTGTGGTTGTGTTTGGAGGAGGGGTTTGCTAGGTTGAACCCACAGTGGGATTTCGAGGTGGGATTTTGTCAGAGAGCGAAGCAGGGAATATATTCAGAGAAGAGGGCGTAAAACTGAAAGACACTGTCTTTTTTCTCAATGCCTGATTCATTAGAGAAGACAGGAGATGAGAGGAGAGGAAAGCAACACAATACAATGATTTTTGTGAAGTAACTTAATTGGAGTACAAGGGGACCTTGGTTTCAGGCAACAGCAGAAAGGAATCTGTCGAGATCTGTAAACATATTGTATGATAAAAAACAACCGTCTATAGATACTCCATATTTAGCTTATCTACTGTCATCGACCACAAATATACTGACTTTCCCCAACTCAGTAGAAGAGACACAAGAAAAAAAGTTGAGTAGTCCCAATACTTTGATATTCTGCTCAGGATAATGGGGGAGTACTGTGCCTATAGCTTTTGGCACAAACGACCTGGCTCAAAAACATGCTAGTGGAATCATGACTTCAATAACTGTTAGAACAGTGGTCAGAAGAACACAACAAAAAGAACAGGCCTTAAGATGTTGAAAAACATGTACGGATCTGATTATGTAAAGTGATCTATAACAGAGCTTTGGTCCGCGATGCTTTATGCTAGAGACAAGTTGTAAAATACCCAGGAAAGACGTGACTCCGATGCATTTGGAGATGTCATTGTTTTGTTTCTTTGACATTCACAACTTTCTACTGCCAGGGAGACAACAATGTACTTTGCTTGAGAAGTAATCTAATTCTGTCACTATCAACTGAGTTTGAGTTTATTTTATTTTTACAGGGACAGTGCACATTAATCAACGTTTCAGTAAAAGTGCCGGTCCGGTTTTAGCCAGCCGGCTAATTTTCAACCGCAGTCCCAATTGATTAAGCTATTCACTTTCTGTACAATAGAAGATGTTTAACCCAGACAGCTTTTAGGGAAACACTTGTGACCTTCTCTCACTGGGTTAAGCTATGGAAGAAAAGTAGCCAGCAGTTAAAGCTGACATTTTTCTCCGTCTGAGGTGGAAAGGCAGGCCTAACTTTTTAAAGTACCATGCTCAGATTCCTAATGATGTCTCAGATTTAATTATTTTCTAATCGGGACATTTATGTTGATTTGTCATTGGAGAAATATGATAAGATGAACACATACGCCTATCTCTCTGTCCATTCCTAATCTGTAATTTCAGTAATGTGTGTGGTATTAAAAAATATTCTGCAAATATGTCAAATGACATAGAATTGCATGAAATGTTTCTAAAAGGGATTTTTTTCTCAGACCTGCAAATACTGTGATAGATTCATGCAATGCTTTTACTATAAAGGAGATCTTTACTCTAGTCTAACTTTACTCTACTCAGTCCATGGTGGTCTGTGAACCCACAACCGTCTGTGCCCTATAAAAAAATCCTGCGTTGCCTTATAGGCCTAATGCTTACAGAACAAAGAACAGTTTCTAGAACGGGATATCTAAGGCTCTGGTGTGTCCAAGAAGTGACGGTAAACGGTAGGCATGTTCTCTGCTATCCACTTGATGTTTTCATTATTATTTGGGGTATAGGGGAGGGGTCACTTGTTTTTGTTTTTTAGGTCAAATATATTTTGCTGAAGAGAAGGGATTTCTATTCATTTCCATTTCAGAGAAGTCAGATTTAAATAACGTTCACTCCCTAAACAGGGAAGAAGGATATTGGGTGTTGGTTGCACCATTACAAGCTTTCAGGTCTCCTTTCTGCTGTCTGTAATTTCCCACTCTTTTAATTAGTCTACAATCAGGTTGTTTCAAGGAAACACTGGGAAATTGTGTTAGTTTAAGACATGACTAAAACACTGTTTCTTGTCTACAATTATGAGTGCATTTTGTAAACACACACAGCCAAAGAGCAAGTGGAGCTTAATAAATTACTACCTATAGTATCTAGAGAGAGAGTATGTTGAATGGTGTAACTTTATAATACCAGGGCCACACCTGTAGCTGACAACAACATGAAGTACAGCAGGCCACGTGAATAGGAGATAAAACTATTATTCTCTCTGAGGGACGTTGTGATTCTTATATTTCCGTTGACCTACTGAAATATGAAATATGAGACCAAAACAAAGCATCTAAGGCCTCTTTTATACATACGTATTGAGTTAAACTTCATAATACCTCTCTCCTCCATTGCTTATAGGCCAGCGTTTCCCAACTCCAGTCCTCCAGTACCCCCAACAACATACATTTTTGTTGTAGCCCCCAGACAAGCAGACCTGATTCATCTCATTGAGGGCCGGATGATTAGTTGACTCGTTGAATCAGGGGTGCATGTCTGGGGCTACAACACAAATGTGTGCTGTTGGTGGTACTGGAGGGCTGTAGATGGGAAACCCTGCTATAGGCTACTGTTCATCTGGCAGACACTGCTGTCTTTAGTGTGAGACTCTAGGGGGATGTGACATCAAAGTCAAGTGGAAAGACCAAGACCCAAGGGCCATAGAGCTGCAGCTCAATACTGCGATCACATTCCTCCGGAGATGGGCCTTTTCCCTTGCAGCATGTGTCACAACACATCAATTCACACTAAGTTCCCAGTAACAGACTTCTAGCCTGGTCTCAGCTCTGTTTGTTCTGTCTTGCCAACAACAACCATTGGTGTTGGCAAATGGCAAGAAAGCACAAACAGATCTGGGACCAGGTTAAAGAAACGACCGTAGGATTTTCGCAAGACAGCGCAAACAGATCTTGGACCAGGGTAAAGACTTCAGGATCAGGGAGAGAAACGATGAGATGACAGAGACAGACAGAGAGGTGACAGGTGGGCCAGGCATACTGTGATGCTGGTCACAGGGGTCAGACACATTTTGGAATAACTGTACTCTGACACAGCTAACATGACACAGTTGACTCACTGGGAGTTTCACCACAGATGTTTAATCAGTGATGGTTTGAGGTGGATTGGACTGGATGACGAGAAGCTTACCAGCAAACAAGGGGCCAAAAGGTTCCAAACCAACCCTGTAGTTTTGATCTAAGAAAAGATCTTGGTTCAATACATCGTATATACCATCCAGGGGAGAACGACTGCCCCCTCTCATTAAAGCCACGGAAGTTCAAGGCCGACTGCAGTATTGCAGACATTGTTAGCAGAAAACAGGATAACCAATTATAGTGAATGGAAAAATGGCGATCTTTGTGGTCAATCTTTGTGTAAATAAAAACTTGTTTTGAAGACAACCATGTTAGGGTAGTAGTGGTTAACTAGCCCCCTGGGGTAACTGCCCCCCCCCCTCAAGATTCACACAAAGACCACAAGATGTCACCAAATTATTTTCCCAACACTTTCCTTGGTTGTCACTGTTCTTGCTGAAGAAAAATTGTCCTCTGTGTCATCACAACTTTTGGACATAATTCAACAAAAAGTGCTTTTAAATATATAAATAGGAAAGCCTTAAAATAAATAATCCACTTGTTTAGAGAGAAAATCATTGATAATGTTTTAATAAAGTGGTAATATGTTGTAGTGTGTTGGTGGGCAACTCCCCCCCCCCCCCCCCCCCCCCCCCCCGTACTAGGGGGTAACTTCCCCCTGAGCACTAGTTACCCCTTTATGGTTAGGAACCTGTCATTTAGACAATGAGTAGCCCAGTTAGCGCTAGTTTATGCTAACTTGTAAATGCTAGCCAGCTAGCTAGTAGTTAGCATAAGCTGCTAGGAGTACTAGCTTGCAAACTTACTACCAGATCGTCTGAGGGAAAGTACATAAAAAAATATAGCGTAACTTAATTTCAGTTGTAAATGTTTCCATTAGTGACTGATAGCTTTACAGTTAATGCAACTTTATAGCCTTTTAGCTATTTTACACAGCATTTTATGTCATATAACTAGATAGCTATCTACATTTTTAAGAGAGAGCTTTTCAATTGACATCTCTCCCCCTGTTTTCAGTCACAGGTGGGGACCGGATTAGGTGTGAGCAGTGCGGGAGGTTCGGCTCATGAGTTGTGCTCCAATTTTTTACTGGGGATAGCTTTATTTGTGACCTACAGGTACAAATTAGAATCATGCAATAGCAGAGCATTGCATCACTGTTACACAGAGTTAATTAGTTGTTATTAAATGTTATATTCCAATGTTATTTAATGTTATTATTTATATTACATTCCAATATATTCCAATACATTTTTATGAATTAAAATCAACTATTGAACACCTTTTGCTCCTGAATGCAATTTTAAAGACTGCTAGGATTAAAATCATGCATTATACAAATCATATTTAGTGCAGTTGTACATAATGGATTGTTTGGAAAAGGAACAAAGAAAAGTAATGTGCAGGTGAGTTAAAAAGAGGGACTTTACATCACATCTCCTCATAGTGCAGATATTAATGGTGACATGTGCAACACCATCCGCCCATATTTTATTTAAATCATTAAAATAAGACAACTAGACTTAGCTTTGAAGTATTACTTACCAAATCATTTCTAAAATAAAACAGATGAAATTGATTTTAACACACCTGTGTGAAACCCTATGCCATAATCGGCCAGTTACCCCAGCACAAAAAAACGCCCCTTTTCTAAAAAACAACATTTCATGAAATAACTAAAAGTGTCAACTGTAGCCAATTATTTCCCTTTATAGTTTATTCGCCTAAGCATGACCTTCATCCACATACCAATTTTTTTCTCCAAACGTTGCTTTTTTGTGTTAGCAATTAGACATTGTTCTTGGGGGGGGCTAGCTACCCCCTAGTACTCTAATAATAGTTGCTTCTAATGCACCAGGTGGATGTCATAGAAACAATTATTTAAAAATCGCACACAGAAGAAGTTATAGGGATAATTTAGTTGCTAATGGCAGCCTGCCGTACCCCAGTCGGCCTTCACATTGAGTTACTCAATGAGAGGGGCAGCACTGAGCTAGCCTGCAACGTCACTTCCTAGAGTAGCTCAAACTGCACGTTATGCCTCTATGAGAAGCTATTTTAACTGATTTAATTTGGCTTTAATTCACTATTGAGTCTTCACATAGGAATTAAGGGTGTCACGTGATCAATGGCTTTGTCCATTCATACATAGTCATGGGTACCATCACAATTAATCTGATGTTCTGTTTATAAACTGCATATAAACAGTATTACATTGTTTTAAACTAATCTGCAGTTTCTCACCCCCAAAAAATTCCACTCCAATGATTCATCCCTAGGGAGTAAATCTAAGCCCCACCCTCTACCCTTTAGGCTCATGGCGACAAATAGCCGTGTGAATCTAGCACTTGTATTTTAAATGGACAATGGCCCCACAGTCGGCTAGGATCCAGTTAGTTGTTCAGGTTGGAGTTGAATTGGGCACCATGCCATCTGGGCCCCATGTGGGAAGTGAATGAGAGCGTCCTCTTCCATCCCCATTCCACCAGTCTTGATGAGACGTAGAGTACCCACAACACAGTAGATCCTCCAGTGGAAAAGTTAGACACTCGGCTATCTTATCTGAGATCCTTTCCCACTATGCTGAATACAGGCAGCTCAGACAATTGTCTTGTTCTGTGTTGATCAAACGCTTTAGAAACCGGCTTTCCATGACCAGTGAGTCACTCACTCAACACATAGAGGTTTCTCTGATACAGTGACTGACTAGCAAAGAAGAGAATTCAGGGTAAATGCCTTCTATGTTTTGAGAGGCTGCTTGACACAGCGAGATATGTGCAGTGTTGTGTGAACTACCTATTAACCATGAAATAGTCTGTTGACCATTCAATGAAGTATACATACAATTGAATCCTGATGTTTATTATTAAGCCCCCTACTGCCTTCAGAACAGACTCAATTCGCCGGAGCATGGACTATACAAGGTGTTGACGGAGCATGGACTATACAAGGTGTTGACGGAGCATGGACTCTACAAGGTGTCGACGGAGCATGGACTCTACAAGGTGTCGACGGAGCATGGACTATACAAGGTGTTGACGGAGCATGGACTCTACAAGGTGTCGACGGAGCATGGACTATACAAGGTGTTGACGGAGCATGGACTATACAAGGTGTTGACGGAGCATGGACTCTACAAGGTGTCGACGGAGCATGGACTATACAAGGTGTTGACGGAGCATGGACTATACAAGGTGTTGATGGAGCATGGACTATACAAGGTGTTGACGGAGAATGGACTATACAAGGTGTCGACGGAGCATGGACTCTACAAGGTGTTGACGGAGCATGGACTATACAAGGTGTTGATGGAGCATGGACTATACAAGGTGTTGACGGAGAATGGACTATACAAGGTGTCGACGGAGCATGGACTCTACAAGGTGTTGACGGAGCATGGACTATACAAGGTGTTGATGGAGCATGGACTATACAAGGTGTTGATGGAGCATGGACTATACAAGGTGTCGACGGAGCATGGACTATACAAGGTGTGGACGGAGCATGGACTATACAAGCTGTTGACGGAGCATGGACTCTACAAGGTGTTGACGGAGTATGGACTCTACAAGGTGTTGACGGAGCATGGACTATACAAGGTGTTGTTGGAGCATGGACTATACAAGGTGTTGACGGAGCATGGACTCTACAAGGTGTTGACGGTGCATGGACTCTACAAGGTGTCGACGGAGCATGGACTCTACAAGGTGTCGACGGAGCATGGACTCTACAAGGTGTCGAAAGCGTTCCACTGGGGTGCTGGCCCATGTTGACTCCAACACTTCCCACAGTTGTGTTAAGTTGGCTGGATGCCCTTTGGGTGGTGGACCATTCTTGATACACACAGGAAACCTTTGAGCATAAAAAAACAGAAGCGCTGCAGTTCTTGACTCACTCAAACCGGTGTGCCTGGCACCTACTACCATACCCCGTTCAGAGGCACTTAAATCTGTTGTCTTGCCCATAAACCCTTTAAACGGCACACATGCACAATCCATGTCTCAATTGTCCTTCTTTAACCGGTCTCCTCCCCTTCATCTACACTGATTGAAGTGGATTTAACAAGTGACATCAATAAGGGATCATAGCTTTCACCTGGATTCACCTGGTCAGTCTTTGTCATGGAAAGACCAGGTGTTCCTAATGTTTCGTACACTCAGTGTATCATTACATGTTTTCTTAATGGTTTCCATGACAATAAAGCTATGTTAATAGGGCCATGTTGTGAGGAGCAGGGAAGGTGATGCAAGCCCCAGCCTGCGGTCTCCCCTGTCCCCGCCATCACCCCTAGCACCACCTCAAAGCAGCCTGCCCAATCTGACTGTGCAGATGGCTAAACATTGCATTCCGTACCATCAAACAGGACCTATTCTGTTCAAAGACCAATTTAGATGGGCGAGCTGATATAAACACAAAGAAAGGTGGAAGAGGGTATGAAAACATCCTCTTCTCCCTGTTAGATCATCCATGTATGTCACTATTACACTATTATTACACTTCCTGTGGCTCTCCAAAGCATCCTGGGATTGTCATTGACATTTTCCCTAACTGCTGGTCCGGGGTCAGATATTTGTTATTAACCAAATGGCTTCATGTTAAGACTCGTGGTAGGGTAATCAGATCCCATATCTGTGGTTAGGGGTAGCCTCTACTACCTTACTTAGAGTGACTTAAAAGTTAAAAGTCTAGATGGGTTTGGTCAACTAGGCTACACAAGGGTAAAGTAGTAATTATAGTTAAGAGTGGGACAAAACACAGGTATTAACATGCTAAGAGCTGTCTACAGAAACACTTAGGAACAAAGAGGAACGGGACTACTTCCCTGGACAGGAAGTGCTTTGAGAGACTAGTCAAGGATCATATCACCTCCACCCTACCTGACACCCTAGACCCACTCCAATTTGCTTACCGCCCAAATAGGTTCACAGACAACGCAATTGCAATCACACTGCACACTGCCCTAACCCATCTGGACAAGAGGAATACCTATGTAAGAATGCTGTTCATCGATTACAGCTCAGTATTTAACACCACAGTAACCTCCAAACTCGTCATTAAGCTCGAGACCCTGGGTCTCGACCCCGCCCTGTGCCACTGGGTCCTGGACTTTCTGACGGGCCGCCCCCAGGTGGTGAGGGTAGGAAACAACATCTCCACCCCGCTGATACTCAACACTGGAGCCCCACAAGGGTGTGTTCTCAGCCCTCTCCTGTACTCCCTGTTCACCCATGACTGCGTGGCCATGCACACCTACAACTCAATCATCAAGTTTGCAGACGACACTACAGTGGTAGGCTTGATTACCAACAACGACGAGATGGCCTAAAGGGAGGAGGTGAGGGCTCTCGGAGTGTGGTGTCAGGAAAACAACCTCTCACTCAACGTCAACAAAACAAAGGAGATGATTGTGGACTACAGGAAACAGCAGAGGGAGCACCCTCCTATCCACATCAACGGGACAGTAGTGGAGAAGGTGGAAAGTTTTTTAAATTCCTCGGCATACACATCACGGACAAACAGAAATGGTCCACCCACACAGACAGCGTGGTGAAGAAGGCGCAGCAGTGCCTCTTCAACCTTAGGAGGCTGATAGCAGAGGTTTTTCACCCTGCTATCATCCAGAAGGTGAGGTCAGTACAGATGCATCAAAGCTGGGACCGAGAGGCTGAAAAACAGCTTCTATCTCAAGGCCATCAGACTGCTAAACAGCCATCACTAACATTAAGTGGCTGCTGCCAACATACTGACTCAAATCTCTAGCCACTTTAATAATAAACATTGGATGTAATAAATGTCTCACTAATCACTTAAACAATGCCACTTTATATAATGTTTACATACCCTACATTACTCATCTCATAGTATATACTGTACTCTAAACCATCTACTGCATCGTACCTATGCTGTTCGGCCATCGCTCATCCATATATTTTAATGTACATATTCTTATTCGTTCCTTTACACTTGTGTGTGTATAAGGTAGTTGTTGTGAATTTGTTAGATTACTTGTTAGATATTACTGCACGGTCGGAACTAGAAGCATTTCACTACATTCACATTAACATCTGCTAACCATGTGTATGTGACCAATAAAATTTGATTTGACTTCCCTGGACAGAGCAGAGGTCTTACTACTTCCCTGGACAGGACAGAGGTGTTACTACTTCCCTGGACAGAGCAGAGGTCTTACTCCTTCCCTGGTCAGGACAGAGGTGTTACTACTTCCCTGGACAGAGCAGAAGTGTTACTACTCCCCTGGACAGAGCAGAGGTCTTACTCCTTCCCTGGACAGAACAGAGATGTTACTCCATCCCTGGACAGAACAGAGGTGTTACTCCTTCCCTGGACAGAACAGAGATGTTACTCCATCCCTGGACAGGACAGAGGTGTTACTACTTCCCTGGACAGAGCAGAGCTGTTACTCCATCCCTGGACAGGACAGAGGTGTTACTACTTCCCTGGACAGGACAGAGGTGTTACTACTCCCCTGGACAGGACAGAGGTGTTACTACTTCCCTGGACAGAGCAGAGGTCTTACTACTTCCCTGGACAGAACATAGGTGTTACTACTCCCCTGGACAGAGCAGAGGTGTTACTACTTCCCTGGACAGAGCAGAGGTCTTACTACTTCCCTGGACAGAACATAGGTCTTACTACTTCCCTGGACAGAACAGAGGTCTTACTACTTCCCTGGACAGAACAGAGGTCTTACTACTTCCCTGGACAGAACAGAGGTCTTACTACTTCCCTGGACAGAACAGAGGTCTTACTACTTCCCTGGACAGAACAGAGGTCTTACTACTTCCCTGGACAGAGCAGAGGTCTTACTTCTTTCCTGGACAGGGCAGAGGTGTTACTACTTCCCTGGACAGAACAGAGGTCTTACTACTTCCCTGGACAGAACAGAGGTCTTACTACTTCCCTGGACAGAGCAGAGGTCTTACTTCTTTCCTGGACAGAACAGAGGTCTTACTACTTCCCTGGACAGAACAGAGGTCTTACTACTTCCCTGGACAGAGCAGAGGTCTTACTCCTTTCCTGGACAGAACAGAGTTGTGGTTCAGGATTTGACTTGTTCATCCCTCCTTTCTGGTTTTCTTTTCATCATGACCACTAAGAGCAACAAGTCCACCATGACTCTTCCACCAACGTTGTCCTAACAACATGTCCACCAAGACGCTTCCACCAATGTTGTCCTAACAACAAGTCCACCATGACTCTTCCATCAATGTTGTCCTAACAACATGTCCACCAAGACGCTTCCACCAATGTTGTCCTAACAACATGTCCACCATGACTCTTCCATCAATGTTGTCCTAACAACATGTCCACCATGACTCTTCCATCAATGTTGTCCTAACAACAAGTCCACCATGACTCCCTCACCAATGTTTTCCTAACAACATGTCTACCATGACTCTTCCACCAATGTTGTCCTAACAACATGTCCACCATGACTCTTCCACCAATGTTGTCCTAACAACATGTCCACCATGACACTTCCACCAATGTTGTCCTAACAACATGTCCACCATGACACTTCCACCAATGTTGTCCTAACAACATGTCCACCATGACACTTCCACTAATGTTGTCCTAACAACATGTCCACCATGACACTTCCACCAATGTTGTCCTAACAACATGTCCACCATGACACTTCCACCAATGTTGTCCTAACAACATGTCCACCATGACACTTCCACTAATGTTGTCCTAACAACATGTCCACCATGACACTTCCACCAATGTTGTCCTAACAACATGTCCACCATGACTCTTCCACCAATGTTGTCCTAACAACATGTCCACCATGACACTTCCACCAATGTTGTCCTAACAACATGTCCACCATGACTCTTCCACCAATGTTGTCCTAACAACATGTCCAGCATGACTCTTCCACCAATGTTGTCCTAACAACATGTCCAGCATGACTCTTCCACCAATGTTGTCCTAACAACATGTCCACCATGACTCTTCCACCAATGTTGTCCTAACAACACGTTCACCATGACTCTTGAACCTGAGCTCTGTCCAACACAAATGTCCTGTCCTCCTGTCCCTTTTATTGAACCTGAGCCCTGCCCAACACAAATGTCCTGTCCTCCTGTCCCTTTTATTGAACCTGAGCCCTGCCCAACACAAATGTCCTGTCCTCCTGTCCCTCTTATTGAACCTGAGCCCTGCCCAACACAAATGTCCTGTCCTCCTGTCCCTCTTATTGAACCTGAGCTCTGCCCAACACAAATGTCCTGTCCTCCTGTCCCTCTTATTGAACCTGAACCCTGCCCAACACAAATGTCCTGTCCTCCTGTCCCTCTTATTGAACCTGGGCCCTGCCCAACACAAATGTCCTGTCCTCCTGTCCCTCTTATTGAACCTGAGCCCTGCCCAACACAAATGTCCTGTCCTCCTGTCCCTCTTATTGAACCTGAACCCTGCCCAACACAAATGTCCTGTCCTCCAGTCCCTCTTACTGAACCTGGGCCCTGCCCAACACAAATGTCCTGTCCTCCTGTCCCTCTTATTGAACCTGAGCCCTGCCCAACACAAATGTCCTGTCCTCCTGTCCCTCTTATTGAACCTGAGCCCTGCCCAACACAAATGTCCTGTCCTCCTGTCCCTCTTATTGAACCTGAGCCCTGCCCAACACAAATGTCCTGTCCTCCTGTCCCTATTATTGAACCTGAGCTCTGCCCAACACAAATGTCCTGTCCTCCTGTCCCTCTTATTGAACCTGAGCCCTGCCCAACACAAATGTCCTCTCCTCCTGTCCCTCTTATTGAACCTGAGCCCTGCCCAACACAAATGTCCTGTCCTCCTGTCCCTCTTATTGAACCTGAGCCCTGCCCAACACAAATGTCCTGTCCTCCTGTCCCTCTTATTGAACCTGAGCCCTGCCCAACACAAATGTCCTGTCCTCCTGTCCCTCTTATTGAACCTGAGCCCTGCCCAACACAAATGTCCTGTCCTCCTGTCCCTCTTATTGAACCTGAGCTCTGCCCAACACAAATGTCCTGTCCTCCTGTCCCTCTTATTGAACCTGGGCCCTGCCCAACACAAATGTCCTGTCCTCCTGTCCCTCTTATTGAACCTGAGCCCTGCCCAACACAAATGTCCTGTCCTCCTGACCCCTCTTATTGAACCTGAGCCCTGCCCAACACCAGAGTCCTTTGATGAGACAGACAGTGACAGGTAAATCTAGTTGATTTGTCAGCTCCCTTTCATTTGCCCCTAGTCACACCCAACTCAAGACACAACTCACCAAAGTGTCACAGAGATCACGATAGAACTATATGGCAGTACAGTAGCTATCTACAGACTAGAACTACCATCCTGTCTCTAGTTCAGAAATATATGGCAGTACAGTAGCTGTCTACAGACTAGAACTACCATCCTGTCTCTAGTTCAGAAATATATGGCAGTACAGTAGCTGTCTACAGACTAGAACTACCTTCCTGTCTCTAGTTCAGAAATATATGGCAGTACAGTAGCTGTCTACAGACTAGAACTACCTTCCTGTCTCTAGTTCAGAAATATATGGCAGTACAGTAGCTGTTTACAGACTAGAACTACCATCCTGTCTCTAGTTCAGAAATATATGGCAGTACAGTAGCTGTCTACAGACTAGAACTACCATCCTGTCTCTAGTTCAGAAATATATGGCAGTACAGTAGCTGTCTACAGACTAGAACTACCATCCTGTCTCTAGTTCCGAAATATATGGCAGTACAGTAGCTATCTACAGACTAGAACTACCATCCTGTCTCTAGTTCAGAAATATATGGCAGTACAGTAGCTGTCTACAGACTAGAACTACCATCCTGTCTCTAGTTCAGAAATATATGGCAGTACAGTAGCTATCTACAGACTAGAACTACCATTCTGTCTCTAGTTCAGAAATATATGGCAGTACAGTAGCTGTCTACAGACTAGAACTACCTTCCTGTCTCTAGTTCAGAAATATATGGCAGTACAGTAGCTGTCTACAGACTAGAACTACCATCCTGTCTCTAGTTCAGAAATATATGGCAGTACAGTAGCTGTCTACAGACTAGAACTACCATCCTGTCTCTAGTTCAGAAATATATGGCAGTACAGTAGCTGTCTACAGACTAGAACTACCATCCTGTCTCTAGTTCAGAAATATATGGCAGTACAGTAGCTGTCTACAGACTAGAACTACCATCCTGTCTCTAGTTCAGAAATATATGGCAGTACAGTAGCTGTCTACAGACTAGAACTACCATCCTGTCTCTAGTTCAGAAATATATGGCAGTACAGTAGCTGTCTACAGACTAGAACTACCATCCTGTCTCTAGTTCAGAAATATATGGCAGTACAGTAGCTGTCTACAGACTAGAACTACCATCCTGTCTCTAGTTCAGAAATATATGGCAGTACAGTAGCTGTCTACAGACTAGAACTACCTTCCTGTCTCTAGTTAGAACTGAAGCAGACATGTTTTCCAGCCAAACCCCAGAGGGGTGGATTCTTTATCATAGTTTAAGCACAGCTTATAGGTCTGCACAGTATAATGAGCAGTGCAATTTTCAGGTTGAAGGGACGTCTTTCAAACATCCAACGTCACATTCCAAGCCACTGCCTGGGCCTAGAGCCCAGTCGAACTAGCCTGCAGAAAGACCTCAGAAGCATGATCGTACAATTATTGATAGTTTGGTAATAGTTATGTGAAATCTATTTGACTACATTAGCATAAATAAAATGTGTATGTTACTTAGACATTCATCATATAATCTTCCCCCAATATGTTTTATTAATATAGTTCCACAAGACCCAACCATCCATCAGTCAACGAACACAAAACATAATGCTGCTACGGTGTTAAACACTGGTATGATTATGACTGAGTTTGGGACCTCATGTTCATAGAGGTTGTTGGAACAGCTGTGGATCCAGGAAAGGATCCAGAGATTTTGGAGCCCTATGAAACAACAGAGTTTATCATTTAATTATGGCATGAGATAGAAGCTACCCTACAATACATCAGCATTCCACTCAGAAACATCCTGTAAGGAAAGAGACCACAGCTCCAATACAACCAATCATTTCCAAGACACCTACTGTAACATGGACAGAGATGCCACATCTATTCTATGTGGAAATATTGCTAAAAAGAATGATAATGGTATTTCTGAAACCCCTGATGATATGAATTGTCTGTAAGCCCATACAAAAGACACAGCGTTCCAACAGAGTTGACCTCTATGTGAGTTAGCGAGGTTGAAGGACACTGTGTTCACTGCCACCCTGGCATGGTTAACAAGAGAAGGAAACAAAGACAGATGAAGTCAGGAGCCACAAGATGAACTGGCATCTGTTTCCCTGGAAAGACTGGCCTGGCCAACCCTCAACCCTCCCTGGAGAAGGGAAAGTCTGAGCACACCATCAATCACTAGCCTGGAGGGACACACAAACAATGCTGCACACGCACACACCACATTCACACATAGAGAAAGAGAGAGAGCGAGAGAGAGAGAGAGCAAGAGCGAGACAGACAGACAGACAGACAGACAGACAGACAGACAAAAAAAAAAAAAAAAGAGAGAGAGAGAGAACTACAGACAATACACAAACCCTCTAATCCAAAAAGGCCTGTGGATCATTAATTCCAATTGGCTTTACTTAAACTCTTTAACATCGTCCTCAGCTCTGGCATCTTCCCCAATATTTGGAACCAAGGACTGATAACCCCAATCCACAAAAGTGAAGACAAATTTAACTCCAATAACTACCATGGGATATGCGTCAACAGCAACCTTGGGAAAATCCTCTGCATTATCATTAACAGCAGACTTGTACATTTCCTCGGGGAAATGAAATGTACATTTCCTCTATTGAGCAAACGTCAAATTGGCTTTTTACCAAATTACCATACGACATACCAAGTATTCACCTAGCACATCCTAATTGATCCTAACAAATCAAAACATAGGCAAAGTCTTCTCATGCTTTGTTGACTTCAAAAAAGATTTAGACTCAATTTGGCATGAGGGTCTGCTATACATATTGATGGAAAGTGGTGTTGGGGGAAAAACATATGACATTATAAAATCCATGTACACAAAATTGGCACAAAACACACATTTCTTTCCACAGGGCCGGGGGGTGAGACAGGGATGCAGCTTAAGCCCCACCCTCTTCACCATATATATACAGTGCCTTGCGAAAGTATTTGGCCCCCTTGAACTTTGCGACCTTTTGCCACATTTCAGGCTTCAAACATAAAGATATAAAACTGTATTTTTTTGTGAAGAATCAACAACAAGTGGGACACAATCATGAAGTTGAACGACATTTATTGGATATTTCAAACTTTTTTAACAAATCAAAAACTGAAAAATTAGCCGTGCAAAATTATTCAGCCCCTTTACTTTCAGTGCAGCAAACTCTCTCCAGAAGTTCAGTGAGGATCTCTGAATGATCCAATGTTGACCTAAATGACTAATGATGATAAATACAATCCACCTGTGTGTAATCAAGTCTCCGTATAAATGCACCTGCACTGTGATAGTCTCAGAGGTCCGTTAAAAGCGCAGAGAGCATCATGAAGAACAAGGAACACACCAGGCAGGTCCGAGATACTGTTGTGACTAGAACAGTCTGCAGCACCCGGCCTCTCCCTACTAGACTCTGAAGTGAAACATCTACTGCTGATGATCTGGTGATTCTGTCCCCAACCAAGGAGGGCCTACAGCAGCACCTAGATATTCTGCACAGATTCTGTCAGACCTGGGTCCTGACAGTAAATCTCAGTAAGACAAAAATAATGGTGTTACAAAAAAGGTCCAGTTGCCAGAACCACGAATACAAATTCCATCTAGACACTGTTGCCCTAGAGCACACAAAAAAAAGAGTACATAACTCAGCCTAAACATCAGCGCCACAGGTAACATCCGCAAAGCTGTGAACGATCTGAGAGACAAGGCAAGAAGGGCATTCTCTGCCATCAAAAGGAACATAAGATTTGACATACCAATTAGGATCTGTCAAAAAATACTTGAATCAGTTATAGAACCCATTGCCCTTTATGGTTGCGAGGTCTGGGGTCCGCTCACCAACCAAGAATTCATAAAATGGGACAAACACCAAATTGAGACTCTGCATGCAGAATTCTGCAAAAATATGCTCTGTGTACAACATAAAACACAAAATAATGCATGCAGAGCAGAATTAGGCCGATACCCACTAATTATCAAAATCCAGAAAAGAGCCTATTCTATAACCACCTAAAAGGAAGCGATTCCCAAACCTTCCATAACAAAGCCATCACCTACAGAGAGATGGACCTGGAGAAGAGTCCCCTAAGCAAGCTGGTCCTGGGGCTCTGTTCACAAACACAAACACACCCTACAGAGCCCCAGGACAGCAACACAATTAGACCCAACCAAATCATGAGAAAACAAAAAGATCATTACTTGACACATTGGAAAGAATTAGCAAAAAACAGAGCAAACTAGAATGATATTTCGCCCTAAACAGAGAATACCTGACCACTGTGACTGATGCAAAATTAAGGAAAGCTTTGACTATGTACAGATTCATTGAGCATAGCCTTGCTATTGAGAAAGGTCGCCGTAGGCAGACCTGGCTCTCAAGAGAGGATAGGCTATGTGCACACTGGCCACAAATTGAGGTGGAAACTGAGCTGCACTTCCTAACCTCCTGCCAAATGTATGACCATATTTCCCTCAGATTACACAGACCCACAAATAATTCAATATTTTTTTTACCTATTGGGTGAAATTACCACAGTGTGCCATCACAGCAGCAAGATTTGTGACCTGTTGCCACAAGAAAAGGGCAACTAATAAAGAACAAACACCATTGTAAATACAACCCATATTTATGCTTATTTATTTTGCCTTTTTAACTATAACTATTTGCACATCATTACAACACTGTATATATACATAATATAACATTTGACATGTCTTTATTATTTTGGAACTTGTGTGAGTATAATATTTACTGTTCACTTTTTATTGTTTATTTCACTTTTGTTTATCCATTTCATTTGCTTTGGCAATGTAAACATATGTTTCCCATGCCAATAAAGCCCCTTGAATTGAATTGAATTAGAGAGAGAGAGAGAGAGAGAGAGAGAGAGAGAGAGAGAGAGAGAGAGAGAGAGAAGAGAGAGAGAGAGAAAGAGAGAGAGAGAGAGAGAGAGAGAGAGAGAAAGTTACATTTGTAATGTCTTTATTATTTTGGTACTTTTGTGAGTGAAATGCTTACTGTACATTTTTTATTTAACTTTTGTTTATTATCTATTTCACTTTCTTTGGCACTGTAAACATATGTTTCCCATGTCAATAAAGCCCCTTAAATTATAATAGCTGATTGAGGATTTCAGTGAAAACATTACAAAGATGAAAAGACTAATAAACGTCAAGTCAATGTTATGTCTAGCAGGTTAAAAGACCACCACAAGCTCTGGCTTGTATAGTAGACTAACCTAATATTGTACTTTCTATTCCAATGCAACTATTGAATGTGCTATTGGCGTTGGTGTTGGATGATTGTCTTTGCGGTTTTAGCTGTTCATAGTTCCGGACAAGCCTAGACATACATTACCATTAGCACAACCACCACATTTCATTCCTCCCTTGAGTGATGGATCAAATATCACTAAACCTGATTATGCCAAGAACAGTCCACAGCATAGGTGTCATAGAAACCGAAATGTTTTCCTTATGTGGTCTACAATGGGTATGCCATCAAGAGTAGCTGTAATAAACGAATTTCAGTAGGGGTTCAAATCAAATCTATAATCTCCTATAACGCAGATGTAAAATGTTTTTATTCACAAAATGTAACATAGTAGGCTGTTATTTTATGTTGTAATACCAACTAGAGATGCAATAGTATTCATTTACAAAGATATTTAAGTCACGTGCATTTAAAGTCTCAAAAGGCTTACATTTTGCCTGTACATTTCGAAGAAATTGCAAAAATGTATCCAAGATATATATGTATTTACCTGTCCTTTGAGTTTCTGTCCGTGTGACAACCAGCAGAAGTACGCAGGTATGCAGACCCAACGACCACCTGTCAACACAAGGCATGCTTTTCCGCTTATTTGTGCTAAATATTTCCACAAATCCTTTTGTTTAGTAAGCAAAAAGCTAAAATATTCATGCACATTTGGGCATCTCCGTCTCGGTCCTAGAACAGTGTCGTTGGAATTAATGGCAGGTACGCTACGCAGCCTTTGCACAGTTCCAAGGTGAGTTCTCTGCCTGCGCACGGAACCTTGAATACCGAAACAGAATTGACAGTATAATCTACAGTAAAACGTTAGTTCGCGGGCGCTATGGACAAAACCTAAATTTATCCACGGGATTTTCCCCTGGGTCCTAAGTGTCCTAACGTTTTGGTAGATTCATCCAAACCTCCGTGACTGACAGGTCCAATCGAATATACATACTGTACACACTGACATTTGGCGCCTTTTATGACTTCATGATATCCACATACCTTGCAGAATCATGTAAGCTAACATAGGGCACAGTCAAACAACTATTTACACAATATGCAAGTTCTTCAATAAGCTTTATGTACACCAAGACTCATTTGACTAAACCTAATCAAAGGCTGCAGGAAAACGGTATTATCAGCATTTAGTTGGCTTATACATGTCCCCATGTTGAGACATGATGGCATATAATACATGCCCCTAAACCCTGCATTCCACCCAGAGAGAATGGAAAAGCTGCTTAGCTGACAGACAGTGAGTGTACAGTGTGCAGTGTGTAGTGAGTCTGTCCATCTAGCACTAAATCAACCCACCCACACTGTTAAAGCCTACATGTGGAAACCAATATTCTCTAATGAAGACATACAGTGCTTTCAGGAAGTATTCAGACCCTTTTATTTTTTCAACATTTTGCAATGTTACAACCTTTACCTAAAATTGATGAAATAAAACAAATTAATCAGGCCTCCATTGTAAAATAAGAATGTGTTCTTAACTGACTTGCCTAGTTAAATAAGGTTAAATAAAATACAATAAAAAAACATAATAACAAAGTGAACACAGGTTTTTAGAAATTTTAGCAAATTTATAAAAATTCAAAACATAAGTATTCAGACCCTTTGGTATGAGACTCGGGTGCATCCGGTTTCCATTGATCATCATTGAGATGTTTCTACAACTTGATTGGAGTCCACCTGTGGTAAATTCAATTGATTGGACATGATTTGGAAAGGCACACACCTGTCTATATAAGGTCCCACAGTTGACAGTGCATGTCAGAGAAAAAAAACGAGCCATGAGGTCGAAAGAATTGTCCGTAGAGTTCCGAGACAGGATTGTGTCAGATCTGGGGAAGGGTACCAAAACATTTCTGCAGTATTTAAGAACACAGTGGAACACAATGGCCTCCATCATTCTTAAATGGAAGAAGCTTGGAACCACTAAGACTCTGCCTAGAGCAGAACTGAACAATCGGGGGAGAAGGGCCTTGGTCAGGGAGGTGACCAAGAACCCTATGGTCACTCTGACAGAGATCTAGAGTTTCTCTGTGGAGATTGGAGAACCTTCCAGAAGGACAACCATCTCTGCAGCACTCCACCAGTCAGGCCTTTATGATAGAGTGGCAGACCACTTATGGCAGCCCACTTGGAGTTTGCCAAAAATAATCTAAAGGTCTCTCAGACCATGAGAAACAAGATTCTCTGGTCTGATGAAACCAAGATTAAATTCTTTGGCCTAAAAGCCAAGCGTCATGTCTGGAGGAAACCTGGCACATTCCCTATGGTGAAGCATGGTGGTGGCAGCATAATGCTGTGGGGATGTTTTTCCAGTCTGAGGCATGGACTGGGAGACTGGTCAGGATCAAGGGAAAGATGAACGGAGCAAAGTACAGAGCGATCCTTGATGAAAACCTGCTCCAGAGCGCTCAGGACCTCAGACTGGGGGCGAAGGTTCATCTTCCATCAGGGCAACAACCCTAAGCACACAGCCAAGACAACGCGGGAGTGGCTTCAGGACAAGTCTCAGAATGTCCTTGAGTGGCCCAGCAAGAGCCTGAACCCGATCAAACATCTCTGGAGAGACCTGAAAATAGCTGTGCAGCAACGCTCCCCATCCAACCTGATAGAGCTTGAGAGGATCTGCGGAGAAGAATGGGAGAAACTCCCAAAATACAGGTGTGCCAAGCTTGTAGTGCCATACCCAATAAGACTCGAGGCTGTAATCACTGCCAAAGGTGCTTCAACAAAGACTTGAGGCTGTAATCGAGTAAAGGGCCTGAATATTTATGTAGATGTAGTATTTCTGGTTTTAATTTTTTATAAATTAGAAAACCTTTCTTAAAACCTGTCTTACTTTGTCATTATGGGGTATTGTGTGTAGATTGATGAGGGGGAAAACCTAACAAAATGTGGAAAAAGTCAAGGGGTCTGAATACTTTCCGAATGCACTGTATGGCCAGTTGAATTGCTTTTCAAGAGAGATTTCCCAATCCCTAAAGAGTGGCATTTATTGATGTGGTTCAAGCAAATTGAAATATGGTTCATGTTATGTCAACGGACATCATATGCCCATGTTATTAATTGTACATTATGTAGTTTGTATGCAGGTTGCGTAGTTCAGCCTTGCACTGCTAGCTACAGTACTCTATGTGTGGTGTGGTCAGATCTGCTGACTAATAGATCAGTGATGGCATTTCTTTGTCAGTAGAGGGCAATCCTACCCTTGGCTTGGCTTGAGCTGCTAGAATAGAATAGAATAGAATGGAGTAGAATATAATGGAAAAGAATAGAATGGAATAGAATATAATGGAATAGAATAGAATGGATTGGAATGGAATATAATTAAATTGGATATAATTTAATAGGATATAATAGGATTGAAGACAATAGAATAGGATAGAATAGAATGGAATAGAATACAATAGAAGGGAATAGAATATAATGGAATAGTTGTCTTATCCCAAAGGGAATTGCAGGAAACAAGACACATAACTGACAGCCACAATGACTCTCACTCTCCTCTCAGGAGGGTCAACACAGTCACGGTTGTTAACAAGTCAGGAATTGCGAAACGCAGCCAATGTTCCTCGCCTGTCATTTAGTTCAGTAAGCCAAGGAAACTCACACAAAATGTCAAGGTCATCATGTAATCTTAGAGTGCTGCCAGATCATGCCTGACGTTTCTGAGAGGTGAACCATGTACAATGAGTTTTTAAATGACTAGTCTACTCCTGTGTTAGGTTAGATAGCTTGCACGTCTGAAACTCTGAATCTCCAGGTACCTCATTTCGACCTCAATCTTGTCCACACACGTAGACAGGCAGGTCCACTCGTCTTTCAGAGAGGTTTCACCACGCTTCTCAGCTATGTAGCCTGGAGGTGTGTATCTAGGCGTTGTGTTTCTAGGGCCTTCACTTCAGAGCCAGACTCCATCCATCTTCCTCCACAACTTGGGCAGTCAAAGCACAGGAAGTGACATTTTCAAGGTGCCACTTAAACTGTGACTGCATATGAACGTCATTAGTATAACGTATAATATATATATATATATATATATATATATATATATATATTTTATCCAGCAGGATAAACATTCCAAACAGCCTACCAGGGGGGGGGGGGGGGGGGCTTATAACTCTCTCACTACAGGAAAGTGAGGAGACCAGTCTCTGTGCTTCTGCCAGAAGTATAGCCATAGTACAGTGCCTTGCGAAAGTATTCGGCCCCCTTGAACTTTGCGACCTTTTGCCACATTTCAGGCTTCAAACATAAAGATATAAAACTGAATAATTTTGCACGCCCAATTTTTCAGTTTTTGATTTGTTAAAAAAGTTTGAAATATCCAATAAATGTCGTTCCACTTCATGATTGTGTCCCACTTGTTGTTGATTCTTCACATAAAAATACAGTTTTATATCTTTATGTTTGAAGCCTGAAATGTGGCAAAAGATCGCAAAGTTCAAGGGGGCCGAATACTTTCGCAAGGCACTGTATCTCTTTCTGACAAGTGTAGTTAGAATGAGGCTGCCAGTGGTGGGATAGAGTGTTTAGCACACATCTGTCCAACTCTGACTAGAAAAATAGTCATGATAAAACATTGAATTATAAAATCATATTTTTTGCCATTTGCTAGCAAGAAAAGTTTAATAGTATCATATAGTTGTTTCGTGTCCGGTACGATTGTATCATTATTTAAGCGCCGCACATTTTGTGCAAAGGTGATACGTTGTGTAATTTCATCTCACCTATGAGAGTGAAGAGAAAATTCAGCAACTCTCGGAGAACACTGGAAGTTGATTAAATAGTTTCTTTGTTGTCAACCATAAAACCTACGGGTTTCGGCCCTAACCTTCATCAAGGTTTACTCTCTTTGGTTTTTACAGAAGAAAATGAAGGAGAGGTTTTTATATATTTCAAAATTGCCTCCGGTGAGTTCAGGGACCAATCACAATGGGGATGCAAAACCTGAGGTGATTGGTAATCACATCACGGGAGGCCATTTTGAAATATCTACAGGCCTCCTTCATGTCAATCAATCAATCAATCAATTAAATGTATTCATGAAGCCCCTTTTACATCAGCCGATGTCACTAAGTGCTATTCAGAAACCCAGCCTAAAACCCCAAACAGCAAGCAATGCAGATATAGAAGCACGGTGGCAAGGAAAAACTCCCTAGGAAGGCAGGAACCTAGGAAGAAACCTAAAGAGGAACCAGGCTCTGAGGGATGGCCAGTCCTCTTCTGGCTGTGTCGGGTGGAGATTATAACAGTACATGGCCAAGATGTTCAAACGTACATAGAAGACCAGCAGGGTCAAATAATAATAATCACAGTGGTTGTAGAGGGTGCAACAGGTACCTCTGGAGTAAATGTCAGTTGGCTTTTCATTCAGAGTTAGCAGGTGTGGTAGAGAGAGAGTCGAAACAGCAGGACAAGGTAGCACGTCCGGTGAACAGGTCAGGGTTCCATAGCCGCAGGCAGAACAGTTGAAACTGGAGCAGCAGCACGACCAGGTGTACTGGGGACTGATGTAATGGGCCCAGTCACTCACCATACAAGCTGTTGTCAAACTGTTGTAATGGGCCCAGTCACTCACCATACAATACAAGCTGTAGTCAAAGTGTTGTAATGGGCCAAGTCACTCACCATACAAGCTGTAGTCAAACTGTTGTAATGGGCCAAGTCACTCACCATACAAGCTGTAGTCAAACTGTTGTAATGGGCCCAGTCACTCACCATACAAGCTGTAGTCAAACTGTTGTAATGGGCCAAGTCACTCACCATACAATACAAGCTGTAGTCAAAGTGTTGTAATGGGCCAAGTCACTCACCATACAAGCTGTGGTCAAACTGTTGTAATGGGCCAAGTCACTCACCATACAAGCTGTAGTCAAACTGTTGTAATGGGCCCAGTCACTCAACATACAAGCTCTAGTCAAACTGTTGTAATGGGCCCAGTCACTCACCAAACAAGCTGTAGTCAAACTGTTGTAATGGGCCCAGTCACTCACCAAACAAGCTGTAGTCAAACTGTTGTAATGGGCCCAGTCACTCACCATACAAGCTGTAGTCAAACTGTTGTAATGGGCCCAGTCACTTACCAGGAGGAGAGAGCATGGGGCTGGGGAAGGGGGGCTGGGGGCTGGGGCTGACAGACACTGATAGGGGAGGTCATTAAATCAAATCAAATCAAATCAAATCACATGTTATTTGTCACATACACATGGTTAGCAGATGTTAATGCGAGTGTAGCGAAATGCTTGTGCTTCTAGTTCCGACAATGCAGTAATAACCAACAAGTAATCTAACTAACAATTCCAAAACGACTGTCTTATACACAGTGTAAGGGGATAAAGAATATGTACATAAGGATACATGAATGAGTGATGGTACAGAGCAGCATCGGCAAGATACAGTAGATGGTATCGAGTACAGTATATACATATGAGATGAGTATGTAAACAAAGTGGCATAGTTAAAGTGGCTAGTGATACATGTATTACATAAGGATGCAGTCGATGATATAGAGTACAGTATATACGTATGCATATGAGATGAATAATGTAGGGTAAGTAACATTATATAAGGTAGCATTGTTTAAAGTGGCTAGTGATATATTTACATAATTTCCCATCAATTCCCATTATTAAAGTGGCTGGAGTTGAGTCAGTGTCAGTGTCAGTGTGTTGGCAGCAGCCACTCAATGTTAGTGGTGGCTGTTTAACAGTCTGATGGCCTTGAGATAGAAGCTGTTTTTCAGTCTCTCGGTCCCAGCTTTGATGCACCTGTACTGACCTCGCCTTCTGGATGATAGCGGGGTGAACAGGCAGTGGCTCGGGTGGTTGATGTCCTTGATGATCTTTATGGCCTTCCTGTAACATCGGGTGGTGTAGGTGTCCTGGAGGGCAAGTAGTTTGCCCTCGGTGATGCGTTGTGCAGACCTCACTACCCTCTGGAGAGCCTTACGGTTGAGGGCGGAGCAGTTGCCGTACCAGGCGGTGATACAGCCCGCCAGGATGCTCTCGATTGTGCATCTGTAGAAGTTTGTGAGTGCTTTTGGTGACAAGCCGAATTTCTTCAGCCTCCTGAGGTTGAAGAGGCGCTGCTGCTACCATAGCATATGGGGCGGCAGGGTAGCCTAGTGGTTAGAGCGTTGGACTAGTAACCGGAAGGTTGCAAGTTCAAACCCCCGAGCTGACGAGGTACAAATCTGTCGTTCTGCCCCTGAACAGGCAGTTAACCCACTGTTCCTAGGCCGTCATTGAAAATAAGAATTTGTTCTTAACTGACTTGCCTAGTTTAATAAAGGTAAAATTTAAAAAAAAAAAAAAAAAATATGCACAGTTGAAGAGGCGCTGCTGCTACCATAGCATATGCACAGTTGAAGAGGCGCTGCTGCTACCATAGCATATGCACAGTTGAAGAGGCGCTGCTGCTACCATAGCATATGCACAGTTGAAGAGGCGCTGCTGCTACCATAGCATATGCACAGTTGAAGAGGCGCTGCTGCTACCATAGCATATGCACAGTTGAAGAGGCGCTGCTGCTACCATAGCATATGCACAGTTGAAGAGGCGCTGCTGCTACCATAGCATATGCACAGTTGAAGAGGCGCTGCTGCTACCATAGCATATGCACAGTTGAAGAGGCGCTGCTGCTACCATAGCATATGCACAGTTGAAGAGGCGCTGCTGCTACCATAGCATATGCACAGTTGAAGAGGCGCTGCTGCTACCATAGCATATGCACAGTTGAAGAGGCGCTGCTGCTACCATAGCATATGCACAGTTGAAGAGGCGCTGCTGCTACCATAGCATATGCACAGTTGAAGAGGCGCTGCTGCTACCATAGCATATGCACAGTTGAAGAGGCGCTGCTGCTACCATAGCATATGCACAGTTGAAGAGGCGCTGCTGCTACCATAGCATATGCACAGTTGAAGAGGCGCTGCTGCTACCATAGCATATGCACAGTTGAAGAGGCGCTGCTGCTACCATAGCATATGCAGTGATAGCAATGACTATATGTCTAGTTATTTATGTAGGCCTACATAGCTTTTCCTGCAGTCAAATGACCTAGTGGCCTCCTGGCTGGAATGTTTTTCATATCTTTCATAATTTAATAATTAATAAACTTGTGTTTCTATGTATAACAGTTTTGTTATATTTCAGTCTTCTGTGATGTATATAAAGTGTAATATTGGGATGCAAACTCAAGATGGAATACATTTCAACTCTATATCTGACATGGTGTAGGTGTCTTCTTGTTTTAAGCCCATAACCATGTGTGTGAGGTGTATACTTTTGTTTCAAAGCAGATTTGTTTAAGACTACCAAGAATCACTCTGTGTGACTCTGATTTTCACTGCAGTGAAAGGTTAAATGCTTCACCAATTGTTTATAAGCAGAGTTTGAGCTCAGCAATTATCAACTGCCCTTCCAGAATGTACATTTAAACATCTATGTCTATGACACATCATACATCGTCTGTGTTTACGGATGATGAGCTAGTGTGCTTGATGCCGGGAGTCACTGTCTTGGCAGGTGGGGTGTCCTCTGTGGAGATTAAACACAGGATCTCTAGGAAGCTGATTGATCAGTCACAGAGCAGTGCTGCTCAGTGCTTCTGTCTATATTTAGCTCCTGTAGGGTCTGTGAATGGAGGGCCAAGACTTATCTGACTGGCTGTCATCAAAACCTGTGGTATTTTTAGGGGCGGCTAGTAGCGGCAGGGCAGCAGCTGCACAAGCATTTAACGGTTGTTCATCTCCCTCCCCCTTTCTCTCTCTCTCCCTCTCTCCCTCTCTCCCTGACATTGACACACAGGGCGCTTTAGGACCGGGTGACGCAAACCAGCAGGCAGTCAGAGTGGATTGTGTGGTCCCTGTACAGGAGCTCCAGACCCCCACCAGTTCCAGAAGCCACAGCCACCTCACTGGATGGACAGATACAGCAACAGGACGAGCCTTGAGAGCTGTGGATCTGTTTGATGCTGTTTGAGGATTGCACTTGATCAAGACACTCATTTAGCTTTTATTCTTGAGAGACATTATTGTCTTAGTGATAGAGCAGGACTGCAGCAGACCACTGAGAGCGGGAAATATATCCCTACCGGACAGAGCAGACGGCGGCCATTTTAAGGGACTCTGAACCAGACTTACACCTGGGTCAAGTGTCATTCCAATCAAAGGGGTCCAACTCTTCTTGAACCCTGGGAGGAGATTCTGAAGAGTGGCTTTAATTTCTGGGCTATATTGTCAATGTGGAACAGAGGAAGTGTCACTCTAGAATCACTGGTAAGTTTCTGATTATCATAGTTTGTACGATTGTATCATTATTTAAGCGACGCGGATTGTGTATCATTTCACCTCACCTATGAGAGGGAAGAGGAAATGCAGCAACTCTTGGAGAACACTGGAAGTCGATAAAATAGCTTCTTTATAAACAGGATCTTTGCCCCCATGGTAACCAAATAGATAACTGGGTCAATGGCATGATCCAGTAGAATGTACTGTATGACAGCCTTTTGGAGGGAATATACTGCAGCACCTAGACACATTGGCTGCAGTATCAAATGCCATGTGTTCACGTGTAAGAGAGAGAGAGAGTTATCTCTGTATTGGGAAATAGCCCCTGCATGCCAGAGATGAAACCTACAGCTGCTATAGACAAACTATAGGAACATCAACTGCACCACAATGCATTTGGAAGGCTATAGCTGAACCTGATATGGGGTTACTAGTATAGCAACAATGACAGCAAGTATTAGGCATTTCTAGAGTTCCCTTTTCCTGATCCCAATCCCTGTGGGCATTCAGACTGTGACTGTCTCTCAGGTAAGGTAGCATATCAACAGTAATCCAAAAATCCCAGGAGGTATCCTATTTTCCCTTTAGTGTAAAGTAACTCCTATGTTAGAGAGTAAAGGCGTACATACTGTATGTTACTGTGTGGATTTTCTGTTATCAAGTCCTCCAGGCAGGGTCTTTATTTGGACAGACTACTTGAAATACTCCTCTGGCTGAGCTACAGCACCAGCTGGGAGGGCTGTGGTCTGTTTGGTTCTGACTGAGACTCTACTTTACTGTCAATTCAAACCTCCACTTTACTCTCAGATACATTATCATGGGTTGTTTTACTGGGTCAACACCACTACACTGTCTGTCACGCCCTGACCTTAGAGAGCCGTTTTATTTCTCTATTTGGTTAGGTCAGGGTGTGATTTGGGTGGGCATTCTATGTTTTCTCTTTCTTTGTTTTTGGCCAAGTGTGGTTCCCAATCAGAGGCAGCTGTCTATCGTTGTCTCTGATTGGGAATCATACTTAAGCAGCCTTTTTCCCACCTAAGGTTGTGGGTAATTATTTTCTGTGTGAGTGTGCCATGGTTGTGTCACGGTCGGTTTCTGTTTATCTGTTTTTTTGTGAAGGTTTCACTTTATTAAAGATGTGGAATTACATGCAGGCTGCGCCATGGCTTATTTATGACAGGGAGTTTGAAGACAGTGAATGTGAGAATTACCCACCACAAAAAGACCAAGCAGCGCGTGCTTCAACTTGGAGGACGAGCTGGACCAGGGAGGAGATTATGGTAGGGGACAAGACCCTGTCATGGAAGTCTGAGAGGCAGCTCCCCCAAATATTTTTTTTGGGGGGAGCACACGGGGAGATTGGCAGAGTCAGGGTTTAGACCTGAGCCAACTCCCCGTGCTTACCTCGGGGAGCATGTAACCTGTATGCGGTGATGCGCACTCCAGTGAGCATTCACAGGCCGGTGCGCTCTGTGCCAGCTCCCCACATTTGCCGGGCGGAAGTGGGCATCCAGCCAGGACGGGTTGTGCCAGCTCTACGCTCGAGACTTCCAGTGCGCCTCCACGGCCCAGTGTATCCAGTGTCTGCTCCACGCACCAGGCTTCCAGTGCATCTCCCCAGTCCGGTGAGACCTGTTCCAGTTCCACGTACCAGGCCTCCAGTATGTCTCCCCAGTCTGGTAAGCCCTGTGGCAGCTCCACGCACCAGGCTTCCAGTACGTCTCCTCAGTCCAGTGAGACCTTTTCCGGATCCACGTACGAAGCCTCTAGTGATGATCCATGGCACGAAGCCTCCAGTGATGATCCATGGCCCGGAGCTTGTAGTGATGATCCATGGCATGAAGCCTCCAGGGATGATCCATGGCACGAAGCATCCAGTGATGATCCATGGCCCGGGGCCTGTAGTGATGATCCATGGCATGAAGCCTCCAGTGATGATCCATGGCCCGGGGCCTGTAGTGATGATCCATGGCATGAAGCCTCCAGTGATGATCCATGGCCCGGAGCCTGTAGTGATAATCCATGGCACGAACCCTCCAATGATGATCCATGGCCCGGAGCCTGTAGTGATGATCCATGGCACGAAGCCTCCAATGATGATCCATGGCCCGGAGCCTGTAGTGATGATCCATAGCACGAAGCCTCCAGTGATAATCCATGGCATGAAGCCTCCAGTGATGATCCATGGCCTACAGTGAAAATCGAGGGCACGGAGCCTCCAGCGACGGTCCCTAGTCCGGAGCCTCCAGCGACGGTCCCCAGTCCAGAGCCTCCAGCGACGGTCCCCAGTCCAGAGCCTCCAGTGACGGTCCCCAGTCCGGAGCCTGTAGCAACGGTCCACAGTCCGGAGCCTGCAGCGACGGTCTGCAGTCCGGAGCCTCCAGCGGTGGCTTGCAGTTCAGAGCCTCCAGCGGGGGTTCCCAATCCAGAGCCTCCGGCGATGAACCATGGTCCGGTTCCTCCGGCAACGATCCACGGTCCGGAGTCTCCGGCAACGATCCACTGTCCAGTTCCACGGAAGTGGAGGGATCAGCGTGCGGAGCGGGGACTACGTCCCGAACCGGAGCGGCCACCTAGGATAAATGCCTCCCGGACCCTCCCCTATAGAGTCAGGTTGTACTGTCACGCCCTGACCTTAGAGAGACGTTTTATTTCTCTATTTGGTTAGGTCAGGATGTGATTTGGGTGGGGATTCTATGTTTTCTATTTCTTTGTTTTTGGCCAAGTGTGGTTCCCAATCAGAGGCTGCTGTCAATCGTTGTCTCTGATTGGGAATCATACTTAAGCAGCCTTTTTCCCACCTATGGTTGTGGGTAATTATTTATTTTCTGTGTGTGTTTGTGTGAGACACGGTTGTGTCATGGTCGGTTTCTGTTTATCTGTTTTTTCGTGAGAGTTTCACTTTATTAAAGATGTGGCATTACATGCAGGCTGCTCCTTGGCTTATTTATGACATGGAGTTTGAAGACAGTGAATGTGACACTGATATATGGCCAGTATACCACAGCTAAGGGCTGTGTCCAGGCACTCCGTGTTGCGTTGTGTGGAAGAACAGCCCTTAGCCGTGTTATATTAGCCATATACCACACCCCCCCGGGCCTTATTGCTAAATTATGTATAAAAGACATCACTAGATACTGTGTGAGGGTTATGTGGTAACTGTATTATTAATGTACTACGACTCATATCTTCTCTCTGCAGTTTGATATGCGGTAGAGACGACCGTGTGACACAATCTACAAGAGACTTCTACTACGGACCCCATTTGTTTTGCCCATCAGAGTGAGAAGAAGGGACTGAGACAGACGCAGGAAGCCAACATGGACATATTCGGTGGTGCCCCCCGTGTACTGGGCTACTCGCGCCCCGTGGGGGCACAGTGTGGCACGGACGCCGTCCTGCAATGCAAGATCGGCGGCGACCCTCGTCCCGAGGTGGTCTGGGAGAAGAAGAATGTACAGATCCTGTCAGAGGGACGCTACAGGCTGTCGGAGGAGGGCCAGGCCTACTTCCTACACATCACTGGGGTCAGGCTGGAGGACGCAGGCCAGTATATCTGCAAGGCCAGTAACACCGTGGGTGAGACGTGTGCCCCTGCCACACTGAAGGTGGAGGGGAACAGTCAGGAGCGGGAAGGGGTACAGAAACAGACAGAGGTCAATGGGGTGCAGCAAACCAGGCTGGAGAATGGAGAGTTAGGGGGGCAACAGAATGGGGAGTTTAGAAGGAAACAGAACAGGGAGTATGGAGGGCAACAGAACCAGAATGGGGAATATAGACAGCAAGAGAACAGGGAGTATGGAGGGCAACAGAATGGAGAGGTAGAGCAGAGGAATGGAGAGGTAGACCAACAGAGCGGAGCGGTAGACCAACAGAGCGGAGCGGTAGAGAAGGAAAAGGGAGAGGAGAGTGAGCGGGAGAAAAAGAAGCAGCGCTATGAAGGGGAGCCCCTGCTGTCAGACGACAGACCTCACTTCCTCATCAAGCCCCTCTCCCTGAGGGTGGACCGGGGCGAGGACGCAGCCTTCTCCTGTAAGCTGTCGGGCAACCCTCTGCCCCAGGTGGTGTGGGAGAAGGACGGGAAGACGCTGAGCGACATCTTCGAGAGCGCCCACTTCAACGTCAGCAGCCAGGACGGAGGCTGGTTCCAGCTGAAGATCTTCCGGACGCGGATGCCCGACGGGGGTGTCTACACCTGCAGAGCCCATAACAATCAAGGAGGGGCGCTGGCGGGCGCAGTGCTGCTTGTGGAGCTCGTCCCGGAACGGCAGGAGAGCGGGGCGTCCACGTCAAATGGGCACAGCAACGGGCAGACATCACCTCGCGGTATGAGGCACAGGATGGGAAGACACGGTTTGTCGAGACAGCCAGACGAGCCCAATCTGAACTCTGCCAATGTGAAGAAATTTGCGGTGTCGGAGGGGAAACATGCTAAGTTCCGCTGCTTCGTGACAGGGAAACCTAAGCCTGAGATCATCTGGAAGAAAGAAGGAGCGCCCCTAGAGGCTGGGAGACGTCACCTTCTGTTTGAGGACAGAGAGGGTTACTACACGCTCAAAGTGATGTACTGTAAACATCAGGACACAGGGCTGTACGTGTGTGCTGCGTCCAACGCTCTGGGACACACCCTCAGCTCTGTTTACCTGACTGTCAAAGGTAGGGCTTTAGCAGTGTTTCAGGACTTCTCTTTTCTTTTCTTTCTTACAGATGTAGGATCTTTATTTGAGCCAGTTTGCTACAGCAGGAAAATAATCCTGCAGTAACAGGACATGTGAATTATTATGTGGATTATAATTAATGGACATTTTTGTAGGGGATGACCCATTTTTCACAAGGAAAAATCAAGTCTTGAATTTCAAAGTGGAAATTACAAATTTCAGAAGCCTTTTTAAACCTCAAATACACTACAAGTTTTTAATTTCCTGCATTGCTGGAAAGTTCTCCTGCAACAGGGTGGTCAAATTGGGGCGGCAGGTAGCCTAGTGGTTAGAGCTTTGGGCCAGTAACTGAAAGGTTGCTAGAGCGATTCCCTGAGCTGACAAGGTAAAAATCTGTCGTTCTGCCCCTGAACAAGGCAGTTAACCCACTGTTACAAGGCCGTCATTGTAAATAAGAATTTGTTCTTTGTTCTTGCCTAGTTAAATGAAGGTTAAAGAAATTAAGATCCTACATCTGTACCATCATTCTTTCCTTAATTAATTCCTTCGCCATGATGATCAACAATCAAGTTTGATTGAGACGATGAAAGCACCTGTCTAATTTGATCATCATTTTGAAGGAATAACATTGTGGCATGTTCCTGACTAGCATGAGAACGTACTGTATGTTCCTGACTAGCATGAGTACGTACTGTATGTTCCTGACCAGCATGAGTACGTACTGTATGTTCCTGACTAGCATGAGTACGTACTGTATGTTCCTGACTAGCATGAGTACGTACTGTATGTTCCTGACTAGCATGAGTACGTACTGTATGTTCCTGACTAGCATGAGTACGTACTGTATGTTCCTGACTAGCATGAGTACATACCGTATGTTCCTGACTAGCATGAGTACGTACTGTATGTTCCTGACCAGCATGAGTACGTACTGTATGTTCCTGACTAGCATGAGTACGTACTGTATGTCCCTGACTAGCATGAGTACGTACTGTATGTTCCTGACTAGCATGAGTACGTACCGTATGTTCCTGACTAGCATGAGTACGTACTGTATGTTCCTGACCAGCATGAGTACGTACCGTATGTTCCTGACTAGCATGAGTACATACTGTATGTTCCTGACTAGCATGAGTACGTACTGTATGTTCCTGACTAGCATGAGGGTTTGCCACAATGTTACTTACGTCATAGAAATGCCATAGAGAGCGATTTAGATCTTCAGCTGTTACAACTAATTGCTCTATAGAGAGTTCAGTAGATTGTGGACATGCATTGCTAAAAGATCCCAGTTGAGTCACCCTCGTAATTGGTAATTGTTTAGTCATCATTATAGGATAATCCCTGGGTGATCCAGCCATAGCACAGCACACTGAGTCAGCTGGCTACGTAAATTAAATGGTATCTGTCTCGTCTAGGCATCCACATCTCTAATCTACCAGGGAGCTATTGCCATAGAGTCTTGATAGGTGGAGATAAACACGGGTCTTCCTAACCCTACCTCCCTCTTCCTACCCTTACCTCCCCCTTAGTCTCTTCCCCCCTCCCCCTAGTTTCCCTTCTCCCCCTACCTCCCTACCTCCTGCACCCCCTGCCCACCCCAATGCCTCTGTGTGTCCCTACCCCCCCCTAGTCTCTTCCCCCTTAGCTTCCCTTCTCCCCCTACCTCCTGCACCCCCTGCCCACCCCAATGCCTCTGTGTGTCCCTACCTCCCCCCTAGTCTCTTCCCCCTTAGCTTCCCTTCTCCCCCTACCTCCTGCACCCCCTGCCCACCACAATGCCTCTGTGTGTCCCTACCTCCCCCCAGTCTCTTCCCCCTTAGCTTCCCTTCTCCCCCTACCTCCTGTACCCCCTGCCCACCCCAATGCCTCTGTGTGTCCCTACCTCCCCCCAGTCTCTTTCCCCTAGCATCCCTTCTTCCCCTCTCCCCCTAGCTTCCCTTCTCTCCCTACCTCCTGCATGTCTCCCCTGCCTACCCCACTGCCTCCGTGTGTCCCTAACTCCCCCAGTCTCTTCCCCCTAGCTTCCCTTCTTCCCCTCGCTTCCCTTCTTCCCCTCTCCCCCTAGCTTCCCTTCTCTCCCTACCTCCTGCATGTCTCCCCTGCCCACCCCACTGCCTCTGTGTGTCCCTAACTCCCCCAGTCTCTTCCCCCTAGCTTCCCTTCTTCCCCTCGCTTCCCTTCTTCCCCTCTCCCCCTAGCTTCCCTTCTCTCCCTACCTCCTGCATGTCTCCCCTGCCCACCCCACTGCCTCCGTGTGTCCCTATATTTAGAGACTGAATCATGAGCTGAGGTATGTGTCCTGTATGTGTCCTGAATACAGATTTTCTACTGTGTTGTTAACCATGTTAACCATGTTGACCATGGCCAAAGTCCACAGCAATGTCAATGGATTGGTAGAAATAACCCTAAAAGTTTACTTGAAATGTAGCTGAAATTACTGTTTGTTGAAATCCTGCAGTCAATCATAGCATAAGTCATGAATTGTGCTCATGAAATGTGCTCATGAGCTCATGAAATGTGTTATACCTTGATCAAAACTCAACCAATGACTGGAATAACCTAACATGTGCCTAAAGCACTGTAAAAACAACCTAAAATGTGGGTTAAGCACTGTAAAAACAACCTAAAATGTACATAAAGCACTGTAAAAACAACCTAAAATGTACATAAAGCACTGTAAAAACAACCTAAAATGTACATAAAGCACTGTAAAAACAACCTAAAATGTACATAAAGCACTGTAAAAACAACCTAAAATGTACATAAAGCACTGTAAAAACAACCTAAAATGTGGGTTAAGCACTGTAAAAACAACCTAAAATGTGGGTTAAGCACTGTAAAAACAACCTAAAATGTGGGTTAATCACTGTAAAAACAACCTAAAATGTACATAAAGCACTGTAAAAACAACCTAAAATGTGGGTTAAGCACTGTAAAAACAACCTAAAATGTGGGTTAAGCACTGTAAAAACAACCTAAAATGTGGGTTAAGCACTGTAAAAACAACCTAAAATGTACATAAAGCACTGTAAAAACAACCTAAAATGTACATAAAGCACTGTAAAAACAACCTAAAATGTACATAAAGCACTGTAAAAACAACCTAAAATGTGGGTTAAGCACTGTAAAAACAACCTAAAATGTACATAAAGCACTGTAAAAACAACCTAAAATGTACATAAAGCACTGTAAAAACAACCTAAAATGTGGGTTAAGCACTGTAAAAACAACCTAAAATGTGCCTAAAGCACTGTAAAAACAACCTAGAATGTGGGTTAATCACTGTAAAAACAACCTAAAATGTACATAAAGCACTGTAAAAACAACCTAAAATGTGGGTTAAGCACTGTAAAAACAACCTAAAATGTACATAAAGCACTGTAAAAACAACCTAAAATGTGGGTTAAGCACTGTAAAAACAACCTAAAATGTGCCTAAAGCACTGTAAAAACAACCTAAAATGTGGGTTAAGCACTGTAAAAACAACCTAAAATGTACATAAAGCACTGTAAAAACAACCTAAAATGTGGGTTAAGCACTGTAAAAACAACCTAAAATGTGCCTAAAGTGTAACGGTTTTCCGTATGAGAAGGAGAGTCGGACCAAAATGCAGCGTGTCTATTGCAATCCATGTTTAATGAAGAAACACACTAAACACAAACACTACCAAAACAATAAACTTAACGAAAACCGAAACAGGTTACACAAGTATAGGCTAACACAGAAACAATGACATCAGGACACTAAGGACAATCACCCACAAACACACAGTGAAACCCAGGCTACCTAAATATGGTTCCCAATCAGAGACAATGACTAACACCTGCCTCTGATTGAGAACCATATCAGGCCAGACATTGAAATAGACAAACAAGACATCCAACATAGAATGCCCACCCAGTTCACGTCCTGACCAACACTAAAACAAGGAAAACACACACGAACGATGGTCAGAACGTGACAGTACCCCCCCTCCAAGGTGCGGACTCCGGACGCACAACTTAAACCTATAGGGGAGGGTGTGGGTGGGCATCTGTCCGCGGTGGCGGCTCTGGCGCTGGACGTGGACCCCACTCCATAATAGTCTTTGTCCACCTCCTTAGCGTCCCTAGATAGGTGACCCTCCTAAGAGACAGCTCGGGACAGAGGGGAGGCTCGGAACAGAAGGACAGCTCGGGACAGAGGTAGCTCGGGACTGATGGGTAGCTCAGCACTGAGAGGAAGCTCAGCACTGAGAGGAAGCTCAGGCAGGTGGTTGGATCCGGCAGATCCTGGCTGGCTGGCGGTTCTGGAAGATCCTGGCTGACTGGCGGATCCGGAAGAGTCTGGTCGACTGGCGGATCCGGAAGAGTCTGGTCGACTGGCGGATCCGGAAGAGTCTGGTCGACTGGCGGATCCGGAAGAGTCTGGTCGACTGGCGGATCCGGAAGAGTCTGGTCGACTGGCGGATCCGGAAGAGTCTGGTCGACTGGCGGATCCGGAAGAGTCTGGTCGACTGGCGGATCCGGAAGAGTCTGGTCGACTGGCGGATCCGGAAGAGTCTGGTCGACTGGCGGATCCGGAAGAGTCTGGTCGACTGGCGGATCCGGAAGAGTCTGGTCGACTGGCGGATCCGGACGAGTCTGGTCGACTGGCAGATCTGGAAGAGTCTGGTCGACTGGCAGATCTGGAAGAGTCTGGTCGACTGGCAGATCTGGAAGAGTCTGGTCGACTGGCAGATCTGGAAGAGTCTGGTCGACTGGCAGATCTGGAAGAGTCTGGTCGACTGGCAGATCTGGAAGAGTCCGGTCGACTGGCAGCTCTGGCTGCTCCATGATGACTGGCAGCTCTGGCTGCTCCATGCTGACTGGCTGCTCCATGCTGACTGGCAGCTCTGGCTGCTCCATGCTGACTGGCTGCTCCATGCTGACTGGCAGCTCTGGCTGCTCCATGCTGACTGGCTGCTCTGGCTGCTCCATGCTGACTGGCTGCTCTGGCTGCTCCATGCTGACTGGCGGCCCTGGCTGCTCCATGCTGACTGGCGGCCCTGGCTGCTCCATGCTGACTGGCGGCCCTGGCTGCTCCATACTGACTGGCGGCCCTGGCTGCTCCATGCTAACTGGCAGCTCTGGCGGCTCCTTGCAGACTGGCAGCTCTGGCGGCTCCTTGCAGACTGGCAGCTCTGGCGGCTCCTTGCAGACTGGCAGCTCTGGCGGCATCCTGCAGACAGGCAGCTCTGGCGGCTCCTTGCAGACTGGCAGCTCCTTGCAGACTGGCAGCTCTATGCAGACTGGCAGCTCCTTGCAGGCTGGCAGCTCCTTGCAGACTGGCAGCTCCTTGCAAACTGGCAGCTCTATGCAGACTGGCAGTTCTGAACAGGCGGGAGACTCCGGCAGCGCTGTAGAGAAGGAAGGCTCTAACAGCGCTAAACAGGCGGGAGACTCCGACAGCGCTGGAGAGGAGGAGGGCTCCGACAGCGCTGGACAGGCGAGGCGCACTGTAGGCCTGATGCGTGGTGCTGGCACTGGTGGTACTGGGCCGAGGACACGCACAGGAAGCCTGGTGCGGGGAGCTGCTACCGGAGGGCTGGGGTGTGGAGGTGGTACTGGAAAGACCGGACCCTGCAGGCGCACTGGAGCTCTTGAGCACCGAGCCTGCCCAACCTTACCTGGTTGAATGCTCACGGTCGCCCTGCCAGTGCGGCGAGGTGGAATAGCCCGCACTGGGCTATGCAGGCGAACCGGAGACACCGAGCGCAAGGCTGGTGCCATGTAAGCCGGCCCAAGGAGACGCACTGGGGACCAGCTGCGTAGAGCCGGCTTCATGGCATTAGGCTCGACGCTCAATCTAGCCCGGCCGACACACGGAGCTGGAATATACCGCACCGGGCTATGCACCCGCACTGGAGACACCGTGCGCACCACTGCATAACACGGTGCCTGTCCGGTCTCTCTAGCCCCCCGGTAAGCACAGGGAGTTTGCGCAGGTCTCCTACCTGGCGTAGCCATACTCCCTGTTAGCCCCCCCCCAAGAAATTTTTGGGGCTGCCTCTCGGGCTTCCATCCGCGTCGCCGTGCTGCCTTCTCATACCAGCGCCTCTCTGCTTTCACCGCCTCCATTCTACGATAACCTTCCTCGCACTGCTCCAGCGAATCCCAGGCGGGCTCCGGCACTCTCCCTGGGTCGGCCGCCCACCTGTCGATCTCCTCCCAAGTAGTATAGTCCATACTCCTGCTGTCCATAACGTCCTCCCATGTCCATTCCTCTTTACGCTGCTGTTGCTGCCTGTTGACACGCTGCTTGGTCCGTTGGTGGTGGGTGATTCTGTAACGGTTTTCCGTATGAGAAGGAGAGTCGGACCAAAATGCAGCATGTCTATTGCAATCCATGTTTAATGAAGAAACACACTAAACACAAACACTACCAAAACAATAAACTTAACGAAAACCGAAACAGCCTATACTTGTGTAACCTAACACAGAAACAATGACACAATCAGAGACAATGACTAACACCTGCCTCTGATTGAGAACCATATCAGGCCAGACATAGAAATAGACAAACAAGACATCCAACATAGAATGCCCACCCAGTTCACGTCCTGACCAACACTAAAACAAGGAAAACACACACGAACGATGGTCAGAACGTGACATAAAGCACTGTAAAAACAACCTAAAATGTGCCTAAAGCACTGTAAAAACAACCTAAAATGTGGGTTAAGCACTGTAAAAACAACCTAAAATGTACATAAAGCACTGTAAAAACAACCTAAAATGTACATAAAGCACTGTAAAAACAACCTAAAATGTGGGTTAAGCACTGTAAAAACAACCTAAAATGTGGGTTAAGCACTGTAAAAACAACCTAAAATGTGCCTAAAGTACTGTAAAAACAACCTAAAATGTACCTAAAACACTGTAAAAACAACCTAAAATGTACATAAAGCACTGTAAAAACAACCTAAAATGTGGGTTAAGCACTGTAAAAACAACCTAAAATGTGGGTTAAGCACTGTAAAAACAACCTAAAATGTGCCTAAAGCACTGAAAACATACTAGACATAGCGCATACAATCCACAACTACCTTCCTTTCCACCCGTGTGCAGCTCCAGCGGTGCGGTTCAGGCGGTCACTGCAAGACGTGGAGGTGAGAGAGAGAGGCATGGCCGTGTTGGAGTGTGAGGTACCTAATGAGGGCATCCCTACAGCCTGGTACCTGGAGGACCAGAGACTGCAGCCAGGTGGTAAATACGGCATAGAGCAGAACGGAACCAGGCGCAGGCTCACTATCCGAGATGTAGGAGCGGACGACGATGGGGTCTATCTCTGTGAGATGCCTGATGGAGGGAAGAGTATCGCTGAGCTAGCCGTCAAAGGTAGGTAGACGTCTTATAGTATGGAAGAAGTATGGCAGTGTATCATTCACTCATTTAATACAGTCTAAAAAATATATCTTTGAGCATCAGAACTATTGACAAAAATCATTTTTATGTTTTGAAATAATTTTCTATAAACCCAATGATTTTTCTCCCGAATATACAGCCATACAGTACATGACCCTCAACTATCTTTCTTACCCACAGGCACAATTGTTAAAAAACTTCCTCGAAAACTAGACGTGTTGGAGGGGGAGAACGCAGTGTTCTGTGTGGAGGTAGAGGAGGAGAACATGGATGTCCACTGGTTCAAAGATGGCCTGAAGCTACGCGAGAGCCACCAGACTATCCTCAAGTCCTTTGGTAAAACCCACATGCTGGTGTTCGTCAACGTCTGCCACGGGGACACTGGGGTCGTGACCTTCGTTGTGGGAAGATCCAAGACCTCGTCCCGGCTCAGAGTCAAAGGTAAGGCGGATGTTGACCAAAGTGACCCTTGGCCCCTTACTTAGGGACTTTCCAAATCAAATCAAAGTTTAATCGTCACGTACACAGTTAACTTTTTGGGGATTTACCCATGTAGATCCGAAAGGGCTAGAACGGCAGTAAGGTGAAAACTCCAGCTATACTGTGCAACATTTCCTAATGTAGCTGCTAGAGACTAACAAACGTACAACAGGCTACAAGCATTATGGCAACCGTTGCTCACCTACCATGTACCTTTCCCCCTGTTTCGGTTTTCTCCACAGCTGCCAGACACAGCCCTCCCATCTGTCCAGTGGGGGTGGAGATGGATGTGGACAGGCCCAACAGCGTGCTCCTCTCCTGGGAGCCGGCCCCCACCAGCCAAACCACCACGCGCTCCGTCTATGTCCTGGAGAGACAGGGAGTGGGATCACAGGAGTGGCTGAGGTGTGCGACCTCCGACACGGCGACCTCCGCAGAGGTCATGGGCGACAGCGTGCCGTGCGAGGGCGATTACCGCTTCCGTGTCTGCTGCATCAATAAGTATGGCCGTAGTGGACACGTGGAGTTCCCTAAAGTCGTCCATCTTGGTGAGTGCTGAATTGTAGAGAAACCATGTTGATGTGATCAGGGATGAAAGGCTGTCATGCACTATGGTATTTGTGTACCCTGCAGCTATGGAAATGTATTTGATGTCACTAGTTTTGAACTCTCACCTCTCAGTCCCAGGTCCCAAGATCAGGACCCCTCTCCAGGGCTGTGAGGTGACGGAGGGGGAGGACGCCCTGTTCTCCATCGATCTGTCAGTGATGGTGACGGGCACCTGGTTCCTGAACAGCACCCAGCTACAGGATAGCCAACACTACTCTATCCAACAGGCCAAGACACAGCACTCCCTGGTAATCCACAGCACCAAGGTGGAAGACCACGAGGCAGAGGTCACCTTCATCGCCAACGGAGTCAGAGACTCAGCGGTTCTCAAGGTTCAAGGTAGGTGTTGGAGAACGGTGGAGTGTAAAGAGAAATAACATGATAATGGTGTCAAGCTAGACAATCTGTATTGAGGAGGCCTTATAACAAGGACTGTTTTAACATTTACATTAGGCTTGTTTGTACTGTAATGATATGCAATTGCATGATATTAGAATACTGAATACTGCTTGTACATATTTTTTGGTAATGATTCCATTCCAGCTGCGGTGGTGAAGTTCAGCCCAATGTCAGAGTCAGACAGTAACAAGAGGGTGGAGACTGGTGACCCTGTGGTCCTGTACTGTGAGGTGTCCCACCCCTCAGCCAGCGTGGGCTGGTTCAAGGATGGGGTGGAGCTACAGGTGACAGATGGCCTCAACATCCAATCAGAAGGCAACATGAGGAGGATCGTTATCCAATCGGCTGAGTTCACCGACTCTGGCGTATACACATGCAAGACGATCGGTGATGTCATCAAATTCAACGTGGAGGTTGAAGGTGAGTTGCTGTATGTCACGTTTGGTCGTCATGGAGATCATTAACATGCACTCTCAACCAGAAATTTTCAATTTTCCATATAAACATCAACTTTCTATACTGGAGGTTTTTCAGAAGTTTGACCATCTCTTTGAATTCACAATTTCACATGAATTTCTTCAACCATCAGCCATGATGTCATACTGATTCACGCTGACGATCACCCAAGCTAACTGAGAATCCCATATCTGCCACCTTAACCAATCACCCATAACACCCCTAGCTGTGGGAGCCATGTTCTCCCACCTCCCTGAAGAGGAGAGGACCAAGGCCGCTGAGGCTGGCGAGCCCATCGTTCTCCACTGTGACCTATCAGACCTATATACCCAGGTCTACTGGTACAAAGATGGCGAGCAGATCTTCAACCTGCCTGGTGTAGACTTTCAGAAGGATGGGCATACAAGGACGCTGATTATCCAATCGCCTGACTTCTCCCACTCGGGCGTTTACACGTGTCGGACAGCTGATGATGTCAGTGTGTTTCAGGTGGAGGTCAAAGGTGAACAACGGAGATCGTTGTTCTGTGTTTTCTCTGAGGGAATCCTAATACTGTGTTGTACTTCCTCTGTGCCGGCAAGTCATCTTCTGTTGTTGTTGTTGTTGTTGTTATTGACAGGATTCTCTTGGTCCTGTAACCCAGTGTGGTGGCTTCTGTTCTGAAAGTCTTCTCTAACCTGTTTTTCACCCCCATTTCTTTCCTCTCACTCACTGTCCTGATCTTTCTGATATGTATCTGAACAAACCTCTGGAAGAGCATGCTTAGTTTGATCACACTGTAACAAAACACTCCACTGCTCACTCCAACCCCTCCAACCCAGCAAGCCTCCTCCTCCAAACCACAACCAAACGCTAACTCTAACCATGATCATCCAACCTCCCGCTCCCCCTCTCTCCCTCCCCCACCAGGTCCCCCTGTGCAGTTCAGTGAGGTCCCTGAGGAGGAGCTCCAGAAGTCTGCCATGGAGCTGGATCCTGTGGTGCTCACCTGTGAGGTTTCCAGAGAGGACGCCAACGCTACCTGGTACACAGCTAACATACCGCTAGGAAACACAAACTGGATGTCATTATCCTTTATGATTTGGAGTCATTTCTGCTTAGAATATCGTTCATTTAGTGGGATCTGATCATGTTCCGACTGTAAAAAAATATAAGTAGGCTTATTATGAAGTTTCACCAATTGCGAGAGCCGTGTTGGCCAGTTGGGTTCAGGCTTTTGTTCCAGCCAAGCACCATCACACCTGATTCAACTAATCAACAATACTGAAGGTTCATTGTCCTGTCCGTCATGACCTTCCTCCAGGTATAAGGATGGGGTTGAGGTCCAGGCCAGTGATAACATCACTATACAAACAGAGGGCACCATGAGGAGACTGATCATCCGTTGTGCTGAGACCTCAGACGCAGGAACCTACAGCTGTCAGTCAGGAGACAACAGCCTCTCATTCACTGTCAACATCAAAGGTATGTACTGTACACTAGCCCTACATGTTTTCATGTCATGTAACAGGTGAAGTTGACTCCATTGTGTTGAGCAAAGATGAGACTTTGATGATGATGCAAACATCAATTCTCCTATCCTGGTGGTAGAATATGCTCATTCATATTCTCCTTTTCCCTTGTTGAAACTAAGAGCCTCCAGTGATGATCGTGGAGCCCAAGGAGGACGTGATTATGGAGGGTCATATCTCTGAGCAGATGGTCCTGCAGTGTGAGCTGTCCCGCTCCAGCGGTGAGGTCCACTGGTTTAAGGACGGCCTTCAGGTCCTGGAGACGGAGAACATCCACCTGACGTCCGAGGGACCGTACAGGAGGCTGACCGTCCTCTGCGGCTCGGCAGAAGATTCCGGAGAGTACGTCTGCGACACGGATGGAGACTCTGTGTTCTTCCAGGTCACCATCACAGGTAAGATACTCCAAGGTTCCATACCTGGTTCATTTGTTGTGAGTGGTAGTGTAATCGTTTTAAATGTTTTGGGGTCTCCTACCAAACCAATCCCCCTTATCAGAAGACAACTAATTAATTTACCTTTTTTACACTATTACACAATTTAATCTTATGTCAGACTATTTCATATCCAAACTTCTATTTAAATATATATATTTTTTTTAATCGCTTCCTTTTAAATGCAAGTTGTTCTCCCTTTCTCAGAGCTTCCGGTGCGAATCGTCTCCCCCACTGAGTCTGAGCTGGAGCTGACCAGCCTGACCTCTGAGAGGCTGGAGCTCAGCTGCGAGATCTCCCAGCCTGATGCCCAGGTACGCTGGTACCGAGATGGGCTGGAGGTGGAGGAGAGTGCCTCTCTCATCCTGGAGGTCCAGGGAGCCCACAGGACACTGGTCATCCCCACGACCACTGTGGAGGACACAGGAGAGTATGTGTGTGACACAGAGGATGACTCGGTCACATGGCTGGTCACTATTACAGGTCAGTGAGCTAACTCTGTTCAGCGTAAGAGGTTTAGTTATGTCAGGGTTAAGTATTTCAATCTTTGATTTTGTATTTTTCAACTATGTGATATGAATGGACATACATAATATAATTAATATAACTGTTCACTATGATTTCAAAAAAATAAGTTAGATTTTAGGTATCTTATTTATGTTGTTTTGATGTATTGCTTTCTGCTGTCTGCTAATTTCTCATATTGCAATATTCTGTTCAAAGAATAGAAATTAACCATATAAATCCCCTCTTCTCAGAGCCTCCTGTGAAGCTGGCCCGCTCTGAAACCATGTCTGACGTAATGGACTGTTTCTCTGGAGACCCCATCGTCCTGGAGATCGAGGTGTCGCGGTTCAACGCTGAGGTGATCTGGATGAAGGATGGAGGAGAGGTGGAGGAGAGCAGTGATGTCACCATCACTGAGGATGGACTCATCCGCCGCCTCACCATCCGCACGCCCGCCCTGGGGGACTCTGGGAAATACACCTGTCTTGCCTCAGATGACCTCATTGACTTCCAGGTCAAGGTGTCAGGTAAGAGATGGTTGGAGTTGAATGGTACTTTGTTTTCACACAATTCCATTTGAATTCAATCAGGAGATTATAAAAATACTAATGCAAAAACTGAAAAATATATTAAGTGAGGATTTCATGTCCTAAATTGACTGAATTCAAATGGAATTGACTCTCCAAATGTGAACATTCTCCCTCCAGAGCCCCCCGTGAAGATTGTGAATAGGTCAGAAGTCAAGACAGAGGTCAAGTCCCTGCCCTCTGATGACATCGAGTTGGAGTGTGAACTCTCCAGGGCCAATGCCGTCGCTAAGTGGTACAAAGATGGCCGCCGGTTAAACGAAGACGAGAGGTTCTATGAGGAGGAAGAAGGGGCGTTCCGCTCCCTGGTGATCCTTAACGCTGAGCTGGAAGATTGCGGAGACTACTTCCTTGATGCCGGAGATGACAACATCACCTTCCATGTCACTGTGCAAGGTAAAGAATCACCTAATCACAAATCAAGTCCTATCTGCTATCCACTAAACCTTAGCCCCTACCACCTACCCCATACCTCTACCCCTCATCCCCTACCCCTTACCCCTATGTACTTGTAGAGATCTTAGAGGATCGGATAGGTGTAAAACTAAGGACTATGGTGAAAATAATTCCTCCTAGCCTTTCAGAGTGCAAGGTGGAGCTGTTAACATATTGATAATACCTATGAAAACTGTATCTGATTTAAATCAACAAAAAAACGTAAGTCTCTTCCTCCTTCTCCAGAGCCTCCAGTGACCATCCTGGGGAACTCTGAGGACGCAGACTACCAGGAGATGGTTGCCGGGGACGACCTGATCCTGGCCTGTGAGGTGTCCCGGGCCAATGCCCCTGTCCAGTGGTACTGTAACGACAGACAGCTGACTAGCGATGACCGGACCTACATCGAGAGCTACGGCACGCTGAGGAAACTCATCCTCTCTGACATCCTGCCCTCCGACTCTGGGAAGTACATGTGTGATGCTATCGATGACAAGATGGTCACCATGGTGAAGATCCAAGGTAATTAGCTGGGCTATATGGACAAAAGGGTGTTTACAGTCTTACAGATGTAGGAACTTAATTTGAGCCAGTTCGCTACAGCAGGAAAATAATCCTGTAGAAACAGGAAATGTGAATTATGTGGATTATAATTAATATATATTTTTTTGTAGAAGTTGATACATTTTTCGTTCGTGTAAATTAAGTCTGACATTTTAAAGTGGAAATTACACACTTTAGAAAACCTTTTGTGCAGGAAAATTCTCAATCAACAAAAGAGTGATCAAATTAAGTCGAAACGAGACCGTCTACAGTGGAATGAACTTTAACTTTAAAATGTATACTATATACTATAGGGTGTGAGCCTTTCCTTTTACACCTCATTCTTTATTCTCTCTTACTCTCTCTCCCAGACTCCCCTGTCACCTTCGTAGACAAACAGGCAGTGAACATCATCACAGGTTATGAGGCAGAGAGCGTGAAGCTGATGGGGGTCGTGTCTAAGGAGAACGCTCCCGTTCGCTGGCTCAAGGACTGGACGCCCGTCATAGGGGACCGCTTCCACACGGGGGTCGAAGGAGCCACCCGGTTCCTTACCATTGACCCGCTGAGACGGTCGGACAGCGGAGAGTACACAGTAGACGCCAACACAGACGAGATGCATTTCAGTCTGCTAGTCAAAGGTTTTTAACTTTCATGTTCCCATTCTGTCTTTATCTAATTATATAGTAGCTGTAGATCAGGGGGGAGCACTGTGTTTCTTTAACCAACCGAGGTTAATATGATGCTATAATCCCAATAAGAAAAGGTGACAGAAAAATGCTGTTGTGAATGACTATGAATGGGGTTTCAGAGGGCGATAGAAGGTATCACCAATCTTAACAGCTCTCTCTCACTTGTGGTCTCAGAGATGAGGGTGAAGTTTGCCAAGCCGCTCCACGACATCGTGGCCCATGCGGACGGCATGGTGACCATACGCTGTGAGGTGTGTAAGCCCAAGGCGGACGTCCAGTGGCTGAAGGACGGCGTGGAGATCGTCCCCAGCCGGAGGTTCACCATCCGGGCCGACGGCGTGGAACGCAGCCTGACCATCCACAGGCTGACCAGGGAGGACACGGGGGAGTACGCCTGCGAGTCCAAGGACGACCGCACCGCCGCCAGGCTCAGAGTCGAGAGTAAGTAGTACAGCCCTCAAAATGGGTGCAGGATTTGGTTCCAGCCCAGCATTAATACCCCTAATTAAATTAATCAACAAACCTTCGAGCCATTCGTTAGTTTTTCTTTCCTTCTCTCCCTTTCCCCTCGTCCCCCCCAGTGCCCCGCGTGGTAGAGTTCTTGACAGAGCTCCACAACACCATGGTGTTAGAGGGAGAGGACGCCACCTTCAAGTGCGTGGTGTCGCCAGAGGACGTGCAGCTGGTGTGGGGGATGGACGGCGAGCTCGTCGTCATGGGTGACCGTTTCCAGGCAACGCAGAACGGCCTGTGTCACACCCTGGTGATCAAGAGCTGTCAGATCCTGGACTCCTCTAAGATCACAGTGGAGGCTGAGGGGAACGTGTCTAAGGCCACCCTCAAAGTACAGGGTGAGACCACAGCTGACCTGGGTCAAATTTATATGGCAAATACTTTCAAATGGAGATGCACTTGTTTAGCTTGACCTGAGTGTCAGATGGGAGCAGACCGACTCTCACAAGGTTGTTGCTGTAAATGAGAAAGTGTTCTCAGTCAACATACCTACATAAATAATAAATAACTCAAACAAAGCCTGAGGAAGTGGATTATCATACAAATGTGTATTCTTAGTGAACCATCCCTTTAACAGTCATGTTTTGTCCTTCCGGCATTATCCAGAAGCTCAGGTGACCTTCACTAAGAAGATGGAGGCGGTGATGGCTGAGGAGTACGGAGACGCTACCATGGAAACAGAGGTCAGTCTGGACACGGGTGAGGTCCAGTGGATGAGGCAGGGTGTGGTCATTCAGCCAGGACCCCGACACACCCTGGGCCAGAGCGGACGCAAACGCAGCCTGACCATCTGCAACCTCAACCTCTCTGACCGCGGAACCTACCGCTGTGAAACCCTGCACGACCGCACGCAGGTCAAACTCAACGTGGAGCGTAAGACAATGTCCAGACCCCATGTCATACTGATTGATAAGGATATGATTTCATCAGATACAGCCCTTAGCTGTGGTATATTGGTCATTTATATTGACCAAAGTCTTCAATAATATTGGTCATTTACCACAAGCCCCTGAGGTGCCTTATTGCTATTATTAACTGGTTACCAACGTAACTGAGCAATACAAATATTTTTTTTGTCATACCCATGGTATATGGTTTGATATACCATGGCTGTCAGCCAATTAGCATTCAGGACTCGAAACCACCCAGTTTATTATTATTGATATGAATAGGATTTCATCAGTTAGAGTAATGAACCAAAGTCTTCAACACTATGGCAGTGTCCTGTTATGCTTTGCTAATAAAACAACAGTTTGAGTCCTGGATTCTATTTGCAACTACATTTACTGTGCCTTTATATATACAGTGCCTTGCGAAAGTATTCGGCCCCCTTGAACTTTGCGACCTTTTGCCACATTTCAGGCTTCAAACATAAAGATATAAAACTGTATTTTTTTGTGAAGAATCAACAACAAGTGGGACACAATCATGAAGTGGAACGACATTTATTGGATATTTCAAACTTTTTTAACAAATCAAAAACTGAAAAATTGGGCGTGCAAAATTATTCAGCCCCTTTACTTTCAGTGCAGCAAACTCTCTCCAGAAGTTCAGTGAGGATCTCTGAATGATCCAATGTTGACCTAAATGACTAATGATGATAAATACAATCCACCTGTGTGTAATCAAGTCTCCGTATAAATGCACCTGCACTGTGATAGTCTCAGAGGTCCGTTAAAAGCGCAGAGAGCATCATGAAGAACAAGGAACACACCAGGCAGGTCCGAGATACTGTTGTGAAGAAGTTTAAAGCCGGATTTGGATACAAAAAGATTTCCCAAGCTTTAAACATCCCAAGGAGCACTGTGCAAGCGATAATATTGAAATGGAAGGAGTATCAGACCACTGCAAATCTACCAAGACCTGGCCGTCCCTCTAAACTTTCAGCTCATACAAGGAGAAGACTGATCAGAGATGCAGCCAAGAGGCCCATGATCACTCTGGATGAACTGCAGAGATCTACAGCTGAGGTGGGAGACTCCGTCCATAGGACAACAATCAGTCGTATATTGCACAAATCTGGCCTTTATGGAAGAGTGGCAAGAAGAAAGCCATTTCTTAAAGATATCCATAAAAAGTGTTGTTTAAAGTTTGCCACAAGCCACCTGGGAGACACACCAAACATGTGGAAGAAGGTGCTCTGGTCAGATGAAACCAAAATTGAACTTTTTGGCAACAATGCAAAACGTTATGTTTGGCGTAAAAGCAACACAGCTCATCACCCTGAACACACCATCCCCACTGTCAAACATGGTGGTGGCAGCATCATGGTTTGGGCCTGCTTTTCTTCAGCAGGGACAGGGAAGATGGTTAAAATTGATGGGAAGATGGATGGAGCCAAATACAGGACCATTCTGGAAGAAAACCTGATGGAGTCTGCAAAAGACCTGAGACTGGGACGAAGATTTGTCTTCCAACAAGACAATGATCCAAAACATAAAGCAAAATCTACAATGGAATGGTTCAAAAATAAACATATCCAGGTGTTAGAATGGCCATGTCAAAGTCCAGACCTGAATCCAATCGAGAATCTGTGGAAAGAACTGAAAACTGCTGTTCACAAATGCTCTCCATCCAACCTCACTGAGCTCGAGCTGTTTTGCAAGGAGGAATGGGAAAAAATGTCAGTCTCTCGATGTGCAAAACTGATAGAGACATACCCCAAGCGACTTACAGCTGTAATCGCAACAAAAGGTGGCGCTACAAAGTATTAACTTAAGGGGGCTGAATAATTTTGCACGCCCAATTTTCCAGTTTTTGATTTGTTAAAAAAGTTTGAAATATCCAATAAATGTCGTTCCACTTCATGATTGTGTCCCACTTGTTGTTGATTCTTCACAAAAAAAATACAGTTTTATATCTTTGTTTGAAGCCTGAAATGTGGCAAAAGGTCGCAAAGTTCAAGGGGGCCGAATACTTTCGCAAGGCACTGTAGTAGCTGTCAACAACAGCTACAATGAATGTTGGCCTTCTCTATCATGTATGGTGCCGCCAGCCGTCAGGCACTAAAATAACAATGGGTAATGCCCTGTGGGTGAGAGATGTATGATGAAATGTTGGTATGTCATCTTACAATAATAGCATATAGACTATTATTATAGGCAAAAATGTCTCCTGGCTTTAGGTATGTTATATTTTAACCATCTGTCAATATCGCTACCTCTACAGCCCGTAAGATCGCCATCCGTAAGGGTCTGGTGGAGACGGACACGTTTGAGCGGGAGACGGCCTCCTTCGAGGTGGAGCTGTCTCACACTGGCGTGGAGGGCTTCTGGCAGAAGGACGGCATCCGGGTCAAACCCAGCAACCACTGGCGTGTGAGCTGCAACGGGCTGGTCCACGGCCTCACCCTGTCCAACCTTAACCTGGAGGACACGGGCACCATCGTCTTCTCTGCGGAGGGAGTCCGGACCTCTGCCAGGCTCACTGTCAAGGGTGAGGTATCATCATCATCATCAATAATCAATCAAAAATATTTATAAAGGCCTTTTTACACAAAGTGCTGTACAGAAACCGACCCTAAAACCCCAAACAGCAAGCAATGCAGATATAGAAGCACGGTGACTAAGAAAAACTCCCTGGAAAGGTAGGAACCTAGGAAGAAACCTAGAGAGGAACCAGGCTCTGAGGGGTGGCCAGTCCTCTTCTGGCTGTGCCGGGTGGAGACCATAACTGTACATGGCCATTAAGGCCAGATCGTTCTTCATGTTCAAACGTTCATAGATGACCAGCAGGGTCAAATAATAATCACAGTGGTTGTAATGTAGAGGGTGCAACAGGTCAGCACCTCAGGAGTAAATGTCAGTTGGCTTTTCATAGCCGATCATTCAGAGGCCGAGACAGTGTTTGTGGTACAGAGATAGAGAGGGAGGGAGAGGGTTGAGGGTCAAGAACATCATCATGAATATCCAGTTATCTAATACAGGGTCTTTAACCCTGGAGAGCTGTGTCTGGATTGGATGCTATTGTAAAGAACATTTCTTAACATTTCTTCCATGTTGTTGTTCTTTCCCAGAGACTCCAGTGACTATCATGAAGAAGCTGGTAGACATGAGACTGGAGCAGGGCTCTCCTGCCACATTGGAGTGTGAGCTGTCCAGGCAGAACGTGGAGGTCAGGTGGCTGAAGGTAATAGATGTACAACCAATAGGCCTGCTGCATTTGTGTCAGTAGTGTATTATGTTATGTTATGTTATGTACAAAAGGCACAGACAGGAAGAAAACCGTTTGATCTCATTAAATGTTGTCTATCCCTGAGAATACGGTAATAATGTTGGTCCCCTGTCTTTCTTCTTGATTGTAGAATGGGACAGAGCTAAAGCCAGGGAAGACCCAGTACCGTATTTACTCCATGGGGAGGAAGAGGTTCTGTCAGCTGCTGCAGTGTAGCCTCTCTGATGCAGGCACCTACACCTGTGACGTAGGAGATCTCAATACATCCTGTAACCTGGAGGTCTATGGTAATATACTGTACACTCTCCTTATCAAGTCACTGCAGAACGGTCTTCATTTCAAGTGCATGTAAAACATCTCAGTACTCTCACCAACGGTACTATTCGTTGACCTCTACTGTTCAGTTATAGGGACAGGAAGGCTGAAACAGGCCAACACAGCCAACCTTGTACTGCGTGCTACTGCCACCTAGAGGTCATGGCTGCGTGACTAATGCTCTTCCATTGTTGGCACGGTTACGTTTGTACACTGTTACTACGTTCCAATGTTCCAATATGTTGAACCAATCTTCCAATCTCCCTCCACAGAGCCTGAAGTGGAGGTGCTACACGGGCTGGAGGACCTGTATGTCCAGGAGGACCAGAATGCTGTGTTCATGTGTGAGGTGTCCATGGAGGACGTGACAGGGGAGTGGTACAAGGATGGACACAAGATACGACCCACTAGCACCATCAAGATACGCACAGAGGGTTAGTGATACATCAGTCAATCAATCAGTTAATCCATAACTGTTAAACTTCATGATTGCGGTGAATAATTTGGTCTTAATTGACATAGCTGGTAAAGGTCAAATAAATAATAGAATAAACATTGAAATTCCATGTCTGTGTTTATTCCTTCAGGGACCAAACACTTCCTTCTCATGTGCAACGTTAAAGCTGAGGATTCTGGGGAGGTCCGCTTTGTGACCAAACAGACAGAATCAACAGCCTACCTAGAGGTGGAAGGTAGGGCTTTACCTACCGGGCTGCAGTTCTACCTCACCTATCTCTGTGTGATACTCCAGCTGATCTGACATCAGTTCTTATAAGCAGACAGAAACCCAAACCTCTGTTGTGGGTGACAGAACTCCCTATGTCCATGATCTGACCTCAAATCAGTTCTCTTCACTGAAATATCTGCACTTCTCGTATATTTTTTCACAGAGGCCCCCGTGTCTATCGTGAAGCCTCTGAGAGACCGCACAGCTCTGGAGAAGCACCGCGTGATTCTGGACTGCACCATGTCCACGCCGCGCTGTGAACTCACATGGTACAGAGGCAAGGCAGAGCTGGTGTCTTCTGATAGGCTAGAGATCCACAGTGACGGCTGCTACCATAAACTGACCATCCACGAGGCGACTGTAGAGGACGAGGGTACCTATAGTATAGAGGTTGGGGAGCACACGTCCACAGCCCAACTCCTGGTGGAAGGTGAGTGGATGGTGGTTTCTTGTAAAACAATATGTCCGAATTGACATATTGTTGCTGTTATTTGACATTTCCCTCTGTCACTTTATTCCCCTCAATCTCTCACCTTACCCTTTTCACATTTCTCTCTGTCACTTTATTCCCCTCAATCTCTCACCTTACCCTTTTCACATGTCCCTCTGTCACTTTATTCCCCTCAATCTCTCACCTTACCCTTTTCACATTTCTCTCTGTCACTTTATTCCCCTCAATCTCTCACCTTACCCTTTTCACATTTCTCTCTGTCACTTTATTCCCCTCAATCTCTCACCTTACCCTTTTCACATGTCCCTCTGTCACTTTATTCCCCTCAATCTCTCACCTTACCCTTTTCACATTTCTCTCTGTCACTTTATTCCCCTCAATCTCTCACCTTACCCTTTTCACATTTCTCTCTGTCACTTTATTCCCCTCAATCTCTCACCTTACCCTTTTCACATTTCTCTCTGTCACTTTATTCCCCTCAATCTCTCACCTTACCCTTTTCACATGTCCCTCTGTCACTTTATTCCCCTCAATCTCTCACCTTACCCTTTTCACATTTCTCTCTGTCACTTTATTCCCCTCAATCTCTCACCTTACCCTTTTCACATTTCTCTCTGTCACTTTATTCCCCTCAATCTCTCACCTTACCCTTTTCACATTTCTCTCTGTCACTTTATTCCCCTCAATCTCTCACCTTACCCTTTTCACATTTCTCTCTCTCCCTCACACACATAGAATGATGTTCCTGACCTTTTGTGGAAAAGGTGACCCATCTCTTTTAACCCTCCATCCCCTTGCCTCTCCAGCCCAGTCCCTGGTGATAGAGACAGAGCTGGAGGATGTGTCGGTGACGGCTCCTGACCAGGCCTGTTTCCAGTGTGAGGTGTCCGTGGCCATCAGCAGGCCCCCAGTCTGGACTCTGAACGGAGAGACCATCCAGTCCAGCCCTGATGTCCGCTTAGAGAACCACGGGACCGTCCACAAACTGAACCTGAAACAGACCAGACCAGACATGAGCGGGACGGTTACCTTCGCCATGGGAAAGGCCAAGAGCAGCGCCAAACTGAACGTGATGTGGAAGTAGAGGCAAGGGGGAGAGAATGGGAAATGTTGATTCTGTTATGATCAGGAATTGAATGTCTGAGACTGTTTTAGGGTTTGAAGGTACTATATAAGAATGCGGTCTATCTGATCTAGTAAAGCTGCATGTAATGAGCGAGACAGAAAAGTGGAATGTGATGATGAAATGTGGTACTTAAGCCCCAAACAACTGTTTCAGGATCAGTTTTGTTTTACTCAATGGTGGGGTTATGAGCAAAGCTGATCTTCAGTCAGTTGTAAAGGGCAGAAAGTAACCTTGGAGAGAAATGTTAAGAAGGATGGATTCCAGTCAGGTCTAAAGGTCAAATCGGTATGCAACACTTGTCTGAAGGTGTTAGAATGGTTTATAATGGTGGGTATGAATGCCTGTGTGTATGGATATAAATCAATTGTACACATCTGTTACACATATTTATTTTGAAAATATATTGATTGGAAATGAACATTTTAATTCTATAATTAAGTAAAAAATATTTTTTTCTAAATATGTTATATTTTCCCCACTGACATTAAATACTGACATCCATAGTTTGAATGAAGGTTTTTATCCAATAAAACCGTCAGACAATATCTTAGGATAGAGCTTACAAACATTGTTACTTTTGAATGTGCTTCGGTGTCAAATCGTGGCTTTTTGTGTTGCTGAGGATAGACTGCCTGAACACAAAAGCACCTGCACTGGTTATTTAATTATGTTGTATTTATGGAAGATATCATTGAACAGTTCAATACAATTGGTATGATAAAGACTGTCCACAAACTACGTTACAGCTATTCAATCAGAAATCACATGAATAATCCATAATATATTCATTTCATTTTTTGTTTGCTTTATTACAGTGCAAAACAAAATATACATATGTGTATAATATATGCATATATTATTTAAAGTGTTTGAATACAGTTAGAAGAGGTACAGCAATAGGTCAAGGTCCTCATGGTGATAGAAAGCTCTCTTCCAAAGCACTGTGAATGACTAGGGAACAGCCCTGAAGCAGTTGAAAGGGACTGGATCTACAACAGTAAATATCCCTACTGAGTTATGACAGAAATTATGCCTTGAGATACTAAAAAAACACATTTATAATGTGTTTAAATCATATCTAGATGTCACATTATCTAAATGGCTGTGGGTGGCTTGAATTTCAAACCAGGGTTCACCCATTTCCTATTATGTGTGTGTGAATCCATTAATGCATTGTTAGAGCCCACAACATTCTCGATTTGTACTACAGTGATTTGTGTTCGTCCTTTGGATAATACTAACAAAGGGCCAACCAACTTGCCAAAAGAAAGATGAAAAAAAAAGTATTGTCTTTTGTATCTAACTTGATTGACACAGGCACTTGGTGAGTGTTAAGTTCAAATGTGAAATTTAGTAAAACATATTTTTTTTATTATTTCTTAATACTGATAGATTTATCATGGGTCTACTGGTTATTTAAACTCTGAATCATCTTATTTCACAAGGTATTTTAGTAGGCCTTTAGTCAACGCCAACACAGATGCTTTTCCCCATGCATTCATAAAACAGTATCAATCAATACAAATCACTCAATCCATTAAACTACTCTTCCTGTTCACTTCCTGATAGACCATCTTAGTTTTTACTTACAAATAACAATTTATTTTATTGTTCCAAACCCAGGTAACTACCAATTAATATAGTCCTACCTTGTGTCAGAAGCTTAAGAAGTTTAAAAACCAAACTACCCAAATCCTACAATCTGGTCTAAAGAAGCATAGTATTTGCAGTCCTTTAAAAAGAGGTCATGAAAAAGGGAAAGTATTCAAGTACTGTTTCCAGTAAGAGGAGGGAGAAGTGTGCTTGTCAAAACCAGATGACTAACACACAGTCTCAACACCTTTCCTCCATGGTAAGGCTGGGCGTTACAGACAAAATATATTTTTGGTCTAAATGTGTTTCATGATTAGTGCATGACCTAGAATGGCTACAAATAAATTCTTTATGATTTTAAAATGGGCTTTCTCCATTCTGATGGTTTTATACTCAACCAAACCAGGACAAAACTGACAGTGAACTAGTCCAATTTGTAAAACTTTTCATTTAATTTAGCACTGTATCAAAATTCTGTTATTGTAAAAATATATAGTGGTATGTGGATCCATACCGGTATTCACAATATAGTCGCCCAGCCCTCCTCCATGAATGTAGCGTTGATACTGCAGCAAAGGGACGACCAACAGTTTGCCTGGACAGAATCTAAATATGTTTTTCCAACACATATCCAGGTCCGTTTGCAGAATACCAAGGGTTTTCCAGGCCATTGACATGGTACTGTGTGTACATGGTACTGTGTCCATGTGTCTGAGCTGGAGCATTTAGTCTGTCTGGGTTGAGGTCCATAGTCCACAGACAATGTAATCCAAAAAAATCCTAAAAGATTATATTGTAATTTAAGGTGCATTTCAGTCATCTGACTACTGTATTTGTTATGAAAACATTTATACGGGGTAATGGACCGGTTATCTGGCACATTATCGCACATATTCCTATGGTTTTAATAAAAAAACTAAATGAAACAAATACGATTAAGGGACATGGAACGTTTTGATAGCTGCAGTAACTGATAAATGTCACTCTATGATTCCATCCCCCTTAACAAGTACTGATGCCCATTCTGCTAGTCATTATGATACTAGCTGAGCGATGAAAGAAGTAAAACCACTTGACTTACACAAAGCCAATACTTTTCTTGTTAAAAATGTTAAATTGTCTCTTGGGGAATAAGTGACTAAAAAAAATAAAAAACACATTAAAGTGTTAAAAGTAGTAAATATCCATTCATACAGTATCATTTGCTTTTCCATACAGAGTTCTAGAACGGTTTGGTCGTCCGGAAACTTATCGAACCGATTCTGATTGGATCCTGGGGGTTCTCTCCCATTACCTTGCTACTACATGTTTTTTCTTCATTGTGAAGAACGCTGTAGATTCCCTCTACTTGACTGTTCTGTATGCTCCAATGACATTTGATGAAAGGCACTGTATAAAAACCTAACTCATTATAACCCACAACATCCATCTACACAAGCCCATCTGTGGTTGAGGGATGGTAGATCGTGTTCTGGAGGATCAAGTCCTCTGTTTCCCCCAATAGAGGGCAGTACTAGCGTGGTTCTGACGGGTTGAAGAAGAGGGGTGGGCTTGGAGGTGAAAGTCTTGTGGTTGATCTGGTGGACGGTAGGCTGAGGGGTGTACGGTTGGTGCGAAGACGCTTTAAGGCTGCGGTTCTCGGTCTGTCCTGTAGATGGCGGTAGTAGAGGGGTAGGGTGACTGACAGCACTGCTAGCTGGAGTCCCTCTGTTGCCTGAGCACCGTGTAGACATCCTCCACTTTACTGAGCCCTTCGAAGAAGGGGATTAGATCCAGGAGCTCGGTGTCGGCCATGTCATCGAACCACGACGCCACAGGCACCTGCAGCCACACACAGACGGGACAGAGTCAGACATGCATGTAGTTACAATGAGATCATTACAATGGCGAGGCACCAGAGTCGGTCATACAGCTCGTCACAACGAGAGCCACGCTCTGGTTTCAATCAACTAGTGAGCTAGTTAGAATGCAGCTAGAGAGACAGCTGGTGGCACTTTCCTTCCAGTGGTACGACGTCCTGCTTCTAAATGGTCCTTCAGTCATAGAATGGTATAGTTTATAAATGATTCATAAAGGTTTATAAAGTGTTTATAGGTAACTACAGATTTAGAAACTATCTATACAATTTTAATTGCAAAACATTTTCACATAACTAAAAGTTTGATAAAGCCAGTCAGTCAGCCAACATCTGCCATCTTTGTTTTTAAAGTAATGGATGCTGAAACGGAAGGAGGAACAGAAAGAGGGGCCAAGGAGGAGGAGAGTGGTTCTTACAGCGTTGTCTGGGTGGAAGACGTAGGAGGCTGGGGAGTTGTCTATGATGATGACCTTGTTCAGGTCCCTGCCCAGACGACTCAGGTCCTTCACGTAGTTCCCCCGGTGGAACACACACGACTCACGGAACAGACGGCCGCGGAACGCGCCCCACTTATCCAGCAGGTCTGACACTGGGTCAGCATACTGGAGAAACACACATAGGGGTCTCCGTATCAGGTGAGGAAAACAAGTGACATGTGATTTCCTGTCTCTTGCAGCTTTTGACCAGCCTTAAAAAAGCCCCAATGTAGCTGTTTATCTCAACATCAAATCATTTCTGGGTAACAATTAAAGTACCTTACTTGTTTTCAATTAAAATGGTCGAAAAGAAACAAATAGCTTCTTAGAAAAGAGCAATTTCTCTAGCAAAAACTTTGCTAGGAATGTTTGGGAGTGGTCTGAGTGGGGAGGGGAAACTGAAAGCTCTCTGTTATTGGCAGTGAAGTTTGGAACTCTCTCTTATTTGTCTATTAACTAATTTGATGTCACCAGGCAGGCCAAAACTCCATCCCATCAAAACAAGCTGAAATTTAAGGCGGTCTTTTCAAAACAGCTCTTACACCAAAAGGGCATTATCATTTTCACACCACTATTCCAACCACAGAGTGAAATATGAAACATCACGTTTTTGACAGCAATGGGCCTTTTTAAACAAACTTGTTTTGATTGCATTGAGTCATTTGCTGGTTTAACATGGCGTTGTCCTCACCTTAGCCAGGCTAGCTGTGAACAGAATACATTCAAACAGCTCTCCCATCCTCTTAAGGAACTCATCCACGTGAGGTCGCTTCAACACATATACCTGGATGGATACATTGTAAGTTAAGTTTAAACCAATAATCAAATACATCATCTTTCCACCTCTCGTCTTAAACAAAATGAAAAACATCCCCCCCACTCAGATGCATTGAGCCGTCTTTCACTTCTTCTTTCTGTAGTGGTCTGCTGCCGAGGGTCATAGTCCTGAACCAAGTCATGCAGAATAGGTTTCTGAACAAACCTATCCTGGATTACTTGAATCAGGCCCAGGCCCAAGATACACTGTTGGCACCAACTCCAGAACCATGTAGGAGGTGACAGTCTCTCAGCATGACTCCAATGTTCCTTTTGTGGTAGAAAACCCAAGGCCTCAGATGCCATTCTAACCCAGTCCAGAACCAGACTGAGCAGTTGGTAACATACCATACAGTATTGTAGGGAGCCATAATATACCTTAATAATGCTAAAGGATTTAACATGGAAAGGTAGAGGCCGATGGCATTGGTCTGTGACAGTTGGGCTCGTCACCATGCATAGTGATAGGCTCACCTGATGAACAGTTCCATCGATCTCTACAGGAATGATAAAATCAGCATTGTTCACCGGCTGTGGGAACAATAAAGATACATTATTTTGAACAAAACCACTTGAAAGACATCCTAAACACCAGAAACGCAGTATACATGAGAGTAACCATGTGTATTTAGAATTTAAAAAACAGCTAGTCTGGATGTGTGAAAGTGGCAACAATGACAGAGATGTCATTGTGACTGCCAACAATAATACTGTGGAGAAACCAATCTCTTTCCTCGCTCTCAGAGTGTTTCTCATTACTATTGGACATTACTGCCTGGTGATGTCATGCTTTCACAAGAGGGGAAAAATCTCTCTCCATAAAGAGAAAACAAGATGCAAAAAGGCACACAAAAACATTTGTGTCCATAGCATTTGCGAGGATAGGACATTTTTTAAAGAAAAGCTAAACCCCAAATTAAACGGTACAGCAATTGCATCAAAGTTCACCAATAGCTTTAGAGCTCATGGAGGTGACTATATAATATTGTGACTCTGTGACTATATAATATTGTGACTCTGTGACTATATAATATTGTGACTCTGTGACTATATAATATTACTAGTGTAAATGGTGAAGCAGTATGTTCCTGGTCTTACCTTGAATGAGCTGTGGACCAGTGTTTCATCCAGGTCTATGACAACACAGATCTTCCCTGCGTCTTTTGACTTGGCCTGAGGAAGCAGCGGTCTGACCTGGACCTGAACCAAACACCCAGTTAACGTACACAAACCACAAACTAACATTTGTCATGATACATGTGAAATACAAACTACACTGTGACATAGACCTAAAAAACCACCATCAAGTCATGTCCTAGTTTGTAACATTTACTATGACATCATAAACACACAGACAGCATTTACCTGGACTTACGCAAACACTGCATATACAAACTAGACCACAGCATTTACCTTGACCTACACAAACAAGGCATTTCTAAACTTGACCAGAGCATTTACCTGGACCGACACAAACACTGCATATACAAACTAGACCACAGCATTTACCTTGACCTACACAAACAAGGCATTTCTAAACTTGACCAGAGCATTTACCTGGACCGACACAAACACTGCATATACAAACTAGACCACAGCATTTACCTTGACCTACACAAACAAGGCATTTCTAAACTTGACCAGAGCATTTACCTGGACCTACACAAACACTGCATATACAAACTAGACCACAGCATTTACCTGGACCTACACAAACAAGGCATTTCTAAACTTGACCAGAGCATTTACCTGGACCTACACAAACACTGCATATACAAACTAGACCACAGCATTTACCTGGACCGACACAAACACTGCATATACAAAATAGACCAGAGCATTTACCTGGACCGACACAAACACTGCATATACAAAATAGACCAGAGCATGTACCTTGACCTACACAAACACTGCATATACAAAATAGACCAGAGCATTTACCTGGATCTACGCAAACCATATACATAGATTCTAAAACATCCCTGAACCATTAAAGAGAGCAGTGGTACCTTGGAGACAGTCCCGTTCTCCTCAACCAGTAGCGGGGCGTTGTTGTTGACCGGCAGGGGCTCAGCCTGGTCATGACATAGGCAGCAGAAGAGGCTGTGGAACAGGCCTCGACTCCTGGGCTTTTTAGACGACGAGGGTGGGGGACCTGGAAGAAAATAATGAGTCCATCCGTCAGTCACACAGTCTTCCTGTATCCATTTACTCTCACTGCTCCCTGATGTGGTTTATTCACAGACTCTTAACTTGAGACGTGGACATGTTGTAGTTTGAACTCTTGCGTAACTTGTGGGGGGGGGGGGGGGGGTGTCGATTGAACGTATGCATGGAAATTCCTGTAGCCCGAGTTGGGATTTGTCCCGATGCGAACAACATATTTCTGCAGATGTACTGTATGCTCAAAGGATAAACATGTGATATAATGGTTGTTTTTCAAGTTCATTCCAGCAGAATTTATGTCATGTATAGCATCTTTAGTCTTTGACCTCATTGCGGCCATTTCGCTTCAACCTGATGCCCTTTTCCCAATGGTTTGAATGAAAAACAATTAACAGATAAAACAGACTTTACTTGGTTATTAGTTATAAGAGGAATGTCCTTGAGGTGAGAGACATGATTGTGCAGCTTTAACATTTCCATGAGGAATATGTAAACTTAGCTAAGAAAGTCATGAGAGGGGCATGTCACTTCAAATCAGTGACAGTTTGAGTAGCCACTTAAATCATTACATCTAACTCAATTTATTATAATGTCGAATCTCTATTTCTAAGCGTTGCCTGACGATGACTGCCAGTCTTGGAATAAAACATTTTCTTAAGACTAAACTGACTTCACTTTTATGTAGAGTTTTTGTTTACTATAATAAAGCTCTAGAGTTCCACTACTCGCCCTCTGCAAACTTCTGCCCAATCAGAAAAGGGACAAATGCTTTCCTTAAACTCTCCCCCCTTTCATTCTCTTTATTCCCCGTCTTTCTCTCACTCGCAATGTGACCGTGTTACAAACTCTTTCACTGTCCCTCCTCTCTCTCTCTCTGGCCCGTTCCAGACCTGTAACCCCCTTTCTCTCTCTCCCTCTCTTTCTCTGGCCCGTTCCAGACCTGTGACCCCCTTTCTCTCTCTCCCTCTCTGGCCCGTTCCAGACCTGTGACCCCCTTTCTCTCTCTCCCTCTCTGGCCCGTTCCAGACCTGTGACCCCCTTTCTCTCTCTCCCTCTCTGGCCCGTTCCAGACCTGTGACCCCCTTTCTCTCTCTCCCTCTCTGGCCCGTTCCAGACCTGTGACCCCCTTTCTTTCTCTCCCTCTCTGGCCCGTTCCAGACCTGTGACCCCCTTTCTTTCTCTCCCTCTCTGGCCCGTTCCAGACCTGTGACCCCCTTTCTTTCTCTCCCTCTCTGGCCCGTTCCAGACCTGTGACCCCCTTTCTTTCTCTCCCTCTCTGGCCCGTTCCAGACCTGTGACCCCCTTTCTTTCTCTCCCTCTCTGGCCCGTTCCAGACCTGTGACCCCCTTTCTTTCTCTCCCTCTCTGGCCCGTTCCAGATCTGTGACCCCCTTTCTTTCTCTCCCTCTCTGGCCCGTTCCAGATCTGTGACCCCCTTTCTCTCCCTCTCTGGCCCGTTTCAGACCTGTGACCCCCTTTCTCTCCCTCTCTGGCCCGTTCCAGACCTGTGACCCTCCTCTGCCCACTGCCACATCCAGGTCAAACCAAAACAGGACAGGAAGGGGAAATGCAGGGGCAGATCAGAGGGGGAAACAGATCGTGTCAGCCCACCACCACTGACGCAGCAGGATCAGATGTCACACAACAAGGCAGGTTACAGAGAGCAGACAGCAGCCTGGGAATAGGGCCTCAGCAGGGATACGTCTAATCCATTACCTCTCCTTTAAAGCTACAATATCTAACTTTTTGGGCAACCTGAACAAATTCACATATAAATGTCAGCTGAAAATACAATGTTTTTGGTAATGGAGAAATATATTTCACAGCGGTTTAGACAGTACAATGATTCACTACACTATACATGCTTGTTTTGTCACAAACTGAAATTAGACAAACTATTAGAATTATGGCAACCAGGAAATAATCAAGCGATTTCTGCAGTGTATCTTTAAGAGAGGGGCCTAATTCCAAACCTAGCCCTCCCTAGGCCCTAGATCCTGGTTGAGTCCCCTGCCTAACAGATATGAAAGGATTGAAAGATCAACCAGAGGGCTTTCATGAGCTCTTATTGTATCACAGATACTGTAGATACTGCCTACCTATCAAATCCTTTCACATATGATAAACAAGAGGAGTCTCTGGGTTGGTTTGTGACCAGTAACGCAGGTTGCCCATTGGCCCAGGTCAGCTAGAGACAGGAAGTTACAGCGTTAAACAGGATGTCCGTCAAAGTCATGGGCTCTCACTCCATTTGTCTCTCCTGGGCATGGCTTTCACACAGTGCTTCCCTTAGGATTTATTTCAGCCATGGTGGCAAGGTATGGGGTACATTGCTACTGGCGTTAGTGCAATGACATGCTAGCTGTTCCCATAGACTTCCAGTCATTGAGCCAATGACTATCCATTTTTTTTTTTTAAGTGTCTATGAATATAGGAAAACACTGCAACATAAACCACTCTCTGAGAATAACTGTATGTGTTATCAAAACAAAGAGCTACTCATACCAGGAAGTAAAACTACAGTCTACCTGGTACGATTACATCACACACACTAAATACAATCCCTACTTGGTGCCACCTCACACCTTGCTTGACACATTATCTCCAGACTTCTCTGAGGTCGATCACTGTGACACAGCTACCACTCCGACAAGGTTGTTACCAAGTTGTGGACAACAAACCAAGATGGCATTTCTCATATAGCCTATGGCAGTAGCTTAACTGTGCCATCCATCGAGTTTTATGTTGCTAATGGGGAAGTACAAGGTGCGTGGGCAGGCCTTAATCTCTGTTTTGAATGGGTCATTATAATGTAGATACTAGGGCTGGCTATTGAAGCTGTACAGTCCTCTTGTGGTAACTGCTGATTGCATAACAGCGGGAAAAGCTTTCCAAGAACGCACCACCCATAAAACACGTTAACCAGTCTCCTAGAAAAATTGTTGATGTAAAGAAGTCACACGTTTATAAATGCATCCGTCTGTAGCCTAGTACACAGCTGCTTTTTAAATTATCAAACTCTCAACAAGTAATTTCAGAAGTGTTCGCTTTTTTAGGAGGTCTATGACAGACACCAACTGCAGCCTCGTCAATTAATTGTAGCTAGATTACGCGATTTGATTGAGTGGGCTCGTCCGTCCTCACTGCAGTGACCTTGCCTGTCAAAAAGTTGCGTCGCGTATCACAACAATGTTGCCATTTGAAGCTTAGTTGTTGCCATGCATTGTGGTCACAATGTAGACGATGGCAGATTTGATAGTTTCGTTTCGTAAACACTGTCCTCGTCTTTGAAAACACCCAATGGACGACGAACTAGGCTAGCTAACTGTGAAAAGTTTTGAGTGTGGTACAAAACAACTGACGTGCATCTTGAGAACTTTCTCCAAAACTTACCCTTCTCTCTATTCGCCTCTTCATCTCGACTAACTTGCGTGATTATTGAGGACTGGTGGTCCATTGCACCAGACTTTATCCACAATTGAAACTAAAAACTTTGTTCCGTTTTAGATTGTTCGCTGACTAGGAACATTCAATTATAAATGTGCACAAAGTTACATAACCGCAAACAGTATTTAAATACATTACGCATCCAAACGATTACATTTCTCGGCTATTCAATGACGTACCAGAGCGGTATAAAATCTACAAATAAAAGTTATTAACATTTAAAAGGGAGTTGGTAACTTTGTTTCAACATGGAGTTCAACTCCGCTCTCAATTTGAAGATACAAACATGGAACTCGGCGGTTTCAAGGCTTCCCATTCCTTTTAAAGTGGCACACAAATGTATGATTGTGCACTGAGAGTGGCAGTCCACTTTTGCAAGAATACTCGACAGACTACGACGGTCCCTTGAACCATAAATTATAGGCCTATTGTATTTCTGCGTTCATAACATCTTGTAATTTCGTAAATATCAGGATATGACTGGGAAAAATCTAATTGAACGCACCTCCCACTGGTATTACTAGTGGGAAACTCGTCTATCGTCCCTATGCTCCGAGTTTCCCACTGACCTAGTTTGTCAACAAAAAAAGACAGCAAGCATGGCGGCATCTTCAGTAATTGTTATTTTTGGTAAGAACAAAAAACAAATTGTTAATACAAAATGTATTATGTTTATCTATTATAGTATAAAAAGTGAATGCAGCTCTGGCATACTTTTATGCCATACAAGTATTTACGACTTCGCAACTGGTAATTACCACCTTCCCACTTGCATATGAACGCATCATAAGTAACAAGGAAACAAAGATACATTTTCAAAATGGAACTTGAAAGATTTTAACGACAGAGAAGAAGCTGTCCACAAGCTGTTAACAGGTTTAAAGCACTACGTCGCATTCTACTTCTACCTCGACAACAATCCTCTTCGCAGACTTGGGGACTTTTATTTTCGTCATAGCCTTCACTTTTAATTACCTTTGTAGCTTGATTGACAGAAAGTATTTAATATTTCATGCAAATAAATGTCATATTATATTCTCCTCTCTCGATCACTTGAAATTATATTCGCCCTGCGAATGTTTACAATTTACAGTAGTAGAGTACATCAGTTGCTTTGCGTAGCCTACTGTATGTACTCTGTAGAACTTTTTATATTCTCAAAGGAACGCCCAGTTAGGGAACCCTTGAAACTGACTGACGAGGGGAAAAGGATAGGTAGGGAGTGTCGTTCAAGTGCAAGCACTGTCGGAACAACCGCTTTAGTTCAGTAGGAGTCCAGTTTAAAGGGAAGAATAATGAGAATACGTGTTTTGCAATTGTATCAATAGTTTATTACAGACTACTTCATAAAAACATTTTAAACCATTTCCACATTATAAACACTGCAAATTAAAACATTTACAAATATTCAACCATCCAAATTCATACAAAAAGAAATACTGTATGTATGATGAAAAGTAATACATAAGAGTCTCACCAAAAAGGACTTTCTGTATATTTTTTCTTCATGGCACCTATGTCCATTTTGTACAGTAGGCCTAATGGTTGACAAAAGTGCCCCATAATTGTATGATATGAATAGTTCAATAAATTAACAGAACACATATTGCGCGTCGTCTGTAAGTAAGCCATTAACATGGACAACACATTTACATGATAAAGTTTGTAAATTTACCCATTTTAGGCAAAATTTACTCACTAACTGACTGCTGGTCAGGCTAAGAGCAACCTGTCCAATCAACAGAACATACTGTAGAATGCTAGTCCAGCCATTGGCGCAGTGATGACCTTGATGAGGTGTGACAAATCCAATAGAAGACTATAGAATCTACATAATCAAAGTCTGACCATTTTCATCAATGAAGTTGCACTATTGTTCAACTTGAGCATCAACCACATGACATCTGGTTGCTCCACTGACTACTAAGATACTCTACTATATTCACAGGTTTATTATCTGTGTCTATGAACAGTATAATCACAATGGTGAGCAATATTTTTGCACTGTTTTCATTGTATTTAGAAAATCACCCAAAAGAAGAAAAAAAAGCACACATGCAAATAAATTAACATGAAAAAGGTAAACAGGTCACATACAATTTCATGAACAAAACGTTTTTATTTTTGGTTTTGCGTTTTTGAAATGTGTAAATAAATGCAACATAAATTAGCAGCATAAATGATGGTACATTCACATAATCACCACCAAATATCAGGATGCAGAAATAAGGCTGTGCTCTAAAATCAAACTGACAAATATGTGCGTTCCAGGTTAATTGTATTGAATTCATTTTCCAAACCAAATGTCCTGTTTTATATATTTAAAAGTTCTACACACATTGCGATAGCAAGCTCGGAGTAGTACTAGCAGACAGTAGACCTGAAACAGAAACAAATCGTGCCAGGTCCAAAAACAAACGATAACTCAATATTTTGAAACCCTGGTATCCAACAATCCAACAACTGGATTCAAATCTCAGTTAATGAACTGTCCAAGATTCATTCTGTTAGGTCTCAGTAGAATGAGACTCCATGCAGTCTGTGGGCTGGTGCAATGCTCATGGCTCTAATCTCCACTGCCATAACTTACTCCGGCACGGTCTCACTCTGTGGAGGATGAGGACTCAGCGTCCTCCCTCTATCATGGAGCCCACTGTTGTGCATACCTCCACCCTCTGGTGGCTAGTTAACACTGACATAAGTCATATGCCTTCACTTAGGTAGGTTTGGTGCGGTCGATGTGGTTGAAGAAGCTGAGCTGGAGTAGGAGCGTAGGAGGACCCTGTGTTTGGTGGCGACCTCGGTGCGACGTCGATGGTGCTCCCCCAGGAACTCCTTCAGCTTGGTAGTGGTGAAGGTGAGCGTCTGTCTCCTCAGCTTCATCAGGTACGAGTCCTGCAGCCATGCGTGGGTGAAACAGTCCTTGGTGCTCGGACGGGCCCTGCGTTGCAATAAAACACATTGTCCAATCAGGGATCAGAACACAGGAGTCCTGTACTGATCTAGGATCATGACCCCACTTTTTTTGTACTTCTTTTTTTTGCACCCCTCTTTCGTGGTTTCCAATTGGTAGTTAGTCTTGTCTCATCGCTGCAACTCCCGTACGGACTCGGGAGAGGCAAAGGTCGAGAACCATGTGTCCTCTGAAACACAACCCAGCCAAGCTGTACGGCTTCTTGACACAATGCCCGCTTAATCGGGAAGCCAGCCGCACCAATGTGTCGGAGGAAACACCGTACACCTGGCAACCGCGTCAGCATGCATTGCGCCCGCCCCGCCACAGGAGTCACTAGAGCGTGATGGGACAAAAACATCCCTACCGGCCAAACCCTCCCCTAACCCAGACGACACTGGGCGAATTGTACGCCACCCCATGGATCTCCGGGTTGCGGCCGGCTGCAACAGATCCTGGACTCGAACCAGGATATCTACTGGCAGTGGCCTTAGACCACTGCGCCACTCAGGAGGCTATGACCCCACTTTCCATGTAATCTTATTCATTATGATCGAAAAGGCAAAAATTCCCCTGGATCATCACTCCACTCCTGGTTTGTTAAATAAGATAATGATGTAGCTACTCTTTGAAGCACTCACCAGGCATAGCTACTCAGCATCTTCTTGAGGAACATCGAGGCACTTTGGGACACGTTGGGGTAGAGCTTGGTCGGGTCAAACTTGGCAATCTGGATTTTGGTCTCAGTCTGCTGTGGGTCTTTGTCCTGAAAGGGCAGCCTACCGCTAAGCCTGAGCAAAAGTGTCACAGACAATGAGAGTTCTGAGAGTAAAAAAGAAATCGCACAACTTCACAGACTTATGACAATAGTGACTATGAAATGAGTAAGTTGTATATTTACATGACGTAGGTTAGAACCCCCAGGCTCCAGATGTCAGCTGGAGGGCCGACCACATCACCTTTCACCATCTCCGGAGCTTTTCACACCAGCATAGAAGGAGCAGAGAGAGAGTTCAGAGGAAAGTAGTGATCAAGGTGATGATAACAGCTTATTACCTAAGAAGTACTTGGCGTGTACCAGTTCCAGATACCAGTGGGAAATTCAATAGTGTTACCAACTCACACATATACTCCAGTGTGCCCAGGCCGCTGTTGTATTGTTTGAGGGAGAGAGGATTGAAGTTCTGCGCGCTGCCAAAGTCTATGATCTTAATGACATTGAGGTTGGTGACCATGACGTTGTCAGGCTTGATGTCTAGATGGAGGACGCGTCTGTTGTGGAGGTACTCCAAACCCTGAAGGAGCTGAACCAGGTAACACACCACGTCATCCTCCGAGTAACGGAACCTTAGCAGGAAAATAGATTTATTCCATGGATATGTTGTAGAGCACAGCTGAGAGCAGTGTGCAAGTCTGTGTATGTGTGTGTACTTGTGTGTGTGTGAGCATCATGCTCCACACACCTGTCTATAAGGCTGTGGAGCAGCTCCTTGCCAATGCAGTGCTCAGCCACCAGTACCAGGTAACGTGGGGTGACGTAGGCCTCGTGGAGGGTCATAACCTTGTCGTTGTGGAGAGACTTGAGGATCTCATATTCCTGCAGGATGGACTTCTTAGTCTCCTGGTCGTACGGAATGATCTTAGCCATGAAGACGTGTCCTGTGGCGTTCTCTCGACACTCCCGGACCACACCGAACCGCCCTCTGGCCAGACAGAGACAGTACGGCAGTTTAGTCACTCAATAAAGTGTGATTAAACATGAAGCCAATTTCCCTGACTGAAATGAACCATATAAGTAGTAGTAGTAATAATAGCAATACTGTGTGGTGTAATAGTGTACTACTGTAGCTGTAGAAATATTGACCACATCTCTAACATCTCAGTCACCTGGCTTTCTCATCCAGGAAGGTGTAGGGCTTCTGTGGGACTCCCTGTCGTAGAGCTGTCTCACCCGGCTTGAGTGTGGTGCGGTCCCTGGGGGTCCCTCGAACAGGGGTGCCCCGCCCCTCCCCTATTGGGCTCAGACTGCTGACCTGGAGCACTTGGGGGGAGAAGGAGGGGGCCGGGATGGGGCTGGGGGCCATACGGGCAGTGGCGGCAGAGGTGTAGGTAGGAACGGATGCCATGACGGGCTTGGTGGGGGTGGAAGGAGGTGTAACGAGAGGGAGAGGGGGAGAGATGGGCGGGGTTTGGGTCATGGGTGGGACCACGTTGACAGGACTCTGGGGTTTGGGGAGGACGAAGGGAGGAGGTTTGACTACAGGCGGGGAGGGGAGAGTTAGAGGGGTGGTAGGGGTGACCAGGTGTTCAGTTGGAGGGGTTGTGATGGCAGGGCTGACGGGGGCCGAAGGTGTAGAGGGAGAGAGAGCTGTGGTGGGAGCAGGGAAGGTTAGAGACGTCTGTGTAAGGGAGGGTGAAGAGGGAGAGACAGTGGACACCGTTTTACCAGGAGGTTGCATTACTGCTGGTTTGACCTTTGGAATAACAGTCACTAAGGTGGTAGCGGCTGGGGCAGGGTGGGAGGGAGGTGAGGAGATTGTCTTCACAATGGCCACTGCTGGAGAGGACACACCTACTGCAAAGCAAACACATCTCTCTTCAATATCAAATTATCATAACCATTTTGTGAAACAAATTTGCAACAATACAGAAAAAAATGACAGAACTTTCTTTACCACCTCTTTTGACCCAATTTAACACAATTTACAGAATTTGAACACCCTGTCCAAAGGGTGTGTTTCAGCACCTGTTGAGTCCAGGCTGACTTTGTCCGATGTGTTGCTGTAGGGTCCCTGTCCAGCCTTGTTGACGCAGGCCACTCTGAACCTAAAGGCGCCCCCTGGTGGCAGGTCTGTGACGTTGTAGTAACAGTCAGCCACTCCCGTCGCTATGATCAGCCAGTTGGCATCACCTGAAAGGAGAAAGAAAATAATGCTTCATTTATTTGATTGCCAATTGCGTTATGTTATATCAATATGGTCAAATAGCCAAATTATATGCGTCCCTTTGACTTTACACACCACTGTCATTTGTTGCAGTACTTATAATTCACACAAGGTGGAGATAGTGTTTCATGTTGATGGTGAAAGAGACGAAGGTTATGTTTACAGTATCAGCTGTACACTAAGGTGGTGTGGAGCCATAATTATCTGTCATAGTCACAACTCATACAGAGGAATAACAGAATAACAGAATAACATTCACATGGTAATGAGGAGATAGTGGGGCACAATCCAATGAACAAACGCAGACAACAACAATCATCCAAAGCCCAGCCTGGCAGTAGATGTGTGGTAATACAAGGCATGAAGCCATCCAATTCAATCAGTCCTGAAATCATATTAACATTCATGTCATTCCCACTTTGATACAATCCTAACGATGTAGGCTCTACGAGGATTCATCATATTATGAGACCATAATGACTTATAAAGTGTGATGTAATAGGGCTCATTAGCAGTCTATGTGGCCAGTTTGTACTGTGACTATTTGCCCAGTGTTTGAGTTATTCACTGCACAGTAGTGTTTAAAGTGACAGCCAAAGGTGTTTCCTACCCAACCGTCAATAAGGGTAATACATTTGGGTGAAGTGGGCTGTAAAATAAATCAAACATGAATATTTGCTTGAGTTCATGGAGATGACTAGCCTGGAATCCAAATTGATATTCTCAGTGTCAATCGTGACATCAGTTTGGACTCCAGGCTAGGAGATGAATGTCAACCCACCTTCTGTCTTCCTCTCCAGAGAGTAGCTACAGGGGGGCTTGGTGTCGGCTGGTTTCCATAGCACCAGGGCTGTGTTGTTGTACGTCTGGGGAACCTCCGGGGTGCCTGGCCTTTTGGGGACACCTGGAGGGAGTGACAGAGGGGAGGAGGGTGGGGTGGAGGAGAGGATGAAGGTGGGGTGGAGGGGAGATAAAGGAGGGGTATAGGGAAGATGAAGGAGGGGTAGAGGGGAGATGAAGGTGGGGTGGAGGGGAGATGAAGGTGGGATGGAGGGGAGATGAAGGAGGGGTAGAGGGGAGATGAAGGAGGGGTAGAGGGGAGATGAAGGAGGGGTAGAGGGGAGATGAAGGAGGGGTAGAGGGGAGATAAAGGAGGGGTAGAGGGGAGATGAAGGAGGGGTAGAGGGGAGATGAAGGTGGGGTGGAGGGGAGATGAAGGTGGGGTAAAGGGGAGATGGAGGAGGGGTAGAGGGGAGATGAAGGAGGGGTAGAGGGGAGATGAAGGAGAGGTAGAGGGGAGATGAAAGTGGTGTGTAGGGGAGATGAAGTTGGGGTAGAGGGGAGAGGAAAGTGGGGTGGAGGGGAGATGAAGGGTTAGGAGCAATAGGAAGTTAGAGGGAGATGTTGGGTATGGTGGAGGGGAACGTTTGAGCAACAAAAAGTTTTATTGTCACATATTTTGATGGGTTAGGGTGTCACAGATGGGGAAGTTTGGGGAAGGGGAGAGTTTGGATGGGGTGGGGTGTCACAGAGTGGAAGGATGGAGATATCCAATTGAAAGAGGAGAAACCACAGAGGACAGAGAGATGGGTTTGAGCATTTTTTTTACGCAAACCATACACAGCACTAATAGGTTTTCACCCTGATATGATGATGCATTTTAATGAAGGCTGCCCACCACTGAGACTGATCGAGCTAAGGCCTCAGACCTCAGACAAGATGAGCAGTCTGGGGAATCTCTCAGCCAACAGATTGATGACAAATGGAGACAGATAGCATCAGCAGACGGTATTAGTAATGCAGACGCCCAGACAGTGTCCCCAGAGCAATTCAATTTGAAGCTGTGAAAATCGAACTGAAATGTAACGCATTGAGTCTGACACCTGAAGAGAGAGAGAGAGAGGCCATCAAGTGTCTGGAGTCACCTGGTTCTGTCGCTTTGCTGATGGGTATTTTAATTTTTTTAATATATTGTTATTTATAGCCTGCTGTCTGGACAAGAACCAACAGATGCCAAATCATAATTTGATCATCCTGTTGTTGCAGGAACTAAAAAAAATACTTCTAACGTATTTTAGATGTCAGACTTTATTTGCCTTAACGAAAAATGTATCAACCCCTACAAAGAAATAATATTAATTATAATCCACATAATAATTCACATTTCTTGTTGCTGCAGGATTATTTTCTTGCTGTGAAAAATTGGGTCAAATTAAGATCCGGAATCTGTAGTAGCTAGATTGACTGTCTGAGTGACAGTTGATTATTTGATTCTAACACATTGGATTCTAACCTGGGAGTGCATCTTTCTTTTTGTAATAAGCAGCACTCTCCTCTTGGAATGATTAGAAAGAGGTTGTAAATTCAAGGCAAAAGGCCATTAGTTTAATCAGCCGTAAGTAAACTACATTAATATTTATGCCCATGTCATTAATATGCATTGCATTCACACTCAAATACAAATCCTATTACCTAAACCTTTCAAGGTTCATCACATCGTAAAGATTAATAATACATGTTTTTGCTTAGAATGAAGGGCAAATACCCCTTTCTGGATTCAGTGTAAATGTCATGTTTACTCTAAAGGTTTTGGATGCAATTCAAATCCAACAGATTTTACAGGTCCAGGATATTAGAATATCACATGAAGATAACGGTTTTAAAAACATTGTATTTTCCTGTTTCTCCACAAATCTAAACGATGGGATTATCGTTGATAATACAATTTTCTTGTATAACATGTTACTCACAGGCCAGGGACAGTGTGCAGGAGCTGGTGACGCTGGCTAAGGGGTTACTGGCCACACACTCATAGAGCCCTGCGTCCCTCCTGCTGGTCTTCATGATCGTAACGAGCTGCCTGCCGTCTGGACAGGAGATCAGACTCATCCTGTCGTCCATCTCCAGTGGTTTCTTATCTGTGGACAAGTAAACCCATCAACAATAATAATTACAGTGTCATTTTACAGTCCTATTTCAAAAGATGTTTATCTAGTATTCGATGAGAAACTTCATGGAAATAATGAGCAATCTCTAACATCAACACAAGTTTAGGAAGTCGTGCTCACACAGGGCACCATGTAAGTACGAGCTATGATAGGTTATGACAATATATCATCCCTTCACAGGCAACAACCAACGTTTCAGCAGCAGCTCCTACGGTAAAGCTTTATTAGACAGCGCTGTTGCAAATAGTGTTGTGTCTGTCAGCTCTATGAGTTCTTACCTTTAGTCCAGCTGATTTGTGGGTGGGGGCTGCCAGCCGGGAGGCAGCTAAGAGTGACAGGGTCACCCTCCAACAAGACGTGGTCCCTCAGCTTGATGTGGAACACAGGAGGGAAGTCTGGGAAAAACAAGGGTGTGGCTTAATAATATTATTGAACACTGAAAATGAATTTAGAATGTAAAAGCAGTGTGCAGCTTTCATTGCCAAACTCCAACTCTGTATGCACATTCAACATAAAGGCAACTGGTTGCTGAATTTAGCAGACAGTACTAGAGGAAGTGCGGGAGTACTGCAGGCTGCCTGATGACCCCTCATCTTTGGCTGAGGGGAGGTCAGTCTGAGAGGGGGTCTTATCCTTCCTGCTCCTGCCCAGACCCCACCTGTCCCACCGCGACCGCCTGTCAGTCTCTGGAGCTGTGGAGGACAAGACATAATGGCAAACAGCTGAGACAGAGGAACCTGAGGAGGTGAGCTAATATCTCCAGGATCTAGGCTGCAATAGTCTATGTGCCTTGGGGCTAGTGTCAGTCTGTCCTATCTGGTGTAATTCTCCTATCTTATCTGGTACCCTTTGATTTTAGGTGTGCTCTCTCTAATTCCCCCATCTCTCTCTCTCTCTCTCTCTCTCTCTCTCTCACTCTCTCACTCTCTCTCACTCACCCCTCCTGTAGGACCTGAGACCTAGGACCATGCCTCAGAACTACTTGGCCTGATGACTCCTGGCTGTCCCCGTTCCCCAGTCCACCTGGTTGTGCTGCTGATCCAGGACCTGCTATTTTTACCCTCTCTCCCACCACCTGCTGTCTCGACCTCTGAATGCTTGGCTATGAAAAGCCAACTGACATTTACTCCTGAGGTGCTGACCTGTTGCACCCTCTATAACCACTGTGATTATTATTTGACCCTGCTGGTGATCTTTGAACGTTTGAACATGTTGAAGAATGATCTGGCCTTTATAGCCATGTACTCTTACACTTTTAGAAAATAAATAGCTATCTAGAACCTAAAAGGGTTCTTCGGCTGTCCCCATAGGAGAAGCCTTTGAAGAACCCTTTTTTGGTTCCAGGTAGAACCCTTTCCCGAGAGGGTTTTACATGAAACCCAAAAGAGTTCTAATTGGAACCAAAAAGGGTTCTTCAAAGGCTTCTCCTATGAGGACAGCCGAAGAAACCTTTGGGAATCCTTTTTTCTGAGATTGTATAATCTACACCCGGCACAGCCAGAAGAGGACTGATGTAAAAAGGGCTTTATAAATACATTTGATTGATATTTGATGGAAATTGCCAATGCCATTTTAGCCAGCATAATATATCAAGATACATATTACTTACTGAGCGACTTTTGACTTTTTGACTGTTCGGAATGAAGGCTTGATGCAGACCCAATGGATTCCTTGGACACTTTGGATTCTTTGTTTGTCTGTTTGGCTAGCTGATTCTCTGGGATCCCCATCTCTTTGAGACCTCTTCCCTCGGACCGGGAATGTCGATGACGGGAAAACAGTGGAGTTTTCTTTCCCTCTGGCTTCTCTTCCTCCATCTCTTTCCTATCCTCTGACTGGCTTCGGACTTTCCCAGAAATTCCTGCCACCTTGTTCTCAAACTTCTTCCTCATCGCCAAGACGGGGGAATCACTGACCTTCTTAAAATCCTTTTCTTCTGCATCTTTACGACTTTTCTCTTCCTCCACGCGTCGCTTGGCCTCTTTCTCCTCCTTCCTTTCCTCTGACTTGCTCCTCAAACTGGCTGAGATACCCGCTACTTTGTTCTCGAATTTCCGCCGCATGGCGAAGACAGACGACTCCTCCATCTTTTTGCGTTCTCTCGCCTCCTGCTCTCTCCGAGCCTCTATATTGTCCAGCTCTGTCGTGTCCAGACTCTTACTGCGGCCTATGGCCCAGGACACCCTGCGCTTACTGGCCGCAGGCTCAGTCTCCTTTGACTTCTCCTCCTTTTTATCTATGGACGGGGTCCTCTTGGTGCGCATGGAGAACCGTCCAATGATGCCCAGGGACCCTGTGTCTCTCTCCACCTCCCTCAAGTCCTGGACGGACTTGGACTTCTCTTGCAATCCTTGGGGCACCATCTCCAGCGGAGCCCCCAGACGCCCCGGCCGGTATACCTCCTCACCCTCGCCTGTCTTACGGGGAAGGGTCGGGGACTTCTCTTCTGATTTGGTCCTGGTAAGTCTCCGGAGCCCACGGGTAAGGGATGACTCACGCTTCTTGAACCTGGATTCAAAGACTTCCTCCGAGTCTATGTCCTTGATATCTGTTCTGAGTGGCGTGGTAGGTTGGCGTGGGGTGGTGGGGCGGTCTGGGACCATAGACGAGCTACTCGAGATGGTTGGGCTTGTTGGGCGTTCAGTGGCCACCTTGGCGAAGACGGCAGGGTGTTCAGGAAATGTGGGGCTAGGTGTAGATTGAGATCTCCGGCTGCTGTCAGGTTTTCCAGATGCTACTACAATAGTTTGCATCACATTGGCATACGCAGACGTTTTTCCTGTAGGCGTAACCCCTGGAGAATCACAACCTTTTGCTTTCACCTCTTCTTTCTTTAACTCTATCTCCTGCTTCTCTTTCTGTTCATCTTCCTCAGTATCCTCCTCCTCTATGACAATCACAGGAGCTAACACAGTAGGAGACCTGCCCTGTGAAATCTCCCTCTTCGACTCGTGTCTATCAACCCTCTCCTGTGCTTTGGTCCTTCTCTCCGTCTCTTCATCTCTTTCAGAAGTTTCCTCAGACTTGCTCTTCTTCTTCTCCTCTGGCTTTTTCTCTTCCCTCGCTCCTTGGTCCTCTTTGACTGGGGTGGGCTGTATGGAGGAGGAGGGCACATGAGAGTAAGGTCTGGAATCCAGCCTGGTCTGCTCCGTAATTGCTGATATGGAAGTGGCCTCCTGGAGGTCTTTCCCCAGTGCATTCCTCTCAATGCTCTGGGTCCTTTCAGCACTGTCTCTCCTCTCAGTGCTCTGGCTAGATGTGCTAGTGGGGATCTCTAAGGGGGCTCCAAACTGCCGGTGTAGGGGCATGGGCTCTGAGTCTCCCTGACTGAAAGAGGAACTCTTCTGGAACATTTTGATTTTGGTTGTGTCCTCCACTGCACATTCGGTAGAGGCTGCTCTGGCCAGCGACCGCTCTGGCGCCCCCACCCTGGATCTCCTCAATTTTCGGTCCAGGGACGAGGTTCGCCTCTTGTCGTCCATTCCTAGGGTCTCCAGCAGGGGACCTCGCAGGCCGCTTTTGCTGTTGCCTCCCCTCAGCAGCCTCTGCCTCATCAGCTCCAGTTTGAGGGCATAGTCCTCCTGGCTCATCTTAGCCGCCCCAGGGCTGGGGCTCCGATTTGGTAGCTCCATGGAAACTGCCTTTTTAAGGCTTTTTTTGCCATTGTCTTCTTTGCCCTCCTCCACAGCTCCCTCCTCTGGCTCAATGTGGAGAAGCAGGGCCGAGTCAGCTGAACTGCCCCTCCTCATCGTCGCTCTCCGGGACTTCGTCTGAGTGTCATCCTCCTCCACACTCGAGCCCTTCTTCAGGGGGACTCTCTTCGTTTTCACTGCAGTCTTCTCCTCTTCCGAAGACCCGCCATCTTCCTCGGTTGTTACCCTTTTTCTCGTTCCTCTGCTTCCTCCTAATTCCTTGGCCTCCTTTTTGGACACCACCTCCTCTATGGGCTGTTCCCTGTGCCGGGTTAACCACGCCCCTTCCACTGTCCCATTGGACCTGGAAGGCGGTCCTGTGACGTCCTCGTCACCTGGTATCTCGTTGAGGGAGACCCTGGAGCCGGAGAAGACCATAGATAGAGGCATGGGGATGAAGGGGAGTTCGTCCACATCTTCGTCCGAGTCAGAGGATGAGGAGGGTGGGGGCGATCCCTCTTTGAGGTGACGGGCCACAGCGATAGAGATGTGGTTGGACGAGTCGTTGAGAAGCTCAGGGATGGAGCGCATCACCATCTTGGATTTGTAGCTGATGAGGGAACGCTGGGTAGAGATAGGGAAAAGGGGACGTGTTAAAGGAGTCATTTGGAAGGTACGAAGAGGGATTCATTGAAGTGTACTACTTACAGAAATAATGAATGCCTTACCTGCCAACGTCTTCGAGATAAGACCTGCTTTAGGATCGCTGTGTTGATGCTCTTGTCTTTTATTGAAGTCTTGAACCAGGGGTGGCGAAGGCTCTCTGTAGCGTTAGGTCTCCTGAGAGTAAAACATCACACGGTGACAAATAAAACACTAAGTCCCAAACACTTATTTTCTGGTCTTATTTTCTGTTCTTATTTTGTGTTGAAATTGTTTGTATTCCTAATATAAGGGAATTCATTACAACAATTTATACCAAGGCATTATCATCAATAACACTCACAGTCTGTCAGCCACCAGCAGTTTGATGACGAATCCCTTGGCCTCTCTACAGAGGTCAGCAAACATACTCTCCTCAAAAGCCACATTTTGGTTCCTGACGTTGAGGACGGTGCATCTGTCGTTCTCCCCAGCAAAAGGAGACACACCAGTCAGACTAGAAGGGAAATATGTTATGTTAATAGTCTTTACTGAGACGGTTTCCTTGCTGTCAAATCCATTTTAAGTTGGCCAATTGAAACCTGTGGCAATATGCAAACAATATGCAGGTGAAATGCATTGGTGTTTTGCTTACTGAGGTTATAGAGTGTGGCAAAAAATTACATTTCAAGATTGACAGAAATGTGATGCAAAAGGTGTATTGAATTCTAAGAATATCTCAACCAGACACATTTATCATGTTCTTAGTCCAACCAGAACCTTAACCACTCACCATAGGTAAGTGATAACCCCAATAGGCCTGTAAACAGAGAGAGGGAGACAAATGACTTTCAGAGGGCAAGATGAAGGAGAGAGGGAGAGAGCGATAAAATCATGATTAATCAGGAAATAGATTAAAGGAGTCTCCAGCCCCCTCCCCCGACCAGTTGCTCACCAGATGTCTGTTGCCTTGGAGACCGGCGTTTGGTTAACGATCTCCGGAGCAACAAATTCCGGAGTGCCGTACTTGCAGTAGAGGGCTTCATTGGTCCCCAGCTTGACGGCATTGCCAAAGTCACAGATGCGGATCTTGTCACTGTGTCGGCCTGCCATGAGGATGTTCTCAGGCTGGGTGGGTTGGAGAAAAACAGGGGATTATTAAGCTAGGTTTCCGTCCAATTGTCTACAGATTTTCATGCTAATATTCTAAAATACAAATAAAATGTACATTAGAGACTCTGTTATTTGATCTATGTAAAACTATGACTTGATTATTCATTTTAGTGTACATGTTTAGAGTGAGGAAAATACATTGGTATCTGAGTAGTATGTATTCTGGGGTTTGAAATGTTCTTTCCTTGTTATATTAAGTAAGTTGATCATTGTAGAAGTATCTGTTATACAGTGCCTTCGGAAAGTATTCAGACCACTTGACTTTTTCCACATTTGTTACGTTACAGCCTTGTTCTAAAATGGATGAAATAAAAAAAAAACTCAGCAATCTACAGACGATACTCCATAATGACAAAGCGAAAAAAGGCTTTTAGAATTTGTAAAAATCAGAAATACCTTATTTACATAATTATTCAAACCCTTTGCTATGTGACTTGAAATTGAGCTCAGGTCCATCCCATTTCCATTGATCATCCCTGAGATGTTTCTACAACTTGATTAGAGTCAAACTGTGGTAAATTCAATTGATTGGACATGATTTGGAAAGGAACACCTCTGTCTATATAAGGTCCCACAGTTGACAGTGCATGTCAGAGCAAAAACCAAGCCATGAGGTCGAAGAAATTTGTCTGTAGAGCTTCGACACAGGATTGTGTCGAGCCACAGATCTTGGGAAGGGTACCAAAAAATGTCTGCAGCATCGAAGGTCCCCAAGAACACAGTGGCCTCCATCATTCTTAAATGGAAGAAGTTTGAAACCACCAAGACTCTTCCTAGAGCTGGCCGTCCGGTCAAACTGAGCAATCGGGGGAGAAGGGCCTTGGTCACGGAGGTGACAAAGAACCCAATGGTCACTCTGACAGAGCACTAGAGTTCCTCTATGGAGATGGGAAAACCTTTCAGAAGGACAACCATCTCTGCAGCACTCCACTAATCCGGCCTTTATGGTAGAGTGGCCAGACGGAAGCCACTCCTCAGTAAAAGGCACATGACAGCCCGCTTGAAGTTTGCCAAAAGGCACCTAAAGACTCTAAGGCCATGAGAAACAGATTTTCTGGTCTGATGAAACCAAGATTGAACTGTTTGGCCTGAATGCCAGGCGTCACATCTGGAGAAACCTGGCACCATCCCTACGGTGAAGCATGGTGGTGGCAGCAACCATGGGTCGCTGTGGGTATGTTTTTCAGTGGCATTTACTGGGAGTCTAGTCAGAATTGAGGCAAAGATGAACGGAGCAAAGTACAGAGAGATCCTTGATGAAAACCTGCTCCAGAACGCTCACGACCTCAGACTGGGGAAAAGGTTCACCTTCCAACAGGACAGCGACCCTAAGCACACAGCCAAGACAACGCAGGAGTGGCTATTGGATAAGTCTTTGAATGTCTTTGAGTGGCCCAGCCAGAGACCAGACTTGAACCGATCAAACATCTCTGGAGAGACCTGCAAGTAGCTGTGCATCAACCCTCCCCATCCAACCTGACAGACCTTGAGAGGATCTGCAGAAAGGACTGGGAGAAACTCCCCAAATACAGGTGTGCCAAGTTTGTATCTTGTAGCTTCATACCCAAGAAGACTCAAGGCTGTAATCACTGCCAAGGTTTTTAATATTTAATACATTTTTAATATAACAAAATGTGAAAAATGTTGAGGGGTCTGAGTACTTTCCGAATGCACTGTATAATAGGTTGTGATTAAAGTACTGTATTTGTCCCTTGCACAGTGGGAATCTGATGTACCTTGATGTCAAGATGAGCAATGTCTTTCTGGTGAAGGTAGCTGACCCCTTCAAGCACCTGCTGAATACTGGACCGGATCTGCAGCACAGAATATCTCCTTTAACACATTTGACATTCTATATTCTACATTCTGTATTCTATATTCTACATTCTATATTTTACATTCTACACTGAACAAAAATATAAACACAACATGTAAAGTGTTGGTCCAATGTTTCATGAGCTGAAATAAAAGATCCCAGAAATCTTCCGTAATCACAAAAAGCATATTTCTCTCAAATGTTGTGCACATATGTGTTTACATCCCTGTTAGTGAGCATTTCTCCTTTGCCAAGATAATCCATCCACCTGACAGGTGTGGCATATCAAGAAGCTGATTAAACAGCATGATCATTACACAGGTGCACCTTGTACCACGCACAATAAAAGGCCACTATAAAATGTGCAGTTTTGTCACACAACGCCACAGATGTCTCATGTTTTGAGGGAGCGTGCAATTGGCATGCTGACTGCAGGATTGTCCAACAGAGCTTTTGACAGAGAATTTAATGTTAATTTCTCTACCAAAAAGTTGCCTCCAACGTCGTTTTAGAGAATTTGGCAGTACATCCAACCGGCCTCACAACCGCAGACCACGTGTAACCACGCTAGCTCAGGACCTCCACATCTGGCTTCTTCACCTGCGGGATTGTCTGAGTCCAGCCACCCGGACAGCTGATGAAACTGAGGAGTGTTTCTGTCTGTAATAAAGCCATTTAGTGGGGGGAAACTATGTCTGTTTGACTGGGCCAGGATCCCCAGTGGGTGTGCCTGGCTCCCAAGTGAGTGGGCCTATGAAATCCATAGATTAGGGCCTAATTTATTTATTTTGATTAACTGATTTCCTTATATGAACTGTAACTCAGTAAAATTGCTGAAATTGTCACATATTGCGTTCATATTTTTGTTGAGTATATATCCTATATTATACATTCTATAATCTACGGTCTACATTCTATATTCTACATTATATATTCTATATTCTACATTCTACTTTCTGTTTTCTACATTCTTGTACGCTCAGCATATTAAAAAAATATATTTTACTGAATTTCGCTATCTTTTAGATAAAGATAATTGAGTCGTTCTTGGTTGATTTTTCCATGCAATCCAAAGCACACTCAAACATAAGGCCAACAGGCCAAGGCAAACCTCGGACTCCATGACGGTAGTCTTCTTGGTCAGTCGGTCCAGAAGTTCCTCATGGCATCTTCACACAGCAGTTAAGGAGAATAGAGGTATAGTGTGTAATAACCATAGAGATAGATAGAGGACTCTAGTGCCCAAAATCCCGTTTTAGCATGGGCAGCGCCATTGAGGACTTTCACCATTTTGAAGTAATCAACTGGGTGGGACTTCCTATGGGTTAAGGAAGGATCACATGATTCCATTTGTGTCATCAGAAGGGATCAGCCAATTCATTATACTCGTGAGCAAACAACACAGTACAGGTGGCACTATGCACCCTTTTAGTTTGTTCACCAACTCATAGACGTAGTAGAAGGTGGACTACTTCAAAATGGAGATGGCCTCATTGGCGTTGCACATGCTCTCACAGGCGCCATCATGAGACAGATACAATGATGCAATGTCTATATAAGTCTATGGTGATAACCTTATCGCGATAGTCCAAGTGGGAGGCAAATGACATTTTTTATAATAAATGAACCAAATTCCCACACATGGCGTCTCCTGGTAATGAAACCAATCTGTGATGAGTCAGGAGAAAGTAGCGCTTCGGTTCAGTCATGCCTCCAGGGGAGCAGAAAGGACATTGAGATTAATGCTATGCAGCAGTTCTCTCTCATCCACACAGTGGGAAGAAGGTGGGAAGAAGGCTCTTGGCTCTGGTATGTTCATGGAGAGGTTTTATGCAAAGATGCTGGATCAATGCCATATTTGGATCCATTTTGGATCTAGCTGTAAAGAAAAATGAATATAATTTGAAAACAAACAATTCTAGGAACCACGATGTTGGTTTTTGGTGGAAACCTGGGCTAAATTGAGTACATTGATGGCTTTAGTTTTTGATGCAACATACATAGATGAGATATGTTAGATTAACAGGGAAAGAACCTTGTCGCAACCAATACAATACTGTCTCAGAGGATATGTTACATTCAAAATGTTCATCTCTTGTAATGTGGCTTCTTACATGCTGACCAGACTGCGCACGATGGCGAACGCGGACGCATGCGCAGAACCGGTTAGGTCATCATGTTATGGGTTTTCTGACAACTGAAATGAATCAAAGAATCAGTCAGTGAAAGGATACAGCTCAGTGATGATGACAACCATGTTCTTCTTCTCAAAGGCGTCATGGAAGTAGAGGATTTTCTCGTGGTTCAGCTCTGACAGAAGGTTCATCTCTCTCAGGGCCAAGGCCTTCCTCTTGGCCCTCGCAGACACGAACTTGGCCGCGTACTCCACCTTCCCCTTCTTCTCAGACACCCGCTTCACATAGGAGAACGCCCCACTGGAAAACATTCGCACAATGATGATATCAATACAATAACTCTAGGAGAATGACCAAATCTTTCAATGGGATTGAGTTCTGAGAAACCAAAAGTCCTAGTTGAGAAAATAAAGGGACATGAGTATTAAACAGTACGTGACACCTTGTTATCGTTCAACTTCTGGTGAGTCAAGCCAAGCTCTACCAGAGAAAAACAAAAATAATTTGTGATGTGTTCCTCTATTGACGGGTGACTCACTTCTCCTCTATTTCTGTCTGCTATCATTATGCAGTCAGGGTGTTGTTTGGTGTGGTGGATTTCCCCCTACTGACCTTTGTGGCCACCATTCACAGTGCAATTTAATACAGATAGTAGGTACCACTCGCAGAGCCTTTAAATACAGAAGAGATAGCCTGGCTGAGCAGATGATATTGGTGATTGCCTGGTCCATGACTCACCGTCCTATCTCCTTGTGTACATCATAGTAATCAGTCAGCCTCCGCATCTTCCTCAAAATGGACCCCTCATCCTCCATGGGCTCCTCCACCTCCTTCCTCACTGCAGGAAGAGGGTTGGTACAGGGGGCAAGGTTAATGTGGGTTGGTGAGTGGTTTGTGTGTGTGTGTGTGCGTGCGCGTGCGTGTGCGTGCGTGCGTGCGTGCGTGTGTGTGTGTGTGTGTGTGCGCGTGCGTGTGTGGGCTGACAGATGGTTTAATAGTCTCAGACACCTTGTGGTCCAACCCATATGGAGCAGATTTGGTTGTTTAACTCTCGATTACAACAAGCTTTGGCTGAGATAATACAAGGACAAACAGATGCAATCCAACTTAAACTGCCAGTTCTGGCAACAACAAATAATAGGAAAAGCCTTGGTACTGTGACATCTGTGTTAACAATATTCAGTGTGCAGAAAAAGCACACTTTTCAACAAGACTCTTTAATACCTTACCATAAGGGTGTGTTAATCAACAATAATTCATAAATTATGTAATTATGATGTTTTCCAGTCTTATTCCAATATCTGTATATATCCTTATACATTTCAGACAATATAGACTATACCTTTGTGGACAGTGAGCTCAGCCTTGCAGGAGACTTGCCCAGCCAGGTTCTTGGCGGTGCAGGTGTACACCCCTGAGTCCTCAGGCAGGGCATTCAGCACCACCAGGGAACACTCCATATCATCGTACACAAAGGTGAAGTGACTGCTCTCTGACAGCAGAGTGTCATCCTGGAACCACAGAACAGATAACCACAATCAATTCCACTTAATCAACTATCATGGAGGAGTAGGTTTGTTTTCCTGGAACCACAAAGGAGTTAATCATCCAACCTGCTTAATCACTGCAGAATAAGTTTATGTGGTTAATGATATGATATCCATCCATTGACTCTTATCATACCTTGTACCACAGAATATCAGGATCGGGTTGTCCCTCGACAACCACAGCAAAGCGAGATGTCTCTCCTACATGTATTTCCAAGTCCTCCATGATGGACTCAAATTTAGGACGCACTGTTGGGAGAAAAGGAGGATAGAGAGTTTGGAGTCAGCTTGGCTTTTTACCACATCATAGTTACAGTAAGCACCAGGGCTGTTAGCTGATTCTAGATCTGCACATAGGGGTGAACTTTGACCCCAAACTCACCTGCCATGGCCAGTAGGATGGTACAGAGGTCGCTGCCAAACTGGTTGTTGGCTGTACAGACCAGCTGACCGGTGTCAGTGCTCTTCACCCTCTGGATCTTTAGGGTGTGTTGGTCGTCGTCTGGCATGCTCATCTCAAACATCCCTGGCTTGTTGAGCAAAACCACTCCCCTCCTCTTCCAGGTGACCACAGCATTAACGTGGTTAAGGGTGAGGGTGATGTTCACGGACTGGTTCTCCACCACATACACAATGTCAGGCTTGTCCAGTATGATGGGAGCTTTCCTCAGATAGGGACCTGATAGGGATCAAAGGTCAAATGATCAAGGGATCAAACCATCATCTCTGATGTGTTGACAGACCAGCATTCTCTCATAATAGTAGATCCTATATATCCAGCTACATATCTGTCTCGAAGGACCATGTAATTACAATATTTTTGTACACCTGCTGCAATGTGTTTGGTGACATTGCTTTTGCACTATGCAAGTGTTTACATAAATCCATTTAACCTTTGACCCTCCAAAATAACTGTAGAGACTTGGAGCTTATATAAGCACCTCTATCCATGAGCTGCACAAGGTCAGTGGAGTGGGAGGGTTTGCTGAGGAGCTTGGCGGTGGCCGCTAGGACCCTGAAGGCGTAGCGGACTCCCTTGGAGAGACCGGTGACTGTGTAGGTGGTCTCTCTCAGGTTGGAGGCTATGATGCTCCACTGGATGGAACCCAGAGGCTGCTGCTGCACTGCATACATCAAAGAACTGCCATCTGGAAGTACAACCATGAGGGTTACTGTAGTAATGTAGCGAATTTGGAGGGTAGAGGAGCCTGAAAGGGACTCGAATCCAGGTACCTGTGACTCTCAGTTATATTGAGGCATACCTATGGAAGAGTCAAGCCTCTTTGGTTTCTTCCAGCTGAGTGTTATGGTCTTCCCTGTTATGGACTCTACCACTGGAGGACCATCGGGGGGATCAGGAACAATATCTACCAAAGGAAAATACAAATGTACCAACACACCCATACTGTAATCAGTTGGCGCAATGATTCTTGTGGCTTTTTTGGTTGGAGCACCTGTTGCTGTGATTGCTGGTGGATGGTCCCCATCCATACCTGTGATGTAGAGGTGTGCGTAGCAGGCTGCCTTCCCCACTTTGTTGGAGATGACACTCTTGTAGACGCCCCCGTGGCCGTGACACACACAGCGGATGACCAGACTGTGGATATCCCTGTCTGGAGGAGGAAGAGAGAGAGAGATGACGCAGGTAGAGGAGGGAGAGAGAGAGAGATAACTAATGTAGAGGAGGGAGAGAGAGAGAGATGACAAAGGTAGATGAGGGAGAGAGAGATGACTAATGTAGATGAGGGAGAGAGAGAGAGATGACTAATTCTACATTAGAAGTAGAGGAGGGATAGAAAGAGGGATAGAAAGAATAAGAGTGAGAGAGAGTGAGAGAGAGAGAGAGAGAGAGAGAGAGAGAGAGGGAGAGCGAGAGAGAGAGATTGCTTCCTTACGTTGGGTCATCTTCCTGTCGTCTGTGCTGTGTATCTTCTTGCCGTTGTGGTACCAGGCGATGGTGGGGTAGGGCAGGCCCGCCACCTTACACTTTAGCACCGCCTCCTTCCCCTCGATCATCTCCAGGTCAGCCAGGGGCTTGACGAAGTCAGGCATGGTCCTCTGCTCCTGTTCCATCTCGCTCTCCAGAACCTCCGGCTCCTCAGCGATGGAAGGCATCTTCTCCAGCTTCGCCCTGGAGAGAAGAAGGAAGCAAATAGAATGAGAGACAGAAGGAAAGGGAAATACAGAAGAGAAGACAATGAAACACTCCTTTTATTTGTTTTTAGATCACTGAGATGAGGAGAAGAAGCCACTTCAGACTAGTGGGATCACCCCACGTCTATGGTTTTCCCCATACATGTGAGAAGAGATAGCGGGCCGCGGTTCCTGCATGTAGAGTTCGGCTGTAGACTCCGCCTTTCCGCGCGCGTTCTTAGCGACGGCTGTGTAGAAGCCCTCCGTGTCGCTGCCGACGTGGGTGATGACCAATGAGTAACGGCCTCCTTCCTGAAGGAGACGCACATTCTCACTCTCCTCCACCGGGTTCTCTGGATGGAGATAAAAGAGACATTACGAGCCATACTAGCCTACATGACCAATTTGCTGTCCATTCTGTACCAATAGGAAATACAGTACATTCTAAGAGAGATACTTACCGAAATGGTTCCAGGTAACGATGGGAGGTGGGGACCCGCTGACCTTGCAGTCAAAACGGGCGGTGCGACCCTCTATGACCTCCAGGATGTCCAGCTTGCGGGTGAACAGGGGCTCCATGGAGGGAGTGACCTTTAGTTGGGCACTGGAGGTTAACTCCTCTGGAACAGGAAGGAAAACCACCAGCAATTACATTAATTTATATAAGTAGTTTATAGACAATAAGTGATTTACAAATTATAATTTTTTTAAAGAGGTTTTAACTCATTGGTTGAAATTGTGTGAACATCATTTTTGGTTCTTGCCAAATAGTGTGGCTGTATCATTACATTACTTACAACAGCAGCAATTCATCACTGCGTATAAAACCCATTATATGGCAAGGCAGTTTTCTTTCTGGAGTTGTCATTTACCGTTGGCAGTGCTCAGCTTGCAGGTGTAGGTTCCACTGTCGTCTTCATGTACTGAGTTTAACAGCAGCCGGCACCTGTAATAGAAATCCCCTCTGTCAGCTGCCTGGACCTTATTACACGCTCCATGAGCTAACACTGCCTCACATCCACTTGTGTGGGCTGTTTCCTTACAAAAAGTGAATGTCCATTCACAGTTTGCTTATGGATGAAATGTTGTTGTATCAGAAATTTAATTTTGAAGGCCCCCTCCATATTGCTCTGACAAACCATCCAATCTACTCAGATCAGAGTGGATGAAGGAGAAAGGGGCATGGAAAGGAAATCACTTAAAAGATTTGAGGCACACCCTCTATCGCTCTCATCCATGCAATCAAGGGAAAGGGAAGGAATTCACTTAAAAGCATTGAGGCACCTTTCCCTTTCATAGTGTCTAGGCCAGGGCACTCCAACCCTGTTCATGGAGAGCTACCCTCCTGTAGGGTTTCACTCCAACCCTGTTCATGGAGAGCTACCCTCCTGTAGGGTTTCACTCCAACCCTGTTCATGGAGAGCTACCCTCCTGTAGGGTTTCACTCCAACCCTGTTCCTGGAGAGCTACCCTCCTGTGGGGTTTCACTCCAACCATGTTCCTGGAGAGCTACCCTCTTGTAGGTTTTCACTCCAACCCTGTTCCTGGAGAGCTACCCTCCTGTAGGGTTTCACTCCAATCCTGTTCCTGGAGAGCTACCCTCCTGTAGGGTTTCACTCCAACCCTGTTCCTGAAGAGATACCCTCCTGTAGGTTTTCACTCCAACCCTGTTCCTGGAGAGCTACCCTCCTGTAGGGTTTCAGTCCAACCCTATTCCTGAAGAGCTACCCTCCTGTAGGTTTTCACTCCAACCCTGTTCCTGGAGAGCTACCCTCCTGTAGGTTTTCACTCCAACCCTGTCCCTGGAGAGCTACCCTCCTGTAGGTTTTCACTCCAACCATGTTCCTAGAGAGCTACCCTCCTGTAGGTTTTCACTCCAACCCCAGTTGTAACAAACCTGATGCAGCTTATCAACCAGCTACTTATTAGAATCAGGCGCGCTAGTCTTACCCACCTCTTCCCGTTAAAGGTCATCTTGCAGTTGAGGAGTGCCGGCTGAACCAGTTTCCCATTGGACAACCAGTCTACCTCCACATCCAGAGGCCCGGTCATGTGACACTCAAACATGGCCGACTCTCCGGCCGTCACCGCCACGTCTCGCACCTCTCTGATGATGGCCAGGGCTTCCTGTGCCGGGGAGGCTAGGGAAAAGACAGAGGAGAGACCAACACAGATCTGTTACTGTTGCAGCTAGAAACACAAGCATTTTGCTGCACCAGCGATAACAATACACTTTGATTTGATTTTGAGCTTTTTCAAAATGTAGCTGGCACCAACCCTAATGGCCAGTCACTGACGTTGGTCTTGTGGATTTTGGAGTGATCTTTACCTTTGACCTCTAGTTTGCATTCGCTCTGCTTGGTTCCGTATTCGTTGATGATCTTGCAGGTGTAGAGTCCTGCATCAGATCTCTGTGCTGAAGTGATGATCATTTCACTGCTGCCGTCCTCTGTTTCACGCACAATGAATCTTCCATTGGTTTTTAGGGTCACTTTGTCCTTCAACCTAGGTGATAAAAACAGGTACATTCTGAGCTCTTGCAAAAGCAAACGAGAGAAAGGCATGACAAACTGTACTGAAACACACTGAATACTGTATTCTTACCAGTACACCATAGGTTTAGGCTGTCCTCTGACTTTGACAGACATGGTAACCTCCTGTCCCTCTGTCACCCCATGGTCATTCAGTGCTGCCTATCAAACCAAAAGACTAAGACTGTCTAAAAGCCGGTACATTGAATACTCAATGGCGAGGGGAGAAATCTCCCTTAGACTATTGAGATGCCCCCTGAATCTTCTTTACCTGAAAGGAGGGAGGATCTTTGAAGAAGGCGTATTTAGACTGTGGCCCCACCCCTCGTGAGGGTGGTTCTCCAAACTCCATGACCTCCTCCAGGGGGCTCAGGTACTCCTCGTCTGATTGGAGGGGACTCGTGACCTCCACCAGGGGCAAGCTGCTCGGCTTCCCACCATGCACCTGGGTCAGCTCTGGAGAAACAACGTAATACTTGTTTACCATATACTGTATCATTTGAATGTATTTTAAGGGTGTCCCCACCGGAGAAGGCCGGTGGGAGGAGCTATAAGAGGACCGGCTCATTGTAATGGTTGTAATGGAACTGTATCAAACACATCAAACATATGGAAACCATGTTTGACTCATCTGCATTAATTCCATTCCAGCCATTACAATGTGCCCATTCTCCTATAGCTCCTCCCACCAGCCTCCACTGGTCCCTACAAAATGGTGCCCCATGTGAGCACGATCCTTTGCAGCATCAAAATGAACAGAACAAGCGCATTGTCCTGTCTATGCAACACAGAGCGAGGCAGGGTAATAAAAATGAATTTTGAAATATAGATCAAACATTACTCACAGTAATTCCACAAAGACGTTTATGGACCAGCCCGATATGGCAACATAGTTAACAAAATGGACACATTGTAACCTGATAGTGTTTGTGAGGCATAAAGCTCAGAGAATGTAGCAATTAGCATTAACTGAATTGCTAGAATATTCCAAATTAGCTTCCCAACAAGCAGCGTATGAGTGCTCCACTGTCTCCTGTTCTGCTTGTGTGTTGCTCTACTTGTATCACCATGGTGACAAGAGTGTTTGAAGAGATGAGCGATTTGGCTGGAGCGATGGAGACACACACACACACACACACACACATTGCTGAGGGACCCTTTGAAGTGACCAGCGCTGGACAGATAATGGATTAATCCCTGAATCCCTGACCCAATCATTCTGTGAGACTAGCCCAGCGCCACAGGAGACACACTGTCTCCACCACCAGCCTCTCCTAAAGTCACAGTTCATTCAGCTCCACAGAGGAACCATAGTGTTGTAGCAGCCACCTCTTTACAAAACCATGGGCTCCAGAATTCAATTTCACTGGCAAGATAGGCAATGTTCTGACAATAGAACGAGAACAATCGACAAAAACTATAGATAAACTATGAAAAGTTTCTCTCCTGTTAGGAAAAAGAACAGGGTAGCTTAGTATATATAGAAACTGCTTGCTTCGATTGCTTGGCCATACACAAGAAGAGATAAAGTGATCAAAATCACAGAGACTAAAGCTAAACAAGGACGTCTGCAGAAAGAACAGAGAACATACAGGCATTCCAGATGTTTCGAGGTCTTAGAACCAGAAATGAATGAGTAAACAAGTGAAAACCCTTTGATGTTAAAATGTTCTAAATTCTTCTAACTATGCCTAAGAAGTTTCAGATGTGGAGATCGAGGACTCACCTAAGAAGTTACATGTCTGAGTCGAGCCTGTGCACAGACAACCAGCACCAGCTTTATTCCTGTAATGCTGCCAACGTTTACACAAATGCTGCACGAAGCAAGACTTCCTAGCCTGCTGCTAATAATCTACCAATTCAATCTCATCCACCTCTCCCTCTCTCCCTCACTTTCCTCCTTCTTCTTCAGCTCCAAATTCTCTTCTTCCTTCTCTCTGTCCTCCAGCAATATTATATCAACCCACATTCCCTGTAGCCTAAAGGCTTTGATACATAAAAAAAAAAGATCAAATCAAGTCAGACTGCAATATTGCAGTATTTATGTGATTCATAAACACCAAAGACTTTTGGAAAGCATCTCATATTGTGGGTATATACTCCAGTTGCAAAAACTCAGTATTTGATGTACGTGGGTTAAATTCAGACGTTTAATACCCTAAATCTCCTCTAATACACTACCGTATAAATCCCAACTTGATGCGCCAAAATCCTCACCCACCCCACAGAACCATAGCAACATGACTCATAATCTCGTTGTGCATGAGTTTGGCAATTCCCCTGACTCGAATCATCGCAGATAAAGAAAGGGTCTGTGATCGTAACATTAATCTCACACTGGGACATTACAACAGACCGCCATTGAGAACAAGAGGCTGCTATAAATACCTAGTGGTAGCCTCCACTGGCCTAATATGGCCAAGCAGGCCTGGACGCTGAGCTAGTGCCAGAAAACTACAGCAGTAGCGTTCACTCTACAGGGTAACACTGTGCAGAGACATTACAGGACTGGATAAAGAGCTTGTGGCACATTCAAAGGAAGTTTAAATAGTTTGGCTTCCTCAAAATATATGGAAGGAGTGGCTCTAAGAGAGCGAGAGACATTTATGAGCATATTGTATGTATATTGGATTGTCACAGAGATCTGTGTGTTTCTGTTTGAGGTAATAATTGTATTATTGCAGCCATGACTGCAAAGGACTGTGGTTGCATTTTGATTTGATGCAGGAGTGGTACTGTTTGTCTGCATTGAGAGCTGTGGTGTGATTTATCTTTTTATATAACCACAATTCTAACTATTGACTATTGACCGAACCAACAGACATCTCAGCGAATAGTACACAAACTAAAGTTTTATGTCCAAGAGGAATACTCATTCTGTTGACAAAGACTAATCCCCAGTTTTGAACATCCGCCTAACTGACTGAAAACCCGGGGACCTTTAGTGACTGGCAGGCAAGTCTTTGTTTTGAAATTCACCAGGGGACCCAAATGCCTTTCATAAATTATGAGTTGCCATGGCAACTATCTGTGAATGGAGCTTGTGCTAGGGATGGGATGCTCCTTTGTAGTTATGAAGACAAAATGTCAGAACAGAGCTGGCAGGGGATTAGGATGGGGAGTTGTGGTGTCTGTCTGTCTGTCTGTCTGTCTGTCTGTCTGTCTGTCTGTCTGTCTGTCTGTCTGTCTGTCTATCTATCTATCTATCTATCTATCTATCTGTCTGTCTGTCTGTCTGTCTGTCTGTCTGTCTGTCTGTCTGTCTGTCTGTCTGTCTGTCTGTCTGTCTGTCTGTCTGTCTGTCTGTCTGTCTGTCTGTCTGTCTGTCTGTCTGTCTGTCTGTCTGTCTGTCTGTCTGTCTGTCTGTCTGTCTGTCTGTCTGTCTGTCTGTCTGTCTGTCTGTCTGTCTGTCTGTCTGTCTGTCTGTCTGTCTGTCTGTCTGTCTGTCTGTCTGTCTGTCTGTGTGTGTGTGTGTGTGTGTGTGTGTGTGTGTGCATCCCAGACAAAAAAAATGGTGTGCCTTTAATTCCTAGTCAATTGATCAACTAGAATGTATGGCCTTCTGTGGTCATGCCTGTGTGAGTGTGTCTGTCTGTAACCCCGCTCACCTGATTTGATGTAGAGCGTAGCGTTGCAGGATGCTTTCCCGGCCGCGTTGACAGCGGTGATGCAGTATGTCCCAGCGTCTCCAGACCTCATCTGGGTTATCAGTAGGGAGTGCTGCTCCCCCTCAGCCCTGACCACATGGGACGGGTTGCTCCTTATCAGAATGTTACTCTTCTTCCAAGTCACTGCATTCCAAGGGGTCACACACAAAGACACATCTCAGACCACGCTCAGACAACTTAATCATAGTCCCTTCCTCTGTGTCTAGGTGCAGAATGATGTGTGGCCCCTAAGCACCAATCCAAGGTCAGTTTGACATACAGGAAATATTCAGATCCCTTCCCTTCGTCCAGATTTTCTGACATTACAGCCTTATTATAAAATATATATATATTTTAAATAATACTCATAAATCTACACACAATACCCCATAATGACAAAGTGAAAAGAGGTTTTTAGAAATTTTAGCAAATATATTGAAAATGTAAAACTTATTTACATAAGTATTCAGACCATTTGCTATGAGACTCGGAAATGAGCTCAGGTGCATCCCGTTTCCATTGATCATCATTGAGATGTTTCTATAACTTGATTGTCCACCTGTGATAAATTCAATTGATTGGGCATGATTTGAAAAGGCACACACCTGTCTTTATAAGGTTCCACAGTTGACAGTGCATGTCAGAGCGGAATTGTCTGTGGAGCTCCAAGGCAGGATTGTGTCGAGGCACAGATCTGGGGAAGGGTACCAAAACATTTCTGCAGCATTGAAGGTCCCCAAGAACACAGTGACCTACATTATTCTTAAATGAAAGAAGTTTGGAACCACCAAGACTCTTCCTAAAGCTGGCCGCCTGGCCAAACTGAGCAATCGGGGGAGAAGGGCCTTGGTCAGGGAGTTGACCAAGAACCCGATGGTCACTCTGACAGAGTTCCAGAGTTCCTCTGTGGAGATGGGAGAACCTTCCAGAAGGACAACCATCTCTGCAGCACTCCAACAATCAGGCCTTTATGATAGTGGCCAGATGGAAGCCACTCCTCAGTAAAAGGCGACAGCCCGCTTGGAAAAAGCCACCTAAATGACACTCAGACCATGAGAAACAAGGTTCTCTGGTCTGATGAAACCAAGATTGAACTCTTTGGCCTGAATGCCAAGCGTCACATTTGGAGGAAACCTGGCACCATCCCTAGGGAGTACGATGAAGCATGGTGGTGGAAGCATCATGCTGTGGGGATGATTTTTAGGGGCAGGAACAGGGAGACTAGTCAGGATGGAGGGAAAAATGAACAGATCAAAGTACAGAGAGATCCTTGATGAAAACCTGCTCCAGAGCACTCAGGACATCAGCCTGGGGGCGAAGATTCACCTTCCAACAGGACAGCGACCCTAAGCACACAGCCAAGACAATGCAGGTGTGGCTTCAGGACAAGTCTCTGAATGTCCTTGAGTGGGTCAGCGAGAGCCCGGACTTGAACCAAATGGAACATTTCTGGAGAGACCTGAAAATACTGTAGCTGCGCAGTGACGAGAAGAATGGGAGGAACTCCCCAAATACAGGTGTGCCAAGCTCGTGTTGTCATTTTTTAAAATTTATTTTATTTAACCTTTATTTAACCAGGTAGGCTAGTTGAGAACAAGTTCTCATTTACAGCTGTGACCTGGCCAAGATAAAGCAAAGCAGTGCGACACAAACAACAACACAGAGTTACACATGGAATAAACAAACATACAGTCATTAACACAATGGAAAAGTCTATATACAGTGTGTGCAAATGAAGTAAGATTAGTATATGGGGCCAAGAAGACTCAAGGCTGTAATCACAGCCAAATGTGCTTCAACAAAGTACAGAGAAAAGGGTCTGAACACTAATGTAAATGTGATATTTTCGTTTTGCTAAAATTTCTAAAAAACAGTTTTTGCTTTCTCATGATGGGTTATTGTGTGTATTGTGTGAAAAAACGATTTAATCCAATACGGCTGTAACGTAACAAAATGTGGAAAAAGTCAAGAGGTCTGAATACTTTCAGAAATCACTGTATTACCTCATCATGGTCCAAATGTGCTTGGGAAAGTCAAAAGCTGACCCCAGAGCTTTGCTTAACCTCTACCTGGAGATAACCTACCTATTGGGAGGGGGCTGCCAGTGATGACACATTTGAGCAGGACCTCAGAGCCAGCAGTGGCGATGGTGTCCCTCAGGGGCCTCTCAAACGCTGGTTTCTCAGCTGGCCCCTCATCTGCCGACATATAAGAGTCATCTGAATCGTCTCCTACAACAGAAAGGCAGGTGCTGTATTACTTTCCTTCCTTACTGTAGATATGAATCTATTTAGGACGGTAGCACATTAATGTCTAGCTGATGTGTCGCCCAGTGGATACCTGCAATTCAGTGTCCTACCTGTCTCAGAAGACATAGGCTGACTTTCCCAAGGCTTTCCCAAGACTTTTCCCTTCTTCTGAGTCTTGGAAGCCCTGCCCTCCTTCTTCCCTGCTCTTCTCGTCTTTTCTCTCTCTCTCTTCTCTCCGGCCTCCTCCTCTTCCATTTCCATGAGCTCGTCCTCCACCAGGATGGTAGGAATGGTCATCTTCAGTGCGGGAGACGTTCTCCCCGGCTCTCCCTTCCGTCTCTTCGTTAGAGGGCTGATGGAAGGGGTGGAGATGGGGGTGGGCGACAGCCGTGGGGGCTTAGGGGGATAGGCAGAGGCTGGCTCTTTGGCAGGGGTTGGTGGTGGTCCTCCCTGCATGGTGGGGCTTGGAGACCTGCGGTGGTGTAGAGGTTTCTCAAGCTCTTTAGGAGAGGAAGGCCCTTTGGGGTAGGTAGGCGGTGCTCTTTGTGTGGTAGGAGTTGGAGACCCAGGGTGGTCCATCTTGGGTGGAGGCTGCTCCAGCTCTTTATCAGCCAAAGGCCTTTTGGATGTTGGAGATACAGGTGGTTGTTCCTCGGCCGTGTGTGGAGGCTTCACCGCTGTGGGAGAGCTCCCAAGACCTTCCCTGTGTCAAATGCATTATGTAATGTTGGCACAGAAAATATAATAGAAAGGAATTATGTCATTTATATCTGTTATGTGTGTGTACATATATCACTATTGAGCTGTCAGAGTAGTGTGTACCAACGCACACAGGCACACACACACACACATGAACTCACAAATCGACCAACACAAAAACACACACACAATGTTAATGGATCATCTCAGCCTACCTGGTTGGGCTTTTCCGCGTGACTCTTGATGAGGGTGATCGTCGTCCTGGTAACTGGTTAACCAGTACTGTCTCCATGGAAACAGAGCCTTTCCCCACACTTTTAGACTCAGACGGCTGAGCTGAAGCTGAAGCTGAATCATGCTGCTCCCGTTGAGGAACATTCCTTTGGTCTGTCAGACCCTTCTCATGGTATTGGGATGATTTTCGGGACGAAACACTCTCTTCAATGCTCTTCCCTAATAGTCCTCTCTCCTCCAGGACCTTCGCCCTCTCTTCCAACTTCTTGACCACCTGAGGGGGAATGGGCTCCAGCTTGCCCACGGACTGTCTCTCCATCTGGGGCAACTGCTCGGTGGAGTAGGCCTTCTTCAGGTTGGGCCTCCCCACCAGCTTCTTGATCCTGGCCAGCTCCTCTGTGAACTTGTTCTGGAAGCTCTGGACCCTCTGCTGGTAGCTTGGTTTGTCCTCCAGAGACGAGGCCCTCTTCTTTCCGAACGTGGAGCGCCTCGAGGCCGCGGCATCCGGCTGGCTTGTCCCCTCCTCTTTGGAGACCCCTTCCAGATCGCAGGATGCCGCCCGGCCGAAAGAGCGCCCAGATCTGACCCCCGCACTCACCTCACTCACCTTTTGTTCAAACTCCTTGATCTTGTCAAAGATCTTGGGTGCGGCGCGGGCCAGTTTGGGTGTCTTGCCACCACTGCTGCCGCTGCTTGAAGTATGGGAGGAGGCTCCTGAAAACATCCCTGGGAGTTTGTTTTTGACTACAGCTCCTCCTAGGGAAGGGTCTTGGGTGCTGTGTGAGGTGACACTGTTCTTATGGGAGCTGAGAGATGTTGTGGGTTGGGATACAGTTTGACTGGACTGGGGTGAGGCAGGACTGAAGGATGGGCCTGTTTGGGTTTGGAGGAGAGAAGGAGATGGGATCCTGGAAGATGGGGGTTTTAGGGAAATGGAAAGTTAGACGTATAAAGAAGGGACAAGGAGAGGCCCAGGTTTTTGGAAGAGGAAGAAAAGCCATTGGATGTTTGTGTGCTCGGGATATTTGCTTGAGAACGTTTGTTTGAATCTCGTAATTGTGCGTGTGTGTGTGTGTGTGTGTGTGTGTGTGTGTGTGTGTGTGTGTGTGTGTCTGCGTGTGTGTGTGTGTGTGTGTGTGTGTGTGTCTGCGTGTGTGTGTGTGTGTCTACGTAAATGAGTGTCCACTGCTTTATGAAATAGTAATACTGTTTATAGTCAACATAATTTGAGTGTTGATTTCTCATCAGGACAGAGGTACATTTCACAAATAAACAGAACATGGGAATGGCCATGAATGAAGTGATTTTAGCACAGATAACATTTAACTTACATGGACACAAATCTCAATACATTATAGAAGATAATGCATGGGTCTAACACAACATGTGTAGGAGCCAAATAGATCATATTGTATATTTGTATGTTTCCAATTCATGATCCCTGTCAAGTGTATGTTCCCCCTCTACAGGCCAATGGAGAATACAGTTAGAAGTAATTCAAGCTCCAAGGCCTACTGGGAGTGACTGGAATGGCAGCACACAGGCTTTTGCCAAGACCAGACCATGACATGAATGGTCAATGTTACCATGTTGGAGTGACACATTGAGAAATAATACGAGCGCTGTATGAATTAATCTAATAATAACTCTTCCAACATAACCAGGAAAGACCCCTATTCATCAACTATGAAAACAATCACACATGCCGTTGACACACACACCTCTCATGTTAGCTGGACACACAGTCAGTTTAGTTGGGATGAAACTAGCTCGCAAAGACATGCAGACAAACATCAGCTTTGATTCACACTTCCATTCATGCGTGTGACACCAACGCTATGAAGATATCCAGGATTATCTGACGGTAATGCTAGTAGAACACGGGAAACCATTTGGTCAATATACATGGCATGCAGAAAAAACCCAGGGAAACCGAAGGCTTCAGTGGTACTTTTTGATATCATAATAAACTGGAACCAAGCTCAAGACAGAACTGAACACAGCTGGAAAATGTCATGGCATGAAGTCAAAGGAAGGTATGATTTAACAAACAGAAATAATCTACTATCGGAAGCAATGATGATTTGTGAAAAGCTAAAAGGCAAGGACACAAACGGAAATTTAAAATACATTATCAATTCGATAGAAAATATGAAATCTTTGGGAATAAATGGATCTAGGAAAATCATGATGTGTAATATTTTGTGTTTGTTGTATCTGTTAAAGTTGGGAAATTGGTTTGGAGGCCACTCTTTTTCTAATCAGTGAAAAGAAGAAGTTGTTCCTATAAAGGCATGGAAAACGTTCTTCCCCTGTAGAGGCTGAACATGCTTCCATAGTAGTCGCTTCCTACAGACACACTTTCCTCTGACCCCAGCATGGGTTGGTTAGTGCGAGCCAGGTTAGCGTGTGACGCCCGGATCAAGGGCTCCACACCCAGGTGTCTGACTAGGGCCCCTGGCCCCCCATCGGTCCCGCCGCAGAGAGCTTGCCTGCCGGGGTGTGTTGGGTCCTGGGCCCCTGGGGGTCGTGAGCCCAAAGCCATGAGCTCCCTCTCCACCACTGGGTCATGGCCCCCAGGAAGGGTGGCCCTCCGGTCAGGGCTGGAGTCCATCATCCTACATCCTTCACCTGCAGGGACAGAGGACAGGGGTCAGGGGTCAGACTGGAGATGGAGACTTAGAGAAGAATGTGGATTAGAGAGAGAGAAATTAAGGAATAAAGGAAAGAGAGAGAGGGAGGAGAGAGGGGGGAAGACAAGGAGAGAGCATGAGAGACAGGGAGAGGGAGCGAGAGCGAGAGAGAGGGAGAGAAGGAGAGAGACAGAGAGAGGAGAGAGAGGGAGAGGGAGAGAGTGAAAGAGAGGGATGAGAAAGAGAGAGAGAGAGAGAGACAGAGAGAGAGACAAAGAGAGACAGAGAAAGAGAGACAGATAAAGAGAGAGGGAGAGAGAGAGAGAGAGAGAGAAAGACAGAGAAAGAGAGACAGAGAAAGAGAGACAGAGAGAGATATATCCCCCCACTATAATCCCCATATTTTAATGAAGACAGCTTCTCCATCCTGGAGGGGGAAATCAATCATTTCCAGGCCCAGGGACATGTACTAGTCTGTGGCAACCTAAATGCCAGAACCGGACAAGAACCTGACACCCTCAGCACACAGGGGGACAAACACCTGCCTGGAGGTGACAGCATTCCCTCCCACATATGCCCCCCTAGGCACAACTATGACAACATAACCAACAAAAACGGGTCACAACTCCTGCAGCTCTGTCGCACGCTGGGTATGTACATAGTCAACGGTAGGCTTCGAGGGGACTCCTATGGTAAGTACACCTATAGCTCATCTCTTGGCAGTAGCACTGTAGACTACTTTATCACTGACCTCAACCCAGAGTCTCTCAGAGCGTTCACAGTCAGTCCACTGACACCCCTATCAGACCACAGCAAAATCACAGTCTACTTAAACAGAGCAATACTCAATCATGAGGCATCAAAGCCAAAGGAACTGAGTAACATTAAGAAATGCTATAGATGGAAGGAATGCAGTTTGGAAACCTACCAAAAAACAATTAGGCAACAACAAATTCAATCCCTTTTAGACAATTTCCTGGGTAAAACGTTCCACTGTAATAGTGAAGGTGTAAACTTGGCAGTAGAAAATCTTAACAGTATATTTGACCTCTCAGCTTCCCTATCAAATCTAAAAATCTCAAATAGAAAACCGAACAAAATGAACAATAATGACAAATGGTTTGATGAAGAATGCAAAAATCTAAGAAAGAAATTGAGAAACCTGTCCAACCAAAAACATAGAGACCCGGAAAACCTGAGTCTACGCCTTCACTATGGTGAATCACTAAAACAATACAGAAATACACTACGGAAAAAGAAGGAACAGCATGTCAGAAATCAGCTCAATGCAATTGAAGAATCCATAGACTCTAACCACTTCTGGGAAAATTGGAAAACACTAAACAAACAACACAACAAAGAATTATCTATCCAAAATGGAGATGTATGGGTAAACCACTTCTCCAATCTTTTTGGCTCTGTAACAAAGAATAAAGAGCAAAAACATATACATGATCAAATACAATCTTAGAATCAACTATTAAAGACTACCAGAACCCACTGGATTCTCCAATTACATTGAATGAGTTACAGGACAAAATCAAAACCCTCCAACCCAAAAAGGCCTGTGGTGTTGATGATATCCTCAATGAAATGATAAAATATACAGACAACAAATTCCAATTGGCTATACTAAAACTCTTTAACATCATCCTTAGCTCTGGCATCTTCCCTAATATTTGGAACCAAGGACTGATCACCCCAATCCACAAAAGTGGAGACAAATTTGACCCCAATAACTACCGTGGAATGTGTCAACAGTAACCTTGGGAAAATCCTCTGCATTATCATTAACAGCAGACTCGTACATTTCCTCAATGAAAACAATGTACTGAGCAAATGTCAAATTGGCTTTTTACCAAATTACCGTACAACAGACCATGTATTCACCCTGCACACCCTAATTGACAACCAAACAAACCAAAACAAAGGCAAAGTCTTCTCATGCTTTGTTGATTTCAAAAAAGCCTTCGACTCAATTTGGCATGAGGGTCTGCTATACAAACTGATGGAAAATGGTGTTGGGGGTAAAACATACGACATTATAAAATCCATGTACACAAACAACAAGTGTGCGGTTAAAATTGGCAAAAAACACACACATTTCTTCACACAGGGTCGTTGGGTTAGACAGGGATGCAGTTTAAGCCCCACCCTCTTCAACATATATATCAACGAATTGGCGCGGGCACAAGAAAAGTCTGCAGCACCTGGCCTCCCCCTGCTAGAATCCGAAGTCAAATGTCTGCTGTTTGCTGATGATCTGGTGCTTCTGTCACCAACCAAGGAGGGCCTACAGCAGCACCTAGATCTTATGCACAGATTCTGTCAGACCTGGGCCCTGACAGTAAATCTCAGTAAGACCAAAATAATGGTGTTCCAAAAAAGGTCCAGTCACCAGGACCACAAATACAAATTCCATCTAGACACTGTTGCCCTAGAGCACACAAAAAACTATACATACCTTGGCCTAAACATCAGCGCCACAGGTAACTTCCACAAAGCTGTGAACGATCTGAGAGACAAGGCAAGAAGGGCATTCTATGCCATCAAAAGGAACATAAATTTCAACATACATAGGATTTACATAGGATTTGGCTAAAAATACTTGAATCAGTCATAGAGCCCATTGCCCTTTATGGTTGTGAGGTCTGGGGTCCGCTCACCAACCAAGACTTCACAAAATGGGACAAACACCAAATTGAGACTCTGCACGCAGAATTCTGCAAAAATATCCTCCGTGTACAACGTAGAACACCAAATAATGCATGCAGAGCAGAATTAGGCCGATACCCACTAATTATCAAAATCCAGAAAAGAGCCTATTCTATAACCACCTAAAAGGAAGCGATTCCCAAACCTTCCATAACAAAGCCATCACCTACAGAGAGATGAACCTGGAGAAGAGTCCCCTAAGCAAGCTGGTCCCGGGGCTCTGTCCACAAACACAAACACACCCTACAGAGCCCCAGGACAACAGCACAATTAGACCCAACCAAATCATGAGAAAACAAAAAGATAATTACTTGACACATTGGAAAGAATTAACAAAAAAACAGAGCAAACTAGAATGCTATTTGGCCCTACACAGAGAGTACACAGCGGCGGAATACCTGACCACTGTGACTAACCCAAAATTAAGGAAAGCTTTGACTATGTACAGACTCAGTGAGCATAGCCTTGCTATTGAGAAAGGCCGCCGTAGGCAGACATGGCTCTCAAGAGAAGACAGGCTATGTGCTCACTGCCCATAAAACGAGGTGGAAACTGAGCTGCACTTCCTAACCTCCTGCCCAATGTATGACCATATTAGAGAGACATATTTCCCAAAGAATTCGAAAACAAAACTCCCATATCTACTGGGTGAAATGCCACAGTGTGCCATCACAGCAGCAAGATTTGTGACCTGTTGCCACGAGAAAAGGGCAACCAGTGAAGAACAAACACCATTGTAAATACAATGTTGGCAATGTTAACACGTGTTTCCCATGCCAATAAAGCCCTTGAATTGAATTGAATTGAGAGAGGGAGAGAGAGAGAGAGAGAGAGAGAGAGAGAGAGACAGAGAGGGAGAGACAGAGAGAGACAGAGAGAGACAGAGAGAGAGAGAGAGAGAGAGAGAGACAGAGAGAGAGAGAGAGAGAGAGAGAGAGAGAGAGAGAGAGATAGAGAGAGAGACAGAGATAGAGAGAGACAGAGAGAGAGATAGAGAGAGAGAGAGAGAGAGAGAGAGGGAGAGACAGAGAGAGAGAGAGAGAGAGAGAGAGAGAGAGAGAGAGAGAGAGAGAGAGAGACAGAGAGAGAGAGAGAGAGAGAGAGAGAGAGAGAGAGAGAGAGAGATAGAGAGACAGAGATAGAGAGACAGAGATAGAGAGAGACAGAGAGAGAGCGAGAGAAAAAGAGAGAGAGAGGCAGAAAGAGACAGAGAGAGAGAGAGAGAGAGAGAGAGAGAGACAGAGACAGAGACAGAGAGAGAGAGAGAGAGAGAGAGAGACAGAGAGAGAGAGAGAGAGAGAGAGAGAGATAGGGAGAGACAGAGAGCGAGAGAGAGACAGAGAGAGAGAGAGAGAGAGACAGAGACAGAGAGAGACAGAGAGCGAGAGAGAGACAGAGACAGAGACAGAGACAGAGAGAGAGAGAGAGAGAGAGAGAGAGAGAGAGAGAGGTGGAGGGAGAGAGAGACATTGAGAGAGAGAGAGAGAGAGAAAGAGAGAGACAGAGAGAGACAGAGAGAGACAGAGAGAGAGAGAAAGCGAGAGAGAGAGAGAGAGAGAGAGAGAGAGAGAGAGAGGTGGAGGGAGAGTTAAGACAAGCACTAGAGGAATGTCTAAACCAACAAAGATGATTGATTAGGTAGAGAGGCGGGAAAGAAGGACATAAGTAAATGTGTTCCACCCCAAGCACTGAAACAACCCCTGAGCTCGATCAATCAGATAGTGGTTGACATTTTATCGAGTGGAGATGGAGACAGAAATGCGTCGGCAGCTGAAAGAACTTGAAGTCAGCAGCTTCCTTTAACGACTAAACCCATTTATTGGGACGAGACTAGGAAACGAGGGAAAATAAAGCAAGCAGCATCTCCCACGAGCACTGAGGATTCTAAACAGACTCAGCTCCACAGACAAAACACAAGTTCAGATCTCTAAAAAGCTCAATGTGACTAAACTGTAGTAGACAGAGGATGGGGCCTACTGACAAAAGCACACAGCCTTCCACAGTCTTGCCATGCAGATCCTTAAAAGCCTCTCTGGCACGGCGGTGTATTCCCTCTGGCAGTGCTTCTCCGGGCGCTCCGGGTGGAAGGAAGGGGAGTGGTCTACTAATCCTCCCACGCAGGTGTGGAACGGGATTTGTTTTAAATGGGTCTTCCATTTTCCATGACTCATTCTGAAGCTAATGATGATGAAAGACATTATCCTCACACAACACCTTACTAACCACAAGCATCCTACGTGTATGCATTATCGGTAACAAAAGGTTCTGTTGGAACCAATTAAGATTTTTATTTTTATTTTTTGTGAAACGAATGAAATGATCTGGTGGAATATAATTGACATGCATTAGCTACATTATTAGTGAAGATGATTTCTGTGCTGTGCTAAGGGACAGTTATTCGAGGAAATGCCATTTGCGTTGTTATCTGGTTGATACTTGGTAATGTATTCAACATCTCACTGCAGGTGGGGCGATGAGTGAAAGCCAAGTCTTTGTGTTGGTTCCTTTGTATGAAAAGAACAAACACTGAATCCCTCCTCCACTCTCATTTGATAGCGCCATTCTCTCTCTTCTTCTCTCCTCTTTCGGGAACGACGGCACTCTCGGTCTGTCAACACGAAATATTCAAAAGTGCAAACAGTCTCTTGAAAATAGATTTGAGCTGCTAGAGGAGTGTATCCATATTCATGGACTACATTAAGACAGGCTGGTGACCCCTGTTGTGAAGCATCTGCTTTGGTGGCACCGATGAGCACTGTGATACCCCCATAACAAATCATAATCAGTTCTCTATTAAATCCTGTTTCATCTATATTTCCATACACAAAGAGTTGGTGCTGCTAAGTAAAGGGGTGGCATGATGTGATGTTCACGATGGGGAAATGCTCTGTTTTCTGAAAGCCAGGGCTCTCTATCCAGACCATAACTCTGTAGGGTGGCAGTGACACACACACACACACACACACAGACAGACAGACAGACACACACACACACACACAGACAGACAGACAGACAGACAGACAGACAGACAGACAGACAGACAGACAGGCAGACAGGCAGACAGGCAGACAGACAGACAGACAGACAGACAGACAGACAGACAGGCAGGCAGACAGACAGACAGACAGACACAGACAGGCAGGCAGACAGACAGACAGACAGACAATGCAATGGCTCCAAGAGGTTACCTGGCAGCATGTAGGTCAGAATGTCACATTGTCACACCATTACATCATGGAGTGAAGGATTAAAGCAGTTTGTCACATTATTTATACATTTCATTCAATGAGTAGGGCTTATGCCAACATACACATAGTGCCATAACCGACAGCCACGCTAAAGCCATGCAAACACATTCATTTACTTAGTGCCAGAAGAATTATGCTTATGTCCTAATCCCGGGAAACCTGATTTACAGACTTGATTAAGGACGGGCCTTTAAATCACAGATCATGCTCAAGTTAATGAATTAAGTGAATTACCTGCAGGCACTCTACGGCCAGCCTTGTCCTGGTGCCGCCCGCCAGGTCCTTCCTTGGTTTCCATGGGTACCTGGGGCTCCGTGGCTTCATCCTCTGTGGTTTCAGAGTCTGACGGGAGGAAGATGAGGAAGAGGAGGGTGAGAAGAAACCGAGAGAGGAATTAAACAACAGCTGAGTCTGAGTCACAGTGACAAATGACACTTCATTTTCACTTAGAGACAGAGAGGATAATGGGCAATAGATTACCTCCTTCAGAGGTAATGCAAGGGGGAGTCACTGAACCGTGATATGAAGCCAGATGGGGCCTCTAGAAATACACCACTAGACTGGTTGAAATAGCTTTATAGAAACGACCTTCTAGACTGGCTACCAGTCGGTTCTAACGAGGTATGTTACTGGTAATAGAGCAGGCTAGTGCTGAAACCAGACTAGCAGCAATTCCAATCCAAATCCATTGGAAGTCTATTGACCCCTATAGAAGACAACGTCAGTAAGGACCATTTTACCTCTTTTAACTGCAACAGTGCCCTTTAGCCCACTCATTTATGGTGATTAATATACAGTCAAAAGTTTGGACACACCTACTCATTCAAGGGTTTTTCTTTATTTTTACTATTTTCTACATTGTAGAATAGTAGTGAAGACGTCAAAACTATGAAATAACACATATGGAATCATGTAGTAACCAAAAAAGTGTTAAACAAATCTAAATATATTTTAGATTCTTCAAAGTAGCCCCCCCTTTGCCTTGATGACAGCTTTGCACACTCTTGACATTCTCTCAACCAGCTTCATCTGGAATATATTTCCAACGGTCTTGAAGGAGTTCCCACAAATACTGAGCACTTGTTGGATGCTTTTCCTTCACTCTGCAGTCCAACTCATCCCAAACCATCTCAATTGGGTTGTCGGGTGATTGTGGAGGCCAGGTCATCTGATGAAGCACTCCATCACTCTCCTTCTTGGTCAAAATAGTCCTTACACAACCTGGAGGTGTCATTGTTCAGTTGAAAAACAAATTATAATTCCACTAAGCTCAAACCAGATGGGATGGCGTATCGCTACAGAATGCTGTGGTAGAGCCATGCTGGTTAAGTGTGCCTTGAATTCTAAATATATCACTGACAGTGTCACCAGCAAAGCACCCCCATACCAACACACCTCCTCACACCTCCTCCTCCATGCTTCACGGTGGGAAACACATGTGATGAGATCATCCATTCAGCTACTCTGCGTTTCACAAAGGCATGGCGGTTGGAACCAAAAATAAAACATTGGGACTCATCAGACCAATGGACAGATTTTCAACGGTCTAATGTCCATAGCTCATGTTTGTTGGCCCAGGCAAGTTTCTTCTTATTATTGGTGTCCTTTAGTATTGGTTTCTTTGCAGCAATTCAACCATGAAGGCCTGAATCACGCAGTCTCCTCTGAACAGTTGATGTTGAGATGTGTCTGTTACTTGAACTCTGTGAAGCATTTACTTGTGCTGAAATTTATGGGGCTGGTAACTAATGAACTTATCCTCTGCAGCAGAGGAAACCCTGGGTCTTCTTTTCCTGTGGCGGTCCTCATGAGAGCCAGTTTCATCATAACACTTGATGGTATAGGCGACTGCACTTTAATAAACTTGCAAAGTTCTTGAAATTTTCCGAATTGACTGACCTTCATGTCTTAAAGTAATGATGGACTGTCGTTTATTGCTTATTTTAGTTTTTCTTGCCAAAATATGGACTTGATCATTTACCAAATAGGGCTGTATACCCCCCAACCTTGTCACAACACAACTGACATATATTTAGATTTTTGGGGTTATTCTACTATGTATAAAATAGTAAAAATAAAGAAAAACCCTGGAATGAGTAGATGTGTCCAGACTTTTGACTTGCACTCTATCTCTTTAATAGATATTAGCACCCAATATGTACTGTAGCTGTGGCCCTTTATGTGGAGGCCTTGTGCAAATCATCTCAAAGGAGAGAAGTCAATTCAGCGACCTTTGATGAGATCAATAGAGATGTTACAAAGAAGCTGACATTTCTAGGGAACATGTTAAGAAAAAACATGAACCACTTAAGAGAACTAAATGGTGTGTAGTGCAAAACCCTGTGGAAATGTTTGGAATAGAGCAATAGACATATTCAAAAGACAGAGAAATCAAATAGATGGAAAATGATAAAGAAAGAAAGGGAAGAGGAAATGAGTCCAGGCAAACATGGGAGGACCTCTTTCACAACAGTATCTTGGCTTGTAGATGTAACAAGAATGAGAGAGAGAGAGAGAGAGAGAGAGAGAGAGAGAGAGAGACAGAGAGAGACAGAGACAGAGACAGAGAGAGAGAGAGAGAGAGAGAGAGAGACAGAGAGAGAGAGACAGAGAGAGACAGAGAGAGAGAGACAGAGAGAGACAGAGAGAGAGAGAGAGAGAGAGAGAGAGAGCGAGAGAGAGAGAGAGAGAGAGAGAGAACGGACAGATGACAACGAGAGCGCGAGAGAAAACAAGACTGGTTTACCATAGCTTTGCTTTCGGCAGGAGCGGAAAACTTCGCTTCCATAGCGGCAGGAAGAGAGGGCAGACGGGAGGGCACAGTTACTATAGAAACCACCATCTCTCTCACCCACACGACCCATCGGCTCCATACCCATTAGAGTCTAAAATCACCAGCCCAACTGCCAACCCTGACACATATGCTTAGATAGCCTACTGCTGGAGCTTGCTGAGGAAGAGGCAAGCAAATGGGTTATGCCTCATTTCACTGTCATGTTGCTTTGGATAACAGTATCTGCTAAATGACAGAAAAGGGAGTAAATGTGAAATAGACAATAACAGTGATCATACAGTTTTAACAGTCAATTTCCTTGTATATTTGGGTTCACCCATCTGTACCAAGTGGGATGGGACTAAATAGCTGGACACACACTGTGCAAGGAATATCGACTCAGCAATATGAGAGGCTGTAATTCAAAATGTCTCGCTGCAATACACACCGTGGATTAGATTAACAGTTGGGTGGAAATATGATTTGGAAAAGGAGCTGTGAGCATTTCTGTTTGACTGAGATTCCAGATGTAATGCTAAAAACTAAGACCCTCAGAAATGATTCATTCTGTGATGTTATGCAGAGAGGCAACAATATGGTTACAAGAAAATTGCTTGTGGGGGCGGAGGAGAGGCTTTCTGACAGCTAAATAATAAAAAAGCCCACTGTCTTTTTCCTAGCAGCAATTAAAACATGAAAAATGCATGAAATCTCTGCACTCATTTTTTTTATTTTACAAGGATCTTTTTTAATACAGAAAGCGTTATGTGGTTCTCAGATACAACAACAAGCTAAATACGCACAGTAAAACTCAGTTTCTGTGTAATAACTACGTATTAATAACTGTGTAATAACCATTATTAACTGTGTAATAACCATTATTAACTGTGTAATTACTAAGTAATAACTGTGTAATGACCATTATTAACTGTTTAATTACTAAGTAATAACTGTGTAATAACCATTATTAACTGTGTAATGACCATTATTAACTGTGTAATAATTATTATCAACTGTGTAATTACTATTATTAACTGTGCAATTACTAAGTAATAACTGTGTAAAAACTCATACAGAAAACACACCATGGGTGAACCTTCCAAACGTCTTGGTGGAGTGTCCGGTCCTCTGAAATAATAGAGAGATAGAGGGTTGCATGAGTCAAACCAGCAAAACAGTCATGAAACTAAATGAGTTACTGAAATCAGAGGACAACATTTTTGTCAGAATCCAAAAGAAAAGGCCCAAACAAGAGAAGAAGCTCATATCTCAAACTTCATAATGTCCTGCATCCTACATCCTTATAACCTAATCTAAAACCCTACACACTGATAACTTGATAAGTCATCACTTCCAATGACTCCTATAGCCTTTGATAACTCCTATGACTCCTATGACCAACCGTCGATCAGGACCTTGAAGAGCTCACAGAGAGCTCAATGGAATGACTCATTACAGTACAGAGACACAGAAAACCCTGAAGTCAGAGTAAAGTAGTGATTCAACTGCTAGATCAATCAGGCTGCTCTGCTCTCTAAGTACCATGCCTACTGCTATTTGCCAGCCAGAGCCTGTTGATGAAGTGTTGCCTGGTGGCCACAGTGAGACAAAAAACAACCGAAGCAACTAGAAGCGTCTCCTGTTCCTGATTATGGGGAACTCTGGGCAATCGTATCAACACATACAGATGTAGGATTTTAATTTGAGCCAGTTTGTTACAGTAGGAAAATAATCCTGCAGCAACGGGAAATGTGAATTATTATGTGGATTAAAGTATTGATATTAATTATAATGTTAATATTATTATATTAATGGACATTTTTTGTAGGGGTAGATACATGTTTCATTAGGGCTAAGTCTGACATTTTAAAGGGGAAATGACAAACTTTAGAAGCCTTTTTAAAACTTGAATAGACTCCAAGTTTGCATCTCAGCAACAAAAGAGTGATCAAATTAAGATGCTACATCTGTAGTAGGCAGAACCAGGCACAAACTGCATTTCTGCACAGTAAAGGTTTCTGGCTTGGCAAGGCTAGGTAATTACTGGGCACCATAGTTTCCTCTAAGCTCTATACTGTTTATGCCAGAGTTTGGAGAGGATATTTCACAAGGTTTACATGGTTATTTCTGAATATCGACTGTGTCGCACATACTGTACCACATAATTGTACTTGGTCATCTGGTGCTACATATCAGTTGTCTGCACTGTGGCCCTGTGACACACTTCTCTATTCTCCACAGATCACATTTGGGATAAACCCAATGTCAAATCCAAAATATCAGACGTTCTCTGCCAGGATACATGTTGTGGGGTAGACAAATGCTCATTAGAATAAAATGTCTTACAAATGGAACATTTATAATATAAATGGAGAAGAAAGAAATTGGACCGTGAAATTTGTCCGAAAGCTGATTTTTCACCCAGCTCCCAAAGGCATCTTCCCACCAGCCAACAGAATGGGACATTGACCCCCAGGGTGGCATTCTTTGTTACCGTGTCATATGGAACAGTAAAGCCATACCCTTTGTGCCACAGAGGCCACAAGAACCCAGAGGACACTGAGGACATGCCACACAGAGAGCTATAAGACCTACTGTACAGACCTGGATTTATTCATCTACAGCAACAATGATCTGTGTTTACTGGTAAAATGGTAAAAGGGTGGGCAACAAAGTATGTATCCTTTTCCTCTTGGTTCTAGTAATCTATCACAAAGCCATTATAGCTCTGTAGTTCTCCATGAGAAAACGGCTTAGAAAAGAGCATGCACTAAGTGTAACAAAGCAACTCTGTGTCTGAAAGGTAGAGACTCACCTGGAACCTCTTCTTGGACCAGATTTTCTTCATGTCTAGAAGTAGTGCCTCTGTATCTCTCTTTCTCTCTCTCGATGCCCTCCTCTGGGTTGCAGATTACCTGTGGCACTTGCTCAGCAAAACATCACTGCTGTGATCCTACCCAAATGGAGTGTGGGTCAACCACAATAATTCTCACACAAACCATGTAAATAGATGAAGCTCTCTTCACACGCGTGTGTGTTTATAATCCTCTGGTCTGGATGAGAGGAGGAACGTTCGGGGATTACAATCCACAATATCCAGGTGTCTTTGTGTGAGAGTGAGAGTGTTTATCCGCCAAGGTGAGCAGCATCACTCTGACGTAGCAGACTCTGACTGCTGCCGGAGGAGAAAATGTTCAGCCGAACGCTGACACAAGCCAAGCCGGTCTCCATCCCCTCCAGCCCATCCCTCACTCCTTCAACCAAGCCCCTCCTCGGAGCAACAGTAGCCAGGCAGAGAGGAACAGATTGAGACCCCAACCCGTGAGGACAACAGTGGAGAGGTGTGATCCGGAGGAAGGAAAACTACCTGCTCCTCTAAAGCATCCTCTCTGTCTCCTCTCTCTGACACAGCAACAGCAGCAGGAGGAATGAGAGGAGAGGAGAGATAGCCGCCAAGAATGAGAAAGAGAGAGAGAGAGAGCAGACAAAGAGAGAGCAGAGGGGAAGCACAGAGGGAGCAGGAGAGAGAGGAGAGGGTAGAGAGAAAGACAGACCAATAGAGATGGAGGGAGAATAGAAAGTGGGAAATAGAATCAGACAGAGTTCCCTCCGTTCTGTTGACATCATAAACCCACAGTTGAAGTGTGCCCCGCTTCGAACCCCACCCTCCCCAAAATCCAAATCCTTAATCCAAACTGCCTCTTTTTTCGGGATCCCTCTCTCCTCTCCTCCTGCTTGATTCTCTTCAGCTCCAGTATCTTCACAGAGGAGAGGAAGAATGCAGCCTTCAGAAAACACCCCCAGGGCATCCCCACCCCCAGGGCATCAATTATACATTCTTGGTCCATGTCTGTGACGTTCTACTAAATCTGACTTCACGCTAAATAGCAATCAGTTATTTGCACCAGTGAACAGAGCAGAATTGCCCCTCTCCATTTCTCCCGCTCTGCTTCAGCTCTGTCCCCAACACTACAAATGGCGTAGATAGATTAGCTTGATGGCTAACTGGTGCAACATACAAGCTGTGCACGCCATAGTCTCTGACAGATACACAAATCAATAGGAACAACAACACCATGGATACATTCACTGTACATTTGACATCAATAGTAGGTTCTGCGTTTGTCTTTGTGGTGTTTTATACACAGTGTATCTCTCTCACTACGTTAGTGTAGGGTTTCCCAAACTCGGTCCTGGGGCCCCCCTGGGTGCACGTTTAGTTTTTTTGCCCTAGCACTACAAAGCTGACTAAAACAACCAACTCATCATCAAGCTTTGATGATTTGAATCAGCTGTGTAATGCTAGGGCAATAATCAAAACGTGCACCCAGGGGGGCCCCGGGACCGAGTTTGGGAAGCCCTGAGTTTGTGTGTCAGCAGGTCAGAGTGTGTGAGGGAAATGGAGTCTTAACCATCAATAAATGATGTGGGAAAAGATGATGATGTCTTTCTACACCGCCTCCCCGTTCTACGGGTCTCACAGGAATAATTATCAACTAGAAATAACAGATCATGAAACAAACAGATGTGGTGAAAGGAATTAGGGAACGAGGAAAGGTGAAGAGAACACATCATCCTCCCACTGCTATCACCTGACACTACAAATCCTCCCTTCTTATTACAGGCCTGTCACACGCTTCCTCTGCAATCGCTGCCCTTCCTTTCCACCATACTCCTCTCCCCTCTCTCCCTTTCCTGGGGACGTCTTTGGCCTTCGCCAGACAATCTCTGCTTATCACTTTCTGCCCCCATACCTTCTCCCCCTCTCTCCTCAGCCGTCTCCCCCTCTCTCCTCACCCATCACACCCTCTTGTTTTCTCCTCACCTCTCTCCCCTCTCCTGTTGACATATTGGTCTTATTCTTGGGTCTCTGTCTAGAACCTTCTACCCCTCTCTTCTCACGGCTGTGTCTCTCTCCCTCCTGATGGGTCTCTGTTTCTCTCTCCTCCTGGTGGGTCTCTATGTCTCTCTCTCCTCCTGGTGGGTCTCTGTGTCTCTCTCCTCCTGGTGGGTCTCTGTGTATCTCTCCTCCTGGTGGGTCTCTATGTCGCTCTCCTCCTGGTGGGTCTCTGTGTCTCTCTCCTCCTGGTGGGTCTCTATGTCTATCGCTCCTCCTGGCGGGTTTCTATGTCTCTCTCTCTCTCTCTCTCCTGGTGGGTATCTGTGTCTCTCTCTCTCCTGGTGGGTCTCTGTGTCTATCTTTCCTCCTGGTGGGTCTCTGTCTCTCTCTTCCTGGTGATATTCAACCTGCATGTGACCATCTATCTCCCACCATGACCAATCTCCCCTTCCTCCGCCCCTCTTTTCGCGTTTCGTAATATAATAGAGACAGTAGATCTAGCTGGTCTGTCATAATATAATCCTCTCTCTCTCTCACACACACACACACACACACACACACACACACACACACACACACACACACACACACACACACACACACACACACACACACACACACACACACACACACACACACACACACACAATGCATCGTTCTCTCAGATACATCTGTGTCCACCACATCCATCAAATTAATCTAAAAAGAATAACAGGGGACACAGATCTCATTGTAAAAACCACCCAGCCATCCAGAAACTAGATGGGCATTTTTTAGATTTAGGCCAAATCTTTCACACTGCGATTGACTGCTATGCTGAGAAATCCACTTTTTCATCGTTGTTACGTGAGACACAGTCAATACCCAATACCCATACACAGTGTCAATACCCAGGGGATGTTACCACATGCCCATAATACAGAGAAAGCCAAACATTCCCAGACGTCGCAATAGATTAGCCTTTTTTTATAGCTAAAGCTTCCATTGATCGTAATAATGTTGTTTATTTACCCATTTGGCTGTTTCTAAGTAAGTGAATGCACCCTAATTAAAAAAATACAGCCTATAGTGTTCCTTTTCACTCAAAAGCTGCCTCAATAGCTATAAGCCTTCTCCTTCCTTCCTTCCTTCCTTCCTTCCTTCCTTCCTTCCTTCCTTCCTTCCTTCCTTCCTTCCTTCCTTCCTTCCTTCCTTCCTTCCCCTTTTCCCCATCCCTCCCTCTACCCCCCTTTGTCTCCCTCCATCCCTCTTCATCCCTGCTCCATCACCTCGCCCTATGCATCTCCAGAAAGAAGGGATTTTCTCTGGCAGTGAGTAATCAATACCAAGGGTCTCTGTGAGATACAGGATACACCACGATAGTCACAATTCACTTGACCGGGATCAATATGTCCCCGGACCAATCATAACACTGCCTTCTATTTCAGCAGTCCAATGAAAATCCAAGAAGCAGGTGTCAAAGCTACAATATGTTGTCAGACAAATGACCTAAGGGGGTTTCAGTTACAATATCACAGTAAGTCACCATAGTAACACAATGGGCGTATCTTTTATAGTCTAAAGAAGCTTCCTCCTGCCTCTTTCTTCCCCATCATCAGTTACATGAAAATGAATGAAAACAACATGACTTCCATGCAGATATCAATTAGCTGATACAATACAGTAGCCAGCATACCATTTACTCTACTTGAATGAGTTTACAGCAATGAGAAACAGAGCAGACTTCACGGAAGCCCATTGATTTTGTGACAGAGGGGGGTTTCAGTGGCGCAGCTCTGATGAACTCTCTGCAGGCCCACAACTCTATCAGAGGCATTTATCTGGCATTAGCTCCGTGAGGTAGAAAACAGACCCCGCTGTGGGCGCATCTTAATCGAGTTGCTTTTTTATACGAGTCACTTTGCGCCACAGGTCCAACCACAGGACACGGTCAATCCCAACAGAGGAACCCAGAGCCTTCTCCAAAACCTGTTAGTCACAACCCATATCTAGACGTTTGCTGGGGAAGACAAGGTAATCATTCCTCTTGCCCTGAGGTTTCCCCGGGTCTACATGTTCGTTTCCGGTTTCCCTGTCTAGTTAGAGGAAACTTCCTACCGGGCACAGTCAGTTCAACGTCTTTCCATTTACATTGGGTTAAGTTGTCAGCTAACATGAATTCAACATGAAATCAACCAAAAATATCCCCCTGTCATTGGATTTAGGTTGTAGGTCTGGCGGAAAAAAGAGGAAATTCCTTTAGGTTGATGACTTTTTGCAAATCCAATCAGTTTTCCACATTGATTCAACATTATCACGTTTCATTTTAGGGTTGAAATGACGTGGAAACAACGTTGATTCAACCAGTTTTTGCCCAGTGGGTTTATACATTCTACTACCGTCATAGAACAGAAGCCATTCCTTTGTTGTAAATGTAGCTCAGAGTCAGACCCTGTGGAGATACAGGGTGGTGTAGAGGTCCAGGCCCAGGTGACAGACACAGTGGGCATGTCTGTACTGACTGCTGACGACCACACAGAAACCTGATCCTATCACCTAATCCTGGCCCCCTCCAGGCCTCAGACCATGGGACTGACGCCTAACTAGAGAGAAGGAACATAAACAGGACGCCAGGCCAAACACGGAGGCACCTCATCTCATGATCCGGGGTGAAATTTCCCCTTGGTACAGATCTAGGATCATCTTTCCTCACCTGACAAAATAGGTCAGTTCCCTTAATATGGCCAGTGGTGGAAAAAGTACCCAATTGTCATCGTTGAGTAAAAGTAAAGATACCTTAATAGAAAATGACGTCACCCAGTAAAATACTACTTCAGTAAAAGTCTAAAAGTATTTAGTTTTAAAAATGTATCAAAAGTACATTTAATTGCTAAAATATAGAAGTAGATGTAAAAGTATAAATAATTTCAAATTCCTTATATTAAGCAAAGCAGACGGCTCCATTTTCTTGTTTTTAAAATTACGGATAGCCAGGGGCTGCAACAGTCAGACTTTATTAACAAAATATGCTGTTGTGTTTAGTGAGTCCACCAGACCAGAGGTAGTAGGGATGACCACGTGTTCTCTTGATAAGTGAATTTCAAAATGTTCCTGTCCTGCTAAGCATTCAAAATGTAACAAGTACTTTTAGTTGTCAGGGGAAATGTATGGAGTACAATATGGTATTATGGTACTATTATGGTACTATTGATATTTTCTTTACTAATGTAGTGAAAAAAAACTACTTAAGTAGTACTTTAAAGTAATTTAACTTAAAGTACTTTACATCACTGAATATGGCGATACATTGTGGTCCGTGACCATGCACTGGGATGCATTCTGGGAATGTAATGGGATTTCACATCACACAGATGCCTCTTGCTAGTTTATCTCATTCTCTAGGTCTGGTCTGTGTTAGTCACAGGACTGGATAGTGGACTGGGGTGACAAAGAGGGGAGAGAGAGGGGGCAGAGACAGACTGAGAGAAGGAGAGAAAGAGAGAGGGGGGGGGCAGAGACAGACTGAGAGAAGGAGAGAAAGAGAGGGGGGGGCAGAGACAGACTGAGAGAATGAGAGAAAGAGAAAGAGGGGGCAGAGACAGACTGAGAGAAGGAGAGAAAGAGAGAGGGGGGGGGGCAGAGACAGACTGAGAGAAGGAGAGAAAGAGAAAGAGGGGGCAGAGACAGACTGAGAGAAGGAGAAAAAGAGAGAGGGGGGGCAGAGACAGACTGAGAGAAGGAGAGAAAGAGAGAGGGGGGGGCAGAGAGAGACTGAGAGATATACTATGAGATACTCTATGCCTACAGTATGGACTAAAATTAGGAGGTACTGTATCTACCATGTGACCAGACAGACAGGCAGTCGGGCTGACAGACATACAGACAACTGGGGGGGGGGGGGGGGGGGGCTCACTGGGGGGAGATAATGTATTTACAACTGCTCCCACAGAGTCTTTGAAGTACTGCAATATGATCCTTTGAAACAGTGTACTCCCTAGTATTTGCTGTAGCTGGTACAGTCATTTTATGGATGCAATGCCCAGACATTTTTCTCAGAGTCTGTTAATAGTTGAGAGCCTAGAAGAAGAGACTATCCTCAGAGGCAGTGCGTGTCTAGTTATCATCATCGGGGGATGCTGTGAATAGCCTGCTCATTAGATGAGTATTATTGGTTTGCACTGGAGGCCTGTCAGCCAGCCAACACCTGTTAGGTTTGAAACATCCTGGTCCCCAACTAGAATTAGAAGAATAGGTCAATGGCGTTGTACCATTACATATTCTATAAGGAGGTAATGGAAGAGAATGAACAGTAGACAATATGAGTCTGATGAGGTCTTCTGTGTCTGTTGTGACCTCATCATGGTCCCGTCCTTTTTTACTTCAGACTTCGTCCCAGTAAGCACAACAACATCAGATTGTCAGAAGATAATAGATAGCTGAACAGTAAGAACGAACCTACTCAAGAGCCCAGACACTTCCCACCTTTTCCGTGTGGTTGGTTAGAAAGAGTTCTAACACTCACCTTTGGGTTTCTTTCTTCTGGGGCCGGTCACACCGTCGCTCACACTTCTCAAAGCCTTCCGAGCTTCCAGATACTCCTTCTTTAGCATGGCTCCAGTTGATATCTCTCTCACTCTCTTATTCGTTTAACATTGGGCCTCTCAGATGTGTAATCCTCGTTAATCAAACGTCCGTCTTCTTGTCGAACTCTCAAATCCCCATCAAATCCCAATCTAAGCCCATTCCTCTACACTTGACAGTTCTTCCTGGTTTTACCCTCAAATCCTGACCTTAGTGAGGTAAGGATGACTTATTTCAAAATGGCCACTTCTCCTTAGTTGGTATGTGTATCCCAATCCCATGGAGGCAAGGGTGAATATGAGATCCTTAAAATGGCTTCTCCTCCCAGACTGCTAGATGTCCTGTCTACTTCATGGTCAGGGTGAGGACATATTCCTTAAGATGGCTGCCTCAATGCACCTGATGGTTCCCTCTGCCTCGCTCAGGCCCTCTCTCTCTCTCTCTCTCCCCCGTTCCCCCTTACTCCAACACAACAACACCAAGCCCGGTGGTCTATTTCGAGTGGGCTATTGTACACCCCTGTTACCCCTGCTCTGTACCCTTACAGTGGACCTGCCCTCCTGTAATAAGGAGATTACAGACAGGGCTGAAACGACCTTTACTGTCCTGTCTGACTCTCTGCTTGGACTGAGAAACCCCCTACTAGTGACAGACTGAAGAAGGCTTCCTGTGATCCTGTGATGCACAGAAACAGAATCTGAACTCATTAAAGAACAGAGAAGGTTTGAACACAACTTATTGAGTGGGAGTTGTTTACATTTCTGTCTGTTTTGACAGCCAATGAACATGGCAAAGATATCGTTGTCAGCCATGAATAACTTCAACAAGCTGCTTTAAAGCTGAAATACTTAATGGTGAAACTGCTACGTCTGTTGAGTCTTGAAAACCCGTCCTTAGGCAACACAGTGACTAGGTTTCAATGATGGACTCTTTTGGCGTAGAGGAAGTACATCACTGCCTACGTCGATAAAGAAAACAAATCCGGGGACTCAAATCACAAGCCAGACATGCCAGAACGTCGCAACTCAAAACCAAAGTTTGCAGGCAAAACCGTTGCAGTGGTTTTAGTGAAGGTTGAAGGTGATCTCCGTATTGCTAGCTACTATTTTGTATTTTATTCAAGCTGATAAAGTATTGATGTAGGCAGTGAGGTAGTTCCTCTTTGCCAAAACAGTCCATCATTGAAACCAGACCCTAGTCGCTGTGTTGCCCAGGGTCGTGTTTTCAAGGCTAACATCTGCTTGAGATATTTCAACATTACACAAGTAACGGCAAACAACAAACACTGTATTTCCCCTTTGACATCATCACACTTGCGATGGAACAGCAGAATATGTACTGCCGTTGTTTTTTCCATGCTGCGGAACATGCCTCCACCTCTGTTCAGTCATCAAAACAATCACCATAACAAAGGCTCTGGGCTGTGGGGTAAAGTACTGAAGTAAAAATACTTTAAGAAACTACGTAAGTCGTTTTTTAGGGTATGTGTACTTTACTATATTTACTTTTACTCCACGACATTCCTAAAGAAAATAATGTACTTTTTACTCCATACATTTTCCCTGACTCACTAAAGTACTTGTGTCATTTAGAGTGCTTAGCAGGACTGGAAAATGGTCCAATTCACACACTTATCAAGAAAACATCCCTAGTCGTTCCTACTGCCTCTGATCTGGAGGACTCACTAAAAACAAAAGCTTAGTTTGTAAATGATGTCTGAGTGTTGGAGTGTGCCCCTGGCTATCCACAAGTTAAACAATCAAGAAAGGAATTTTAAATGATGTATACTTTTACTTTTGATACTTAAGTATATTTAAAACCAAATACTTTTAGAATTTTACTGAAGTAGTATTTTACTGGGTCACTTTTACTTTTACTTGAGCCTTATTCTATTAATATTAAGATATCTTTACTTTTACTCAAGTATGACAATTTGACTTTTTCCTCCACTGGCTCTGAGGGAGAACATGGTCTCTGTTTCCCCTAAAGCCGATTCGATCTTTAAGTAACTATAAAAAGTAGAGGTGAACTTTTGAATGACGGACCAAAAGCAGAATCAATTTGACAGGCTAAAAACACATGTACAGAGTGTGGTGGTGGGCTACATTGTATTCTACATCTGAAGGGGATTGTTCACCACTATGTCTGACGTCACTAAATTGGTCTCCTGCTTGAGGATATCAAATGTTAGACACGTAGACCAAATTCTGGAGTGCATATATACCCACCGACAGTGTGAGTCTAAGACATGGGTCTATAACTGCACAGGAAATATATTCTGAGGGTGGGAATCCACCCTGTCAACTAGTCACGGGGTCGTTAAATTACAGTAGAGTTCTGGTTAGCATAGCATAGCTAGCCACACTGAAACTCCCTAGATCCACAAGGACACTGGAGAGGACAGTCACAATATTTGGCATAACAAACCGTAGTTGTGGAATATGGGCCAGAGGCGTGGGAGGATCACGTTCAAGTCCTCCCAAGCATGGGACTATCCATGTGCTGTTGCATTCTGGTTTCCTTCCCAGAATAACAAAATGACGGAGGTTTGAGAGGCCAGTCTAAGAGCATGCATGTTTGGTAACTTGATGGGGGTTTATATAAGGCAGTCATAACACCTTTATGGATGTTTCATGTAGTCTAAATACCATGTCAACTAAAATACCAGTTACTTGGATAGCGCTCAGAGAAACATGATGTAACCATTGCGGTGGTTTACATCATTAAACATCTATCGTGGACGTATGACACTGACAGATTCTCGTGGACAGATGAAACGTTGAGGATCTGTCAAGGCTCACGTATAATTATGTGATTACAGGCAACAATAGTTTCTGGTTGGGTCTTTTGTTGTTGATTTTTGGACCAATCAGTACGGGGAGAAGGCGGTGCTTAAGCAGGTACAGTGATTTTCAAGCCTGTGTGTGGATGATATACAGTTTCCACTAGATTCCACAGCCACAAAGTCAAAATGGTCTGTATTGTAAAAATTCATGAAGACAACATTTGCCCATGAATAACACCGGTAGAATTAGCGGAAGGAAGGGGTTTGGCTGAGAGCTTCCGTTGGCGAAGGAGGAGACTTCACTTCCTTCCGTTGCAGAAAGGTAACCATAATTGTTAACAGCATTCCCCCCCAAAAGTAAAACAGCAAATTACAGATTTGCGCAAGCAGATTTTACTTCTGGGTAACCAAGATTATAAGAGTTGTAAAATCATTGAATGTGTGAGGGAGTTACGTTTACAGACTGACCTCATGTCAAGTCATTGAAGTGATTCAGTGGTCAAAGCGTAAACACTACTAAGCCAAATATGATGTGTGAAAAAGTATTACAGTCACAGGCTTGTTGTGGTCAGTACTGACATATGGTGCTTTTTGACTTCTTAAAGGGCCAGCCTCAAAAAAGACCTACATGTGATGCATCCAGTCTTTTCTACATGCATCTATTACCAGAAAAAACACACACACTTCCTCTATCATTTTATACATCTATATCTCCCACTCCCTCAACCCTCCATCTCTCTTTCATCATAATGACTGTGACTGAGTGTGACTGTCCATAGCCTCAGCCCCACTGAGGCACTGTGGTGTTGCTATAATTACTTGTGATGTGTACTGGTGCAATAGGAGAGCCCGATGGCATCCACACATCTCTGGAACACAAACCCCCTGGCACATACCATGCCACAAATAAGAGAGGAGGGGATAGAGGGAAGGGAGGAGGGAGAGAACCACACAGGGGTCTGGGGCAGGGAAAGAGGGAGAGAGAAAGAGAGAGAGAAAGAGAGCGAGAGAAAGAGGGGGGGTGAGAGGGAGAAAGAGAGAGAAAGAGAGAGAGAGAGAGAGAGAGAGAGAGAGAGAGAGAGAGAGAGAGAGAGAGAGAGGAGGGGGGTGAGAGAGAGGTGAAAAGAAGGGCAGAGAAAGGGGAGATAGAGTGTCTGAGAAGAGGCTTATTGGTCATGGAGGGAGATAGATGGTCACATGCAGGTTGAATATCACCAGGAGGAGAGATAGACATAGAGACCCACCAGGAGGAGACACAGAGACCCACAAGGAGAGGCAGAGACACACAGAGACCCATCAGGAGGAGAGAGAGACATAGAGACCCACCAGGAGGGGAGAGACACAGAGACCCACCAGGAGAGAGAGAGAGACACAGAGACCCACCAGGAGAGAGACACAGAGACCCACCAGGAGAGAGAGAGACATAGAGACCCACCAGGAGAGAGACACAGAGACCCATCAGGAGGGAGAGAGACACAGAGACCCACCAGGAGGATAGATAGACATAGAGACCCACCAGGAGGACAGAGACACAGAGACCCATCAGGAGGGAGAGATACACAGAGACCCACCAGGAGAGAGAGAGACACAGAGACCCACCAGGAGGATAGATAGACATAGAGACCCACCAGGAGGACAGAGACACAGAGACCCACCAGGAGAGAGAGAGAGAGACAGAGACCCACCAGGAGGAGAGAGAGACACAGACATGAGAAGAGAGGGGTAGAAGGTTCTAGGCAGAGACTCAAGAATAAGACCAATATGTCAACAGGAGAGGGGAGAGAGGTGAGAAGAAAACAAGAGGGTGTGATGGGTGAGGAGAGAGGGGGAGACAGCTGAGGAGAGAGGGGGAGAAGGCTGAGGAGAGAGGGGGAGAAGGTTGAGGAGAGAGGGGGAGAAGGCTGAGGAGAGAGGCAGAGAAGGCTGAGGAGCGAGGGGTAGAGGGCTGAGGAGAGAGGGGGAGACGGCTGAGGAGAGAGGGGGAGAAGGCTGAGGAGCGAGGGGTAGAGGGCTGAGGAGAGAGGGGGAGACGGCTGAGGAGAGAGGGGGAGAAGGCTGAGGAGAGAGGGGGAGAAGGTATGGGGGCAGAAAGTGATAAGCAGAGATTGTCTGGCAAAGGCCAAAGAAGTCCCCAGGAAAGGGAGAGAGGGGAGAGGAGTATGGTGCGATTGCAGAGGAAGAGGGAGATCAAGAGAGAGAGGTGGGAAGAATGAGAACCGATAAAAGGGCAAGGAAATAGATTAATAGAGGGGGGGGGAGTGAGAGCTGAAGGGGAGTATAAAGAAGATGAGATGAGAGGGGAGTGAGTTAGAGTTCCTCGTCTAGCCTTTCAAACAGGCCGATCCATCTCTCTCAGTCGGTTACGGTGAATTCATGCCGTCAGAACTCCCACCCTCAGCAAAGGAGCCCTCCAAAGCATTCTAATTATAGCTAGTATCTTATGAAACAAGGGGATCAGGGCAATGCTTTCGGCTTCACCACGCACAAAGTACAAGAAGTGTCCTTTGTCGTACCGTCTTCCCTTTAATAGCGTTCTCACCGTAAGATTCTGTCCTGCGTCCCAAAATGGATTCCTATGTCCTTAATTGGGGAGGACGGGCTCGTGGTAATGGCTGGAGCGGAATAGTTGGAATGGTATCAAATACAATTTACTCTGTTCCAGCCATTATTATGAGCCGTCATCTCTCAGCAGCCTCCACTGCCACTATATAGGGAGTAGAGTGCAATTTGGGACACAGACAGACAACGTGTTGGGTGGCATTGGGTTGTGGGACACTATGTGGGGAGCTCCAGTTACATCTGTTCATTCTCTCATGTGATGTGGTCCAGACTAATGACATGGCCTTTACTGACTGGTGAGCCACATAGCATTTGTCTGATTCCTTTACTAGATGTATTAAAGGGACAGCTCTGCAGGCCCAAATGTGATACTGTAAACACACAAATAAATACACAAACATCTATTAACAGTTATTCAAATGGAGTAATCTCTCTCTCTCTCCATCTCTCAGTTGCACCCTGGACAAAATGGCCGCCATATCACTTCAGTTTGCTCCAAACTGCAAAACAACAATCATCCAACCAGGGGGTCAGAAGGTGAAGGGTTCAACTGCTAAAAGATCACAGCGACAGATGACATGGGGGGGTCACACCAGCACCACCCTAAACCGCTACGCCTCAATTTAGACTGAGGAGCCAAATTTAACCTCACCCCTCTCAAGACAAGTGTTGCTAGCTGACGGCTTCTACAGTAGAAGTCGTTTTGAAGGAGCAGGGTTGAAGTACTTTGAAAGAGCAAGGGTTTTCTAGAGTGGAATGGACAGCTATTTGAGATGGAATTAAATCAATATACCACCAGCAAACCTGTTGGGTACATTGTTGTTGGCTTTTGTAAAGATTGGTCCTTTGCTTACCGAGCACCTTTTAAAAAGTAGATGGATAACAGATGTTCCCCTGCATGCTTCCCTTGTAGACTTACACAATGTTTTGTGAGGGTTGTCCCCATGTTTCAATACTTAGCAAACACAGATGAATCATAATGTTGTCCCAATGTTTCCCCAACGTTACCTTCTCCCAGGTCCATAACGGCAAGCAGGGCGCTGCTCTGAGCCTCCCCCAGGCAGTTGCTGGCCACGCAGGTATAGAGACCAGCATCACTGGCCTTGCAATCCCTGATCCACAGACCCCCAACATCCTTCTCCCCAGGCGGGGCCAGGAGATCATTGTTACGGTACCAAAACAGAGAGGGGGCAGGTTGACCCCCCACAGACACCCTCAGGCGGATATCACACCCGGTCCCCACTGCAGCCTTGCGGAGCTTGCGCACGAACACCGGCGGGGTTCGACCTGGGTCCCCTGTGTCCGGAACTACCTGGTCCTGGGAAACTTTGGCCCGTTTGGAGGGGATACCAGGACTGAGGTGTGTGCTGCCTTCTGCCATTTTCTTTGGGTTGGTGCTCATAGTTCTGAACACTTCATGTTCAACAAGTGACAGCCTTTTAGATATGGGTTGCAGTTACTGAGTGTATGGAACAATCCTTATGAAATCATTCATTGGTACTTCTATTCCTTGGTTGGTCAGAGGTACCGCTCAGCATTCCAATTTGATCTGGAGTCTGTGGTTACATAGATATACAGTAAGTTACTGCCACAAATTAAATGAACATGCAGCTGCAACGATGAAGTCCACTTATGGAGACACAAATAAAACACAGAAGGTAACCAATTAACTTATCATCATAAAGTTACCCCAAATCCCTCAATAAATATCATGCCAGTGGAGGGACAACATGCCTTTAACCCAATTATGAACCCCTGATAATGAACTTACCTCGTCACCTCCCAGAAAAATATGCAATCCATTTTTTTCACATCCTCGCAAAGTCCAGTTAAGGTAACAAGATCTGGGAAGCCAAATATTTTATCTGGAACAAATTAAAGTGTCCTCTCTCTGCCTGCCCTCCTGTCCACTGGAGCCCCTGGTGTAAGTCCACCTGGATCATCTAGACTTAGCCGCCATCGCTACGGCCCTTTGAAGGGGGTCTGGGGCTCTGCTTACACCCCACCGAAGAGTGGAGAGAGAGAGAGATCTGACCTATGGAGGCTCCAATGTCACCACTATCCAAACTGGCTCTACTTGGACTCAATGAGAGTGGCTCTAGTGCACCCACACTACTCTTTAATTATTGTCAGGAGTTAAGCTCCCTCTCTCTCCCTCGCTCCCTCTCTCTCCCTCGCTCCCTCGCTCCCTGTCTCTCCCTCGTTCCCTCTCTCTCCCTCGCTCCTTCTCTCTCCCTCGCTCTCTCTCTTTCCCTCTCTTTCCCTTGCTCCCTCTCTCTCCCTCGCTCCCTCTCTCTTTCCCTTGCTCCCTCTCTTTCACTCACTCCCCGTGGTCGAGTCTCCTGGTAGGTGACGGGCAAGTGCCCACAGCCTTGAAGTGACAGCTGCGTCCTGGATAGGTCAAATTTTTTGGGCAGCCCATGTGTGTGTGTGTGTGTGTGTGTGTGTGTGTGTGTGTGTGTGTGTGTGTGTGTGCATGCGTCAGAGTAGAGAGGGGAGCCAAGGGGAGTAGATAAATGTGTTCTGATTCTAAGTCAAAGCTAGGCACCCAGCAACATAAGAGCACTAACAACTACTGGTAGCTCACATGCATACTAACAACTATTGGTAGTTCACATGCATACTAACAACTACTGGTAGCTCACATGCATACTAACGACTATTGGTATTTCACGTGCATACTAACAAATACTGGTAGCTCACATGCATACTAACAACTACTGGTAGTTCACATGCATACTAACAACTACTGGTAGCTCACATGCATACTAACAACTACTGGTAGCTCACATGCATACTAACGACTATTGGTATTTCACGTGCATACTAACAACTACTGGTAGCTCACATGCATACTAACAACTACTGGTAGTTCACATGCATACTAACAACTACTGGTAGCTCACATGCATACTAACAACTACTGGTAGCTCACATGCATACTAACAACTACTGGTAGCTCACATGCATACTAACAACTACTGGTAGCTCACATGCATACTAACAACTACTGGTAACTCACATGCATACTAACAACTACTGGTTGCTCACAAGGAAATAAAGCCAAAAAAACGTAATTACTTCTCTAACTCTGTTCAAATATCTTAAATCTCACAAATCTTGTGTTTTTGTTTTGAAATAGGTTGCATTATATTAGATTATTAATTGGTCATTCATAACCTCATACGTCATTGACAGCTTGTCATCATGACTAACTCTGGGTCACAGCAGTAGGAGGAGAACCATGTGTGCTGGTATGGGATGAATAAACCCCATCTACAGCTCCTCTGTCTGTCTGGTCACCATGGAAACAGACTATATAGGGCCGTGGACTTGGACCAGAGTCATATATTTAGAGAGTACATCCTCTGACTTGGGCAAAGATCATCCTCTGGTCTAGGCCTCAAGCAGAGCATGAACCAAATGGTGATGTGTGCTAAGAGGAGACATATTGCTAATAAACAATGCAGTGTCTGTCTGTCTGTCTAGCTTACCAATTATAGTCTTCACACCAACGTGCAGTGTTGGGAAATTATTTTTCATGTTGAATTATGTGCACCCAACACTTTGTTAAGAGGTTACAAATTTATCATATTGATAAAAAAACGCCAGTTCCGATTATTTGAAGCAGCTTTGAATAGAGAACTCGCCATTTAGGATGCACCTGCGGTGATGATGGGAGCGCATCTGGTGTTTATTTTCAGGCAAAAGTCGCATGGCAACAGAGTTTATCCATCAATCACACGAACTTGGACAGACCGCTCCCTGCTAACTGGCCAACAATTGGGTAAAACATTTTTAGGTTTTGAGCAATGTATTTTATGAAAGTCGGGTTTTTCGGAAGTTTAAACAATATTTAGCCCTATAACTTTGCCGGTTGAAGCGGTTGCCCTTAAAGTCAAAACGTATGCAAAAATGTATCCTCTAATTTTATTGCCTAAACTTTCTTTCATTTATTGTCTGAATTTCGCAAAAGATACCTTCGTATAAACTATACTGTAACAGTAGTCCTGTGTCTGACCTACATTTATTGTATATTTTCGTATAAAATAATTGTTTATTTATGACAAGAAATACGTTGCGCGCTACTATGGACATGGTGCTCCTCCACGCGCTCCTTTATTACGAGATTTCGTTCGTAATAAACGCGCCAACAAACGTAGAATTGGAACTAAAACGTTTAGTTTGCTTATGGACGAAAGCTGGAATAGCTGATTTAAATCGACAAAACGTCCATCCTCATTCAAAACGTTGAATCAAATTTGAATATTTAGGGATAATTAACTGAGTGTATCTTAGGCTACTTAATTTAAAAAAAATTGTATTGAACATTTATCTCAAAATTAACTGATCTGGGACTTGGACATTTTTTTTAATGCAAATTCAACTGCTTGTAAATTAAAAACAATTTCCCCACTTTCAGGTATGGATAGCATTCAACCTCTGTCTCCATAGTGACAGTTCAAGTCTCGAACATTTCAAGTCTTTGGTCTCCAGGGAAAACCACCCAGCCACAGCTCCATCTAAAGCCTTTAAAGTCAAACCTCTGAAAGTGCTAAAACTGCTAACTTACGCCGCCCTTCAAAACCCAAAAAGGCTCAAGTCCTCTGGGAGTCCATCCTGTTTCTGTAAGAAAACAACCCTGTACTGTCAACAGAATGATCCCGAGGATGGTTGTTAGTCCAGACTCAGAGAGCCCAGGCCCATCCCAGAGTGCTGTGCAGCAGCTGGGCGACAGTGCCAGGCATCCAGAGACCCCAAAGCCCAAGAAGCCCAAATGGGTCATGAGGATCAGAGCCTTCAAGGACCCTGATACCCTCCCACCGAAGAAGAAGCGACAGAGGAAGACGGAAAAGAGGCCTGCTGTGCCTGCCAGGACTACCGGTTGGTCAGATGAGGCGTCTGTTATCAGGGAGCACAAAAGAGCAGCCAGCCAGAGTGAAGGAGGAGATGGAGACCTCAGTTCACCACCAACCAAACGCTCCACCAGCCAGACAGAGCAGGGAGCTATTGTCCCTGACACTGATATTCACTCCTGTGTGTTTGCACCCACTCACCTATTCCTGCACACATGTGCAATGTCGCCCACTGAGAAGAATGAGTGTTAAAAAATTATTATTATTATTATTTTTTGAATTTGGCCCCTTTTTTCTCCCCAATTTCGTGGTATCCAATTGTTTAGTAGCTACTATCTTGTCTCATCGCTACAACTCCCGTACGGCCTCGGGAGAGACGAAGGTTGAAAGTCATGCGTCCTCCGATACACAACCCAACCAAGCCGCACTGCTTCTTAACACAGCGCGCGCGCACTGCGCCCGGCCCGCCACAGGAGTCGCTGGTGCGCGATGAGTCAAGGATATCCCTACCGGCCAAGCCCTTCCTAACCTGGACGACGCTAGGCCAAATGTGCGTCGCCCCACGGACCTCCCGGTCGTGACCTGTTGCGACAGAGCCTGGGCGCGAACCCAGAGTCTCTGGTGGCACAGCTGGGGCTGCAGTACATGGAGTTTAGGATTTTATAAAAGATTGTAAAAAAATGTTTTATTACTCCTGAGGATTTTTTTATTTACTATCTCCTACTACTACTTCAAATATTACTGTTACTACTGTTACTGCTGCTACTACTACTGTTACTGCTGCTACTACTACTACTACTGTTACTGCTGCTACTACTACTACTACTTCTAATATTACTGTTATTACTGTTACTGCTGCTACTACTACTACTGTTACTGCTGCTACTACTACTACTACTACTACTACTGCTACTACTACTACTACTACTACTGTTACTGCTGCTACTACTACTACTACTGTTACTGCTGCTACTACTACTACTACTGTTACTGCTGCTGCTGCTACTACTACTACTACTGCTGCTACTACTACTACTACTACTACTACTACTGCTACTACTGCTGCTACTACTAATACTACTACTGTTACTGCTGCTACTACTACTACTACTACTGTTACTGCTGCTGCTGCTGCTACTACTACTACTGTTACTGCTGCTACTACTACTACTGTTACTGCTACTACTAATACTACTACTGTTACTGCTACTACTACTACTACTAATGTTACTGCTGCTACTACTACTACTACTACTACTGTTACTGTTGCTACTACTACTACTACTACTACTACTACTACTGTTACTGCTGCTACTACTACTACAACTGTTGCTACTACTGCTACTACTGTTACTGCTGCTACTATTACTACTGCTACTACTACTACTACTGCTGCTGCTACTACTACTGTTACTGCTACTACTACTGTTACTGCTGCTACTACTACTACTGTTACTGCTGCTGCTACTACTACTACTACTACTACTACTACTACTACAACTACTACTGTTACTGCTACTACTACTACTACTGTTACTGCTGCTACTACTACTGCTACTACTACTGCTACTACTACTACTACTACTACTACTGTTACTACTACTACTACTACTACTACTGTTACTACTACTACTACTACTACTACTACTGCTACTACGACTACTACTGCTACTACTACTACTACTACTACTACTGCTGCTGCTACTACTACTACTACTACTGTTACTGCTGCTACTACTAATAATACTGTTACTGCTGCTGCTACTGCTGTTACTACTAATAATACTGTTACTGCTGCTGCTACTACTACTGTTACTGCTACTACTACTGTTACTGCTGCTACTACTACTACTACTACTGCTACTGCTACTACTGCTGCTGCTACTACTACTACTACTACTGTTACTACTACTACTGTTACTGCTACTACTACTGTTACTGCTGCTACTACTACTACTGTTACTGCTGCTGCTGCTACTACAACTAATACTGTTACTGCTGCTACTACTACTACTACTGTTACTGCTGCTACTACTACTACTATTGTTACTGCTGCTGCTACTGTTACTGCTGCTACTACTACTGCTACTACTACTACTACTACTACTGCTACTACTGCTGCTACTACTAATACTACTACTGTTACTGCTGCTACTACTACTACTACTACTGTTACTGCTGCTGCTGCTGCTACTACTACTACTGTTACTGCTGCTACTACTACTACTGTTACTGCTACTACTAATACTACTACTGTTACTGCTACTACTACTACTACTACTGTTACTGCTGCTACTACTACTACTACTACTGTTAATGTTGCTACTACTACTACTACTACTACTACTACTACTACTGTTACTGCTGCTACTACTACTACAACTGTTGCTACTACTGCTACTACTGTTACTGCTGCTACTATTACTACTGCTACTACTACTACTACTGGTACTGCTGCTGCTACTACTACTGTTACTGCTACTACTACTGTTACTGCTGCTACTACTACTACTGTTACTGCTGCTGCTACTACTACTACTACTACTACTACTACTACAACTACTACTGTTACTGCTACTACTACTACTACTGTTACTGCTGCTACTACTACTGCTACTACTACTGCTACTACTACTACTACTACTACTACTGTTACTACTACTACTACTACTACTACTGTTACTACTACTACTACTACTACTACTACTGCTACTACTACTACTACTGCTGCTACTACTACTACTACTACTGTTACTGCTGCTGCTGCTACTACTACTACTACTACTGTTACTGCTGCTACTACTAATAATACTGTTACTGCTGCTGCTACTGCTGTTACTACTAATAATACTGTTACTGCTGCTGCTACTACTACTGTTACTGCTACTACTACTGTTACTGCTGCTACTACTACTACTACTACTGCTACTGCTACTACTGCTGCTGCTACTACTACTACTACTACTGTTACTACTACTACTGTTACTGCTACTACTACTGTTACTGCTGCTACTACTACTACTGTTACTGCTGCTGCTGCTACTACAACTAATACTGTTACTGCTGCTGCTACTGTTACTGCTGCTACTACTACTGCTACTACTACTACTATTGTTACTGCTGCTGCTACTGTTACTGCTGCTACTACTACTGCTACTACTACTACTACTATTGTTACTGCTGCTGCCACTGTTACTGCTGCTACTACTACTAATACTGTTACTGCTGCTGCTACTGCTGCTACTACTACTACTATTGTTACTGCTACTGCTACTGTTACTGCTGCTACTACTACTGCTACTACTACTATTGTTACTGCTGCTGCCACTGTTACTGCTGCTACTACTACTAATACTGTTACTGCTGCTGCTACTGCTGCTACTGCTACTACTGCTACTACTACTGTTACTGCTGCTGCCACTGTTACTGCTGCTACTACTACTAATACTGTTACTGCTGCTGCTACTGCTGCTACTGCTACTACTGCTACTACTACTGTTACTGCTGCTGCCACTGTTACTGCTGCTACTACTACTAATACTGTTACTGCTGCTGCTACTGCTACTGCTGTTACTACTGCTACTACTACTACTACTACTACTGCTGCTGCTACTGTTACTGCTGCTACTACTACTACTACTACTGTTACTGCTGCTACTACTACTGCTACTACTACTGTTACTGCTGCTGCTACTGTTACTGCTGCTACTACTACTACTGTTACTGCTGGTACTACTGTTACTGCTGCTACTACTACTACTGTTACTGCTGCTACTACTACTACTACTACTACTACTACTACTACTACTACTACTACTACTACTGTTACTGCTGCTACTACTACTACTACTACTACTGTTACTGCTGCTGCTACTACTACTGCTACTACTGCTAGTACTGTTACTACTACTACTGTTACTACTACTACTGTTACTGCTGCTACTACTGTTACTGCTGCTACTACAACTACTGTTACTACTGCTACTACAACTACTGTTACTACTACTACTACTACTGTTACTACTGCTACTACTGCTACTACTGCTACTACTACTGTTACTGCTGCTGCTATTGTTACTGCTGCTACTACTACTACTACTACTGTTACTGCTGGTACTACTGTTACTGCTGCTACTACTACTACTGTTACTGCTGCTACTACTACTACTGCTACTACTACTACTGTTACTGCTGCTACTACTACTACTACTACTGTTACTGCTGCTACTACTACTACTACTACTGTTACTGCTGCTGCTACTACTACTGTTACTGCTACTACTACTGTTACTGCTGCTACTACTACTACTACTGTTACTGCTGCTGCAACTAATACTGTTACTGCTTCTGCTACTGTTACTGCTGCTACTACTACTGCTACTACTACTACTGTTACTGCTGCTGCTACTGTTACTGCTGCTACTACTACTACTGTTACTGTTACTGCTGCTACTACTACTACTGCTACTACTACTACTGTTACTGCTGATGCTACTGTTACTGCTGCTACTACTACTACTACTACTGTTACTGCTGCTACTACTACTACTACTACTGTTACTGTTACTACTACTACTGTTACTGCTGCTACTACTACTACTACTACTGTTACTACTACTACTACTACTGTTACTGCTGCTGCTACTACTACTACTACTGTTACTGCTGCTGCTACTACTACTACTACTGATACTGCTGCTGCTACTACTACTACTACTGCTACTACTACTACTACTACTAGTTACTGCTACTACTACTGTTACTGCTGCTGCTACTACTACTACTGTTACAGCTGCTACTACTGTTACTGCTGCTGCTGCTACTACTACTACTACTTTTACTGCTGCTGCTACTACTACTACTACTACTGTTACTGCTGCTACTACTACTACTACTACTACTACTACTACTACTACTACTACTACTACCACTGTTACTGCTGCTGCTACTACTACTACTACTACTGCTACTACTACTACTGTTACTGCTGCTACTACTAATAATACTGTTACTGCTGCTGCTACTGCTACTGCTGTTACTACTACTAATACTGTTACTGCAAAATATTTAAATGCCTTTGAACAGGGTATGGTAGTAGATGCCAGGCGCACCGGTTTGTGTCAAGAACAGCAACGCTGCTGGGTTTTTCACACTCAACAGTTTCCCGTGTATCAAGAATGGTCCCCCACCCAAAGGACATCCAGCCAAGTTGACACAAGTTTGGGAAGCATTGGAGTCAACATGGGCCAGCATTCCTGTGGAAAGCTTTTGACACCTCATATAGTCCATGCCCCGATGAACTGAGGCTGTTCTGAGGGCAAAAGGGTGGGGCAACTCAATATTAGGAAGGTGTCCTTAATGTTTTGTACACTCAGTCTATATCTATCTCCCACTCTCAACGTCCTAGACACATCGGATAACACTGAGGAAGTTTTGGCAGGATAATGAAAACCTGGCAATTTGCAAACACTCCTGACTATGAACAGAACTCCCTCATGCAGCTGAGCCCCAGCTGTGGTAAACTAGTAGACAACTGGTGAGTTCAGACCATCTTCTGGCCACCTTGTTGTACTGCAAGAGCCCTTGAAACAGCCCCATGAAAATCATTAAAAAAATATTTAACTAGGCAAGTCAGTTAAGAACAAATTCTTCTTTACAATGATGGCCTAGGAACATGAGTTAACTGCCTTGTTCAGGGGCAGAACGACAGATTTTTTACCATATCAGATTGGGAATTCGAACTAGCAACCTTTTGTTTATAAGTGTTAAAATTCATGTTGAAACACTAACCACTAGGCTACCTGCCACCCCAAAGATGAGGTGGATTCCCAAACTAAAAGTTACTTCCTACCTTCTATCCTAGATTACTTGTCCTCTTGAAATGTTCTTGAGAGTCATGTTGGGATTTCAATGCATCATAGGACAAAAATACAGGAAAGTCACTGGTGATGATAAGAACAGCAGCATGGGAACTACAGTAGCTATGAGATACGTAAAGATATGTACCCTGGCTGCGGTCTATAAACTAGTTCCCCAGGCCTGACTAGAGACATGTGTGGCTCCATGACTCCACTCTAGTCACACGAGAGAGCTGACAATGGTACAGATAATCTGTTAGAGAGTTGGTGAGTTACGCAGAAGACTGCCCGTCTGCCTGGCCAGTATCACTTTCAGAGTTGGCCAGCACACCCTGGGGCTAAACTTAACTCTCTCTGTATAGAGAAAAGGACGTGTTTGCAAGAGAACGATTGTGTACTTCCGAGGTTATTGTATCTCGGTCTGGTATGTTTATTCCCCACTGAGACAAGCTGTAATATCTGACCTTGTCTATGAAACTGTATTCTACACTGCTCCAAAAAATAAAGGGAACACTTAAACAACACAATGTAACTCCAAGTCAATCACACTTCTGTGAAATCAAACTATCCACTTAGGAAGCAACACTGATTGACAATAAATTTCATATGCTGTTGTGCAAATGGAATAGACAACAGGTGGAAATTATAGGCATTTAGCAAGACACCCCCAATAAAGGAGTGGTTCTGCAGGTGGTGACCAGATCACTTCTCAGTTCCTATGCTTCCTGACTGATGTTTTGGTCACTTTTGAATGCTGGTGGTGCTTTCACTCTAGTGGTAGCATGAGACGGAGTCTACAACCCACACAAGTGGCTCAGGTAGTGCAGCTCATCCAGGATGGCACATCAATGCGAGCTGTGGCAAGAAGGTTTGCTGAGTGGGCGGTGGGTCAGTCATGGTGTGGGGTGGCATTTCTTTGGGGGGCCGCATAGCCCTCCATGTGCTCGCCAGAGGTAGCCTGACTGCCATTAGGTACCGAGATGAGATCCTCAGACCCCTTGTGAGACCATATGCTGGTGCGGTTGGCCCTAGGTTCCTCCTAATGCAAGACAATGCTAGACCTCATGTGGCTGGAGTGTGTCAGCAGTTCCTGCAAGAGGAAGGCATTGATGCTATGGACCGCCCGTTCCCCAGACCTGAATCCAATTGAGCACATCTGGGACATCATGTCTCGCTCCATCCACCAACGCCACGTTGCACCACAGACTGTCCAGGAGTTGGCGGATGCTTTAGTCCAGGTCTGGGAGGAGATCCCTCAGGAGACCACCCGCCACCTCATCAGGAGCATGCCCAGGCGTTGTAGGGAGGTCATACATGCACGTGGAGGCCACACACACTACTGAGCCTAATTTTGACTTGTTTTAAGGACATTACATCAAAGTTGGATCAGCCTGTAGTGTGGTTCTCCACTATAATTTTGAGTGTGACTCCAAATCCAGACCTCCCTGGGTTGATAAATTTGATTTCCATTGATAATTTTTGTGTGATTTTGTTGTCAGCACATTCAACTATGTAAATAAAAAAGTATTTAATAAGAATATTTCATTCATTCAGATCTAGGATGTGTTATATTAGTGTTCCCTTTATTTTTTTGAGCAGTGTATAATTGCACAGATGCAGGCAGGCAGAGCCTCAAGGCTGAAGTTGGATAAAGAAAGCCTAATTGTTATTATTTTCAAAAGACACATTAACACACACATTTGTTTGGTGGGAAAGCAGGTGCTATGATGAGGGACATACACATCTGTTGGGTTCATTATGATGAAAAATAAATCATATCGAACCTTTATTTGATCAGGGAGTCCTACTGAGACCAAGGTGTTGTCTACAGATGAGCCTTATGAAATGACTACAGCAGCACTGTGAGTTCACGTGTGATTACTGTTGTGATCTATTCGTAACACTTTATCTTCTAAGGGGGTTGCAAAGGGTTCATGAGTCATTTATATAAACAGTTATAACACTTTTGTTCAAACTGTGGTTCATTTTCAATAACTGACCCCAATATCTGTTTACGTTTGAGTCATTCAGCAGACACTCCTATCAGGAGTGACTTACAGTGCATTCATCTTAAGATAGCTAGGTGAGACAACATTTTCTGCACTTACAGAGCCTGTAAACCGTTCCATTTCAGACACCTCTTTCCATCGTGTCTTATCTGGACCTGGTGTTTTGTCTAATACTTCTCCTCTGCTGAAATGTCCTCACACCTCCGACACTAAATACACACACTATGTGTATTAAAGAAAACCTTAAAACACGAAGGAAAAATACCTCAGAAATGGTTTCAACGTTTTGTTACAGTCCACTTCACAAAACAGACAAATCTAGTACAGTACAAGAACAAAGTGGCCCTTACCGTGAAACGCAGACTGTGATCAAATACATTGTAACTTCCAATCACCCACAAGGTCATACTCTGAAGACTTTCCTCTGGATAATGACTGCATAACAATAACATAGGGCTCTCTCTCACTCCCTTTTTCTCCAGTGTCTAGATAGGCATGGGTAGGAGGCAATATTATTCCATGACAAAACAATGGATAAGGGAGACACAGTGCTCTGCATTGGCAGAGATGGGAACCTCCAAATAATACAGGACTTCATTGACACCACTTTCCCACTGGCTCAGGACAGAGAAGGATCTACACTACTTCACCTCATCTACAAGAAGTTTTGGCCCAATCAATTGACCCATTTGGTCACCTTACCAATTATTAGACAGGGATATCTGACCTACTTGGATTACTCAAACTCAAAGCAATTTTCCACCTCGATCTTCATGCTTCACAACCTTCTATAGACCGAAGAGATCTGAACCATGCAGACTGGTCCTTCTACCGTCCTCTCCTGTGCCCTGTTACTCCTGTGGACCCAGACCCTGACCCAGGCCTGCCAGGGGGACGAGCTGCCTCGTGACGTGGTGTTAGACTGGTTCAAACAGCGCCTCCTGGATGGGTTAGGGCTGGAGCAGCCCCCCGAGCCCAGCCACCAGGCCCCTGACGGGGGCAGAGAGAGAGCAAAGCCGGGGCGAGGTCACCGGAGATCCACCAGGGTAGGGAGGGCAGCCTGGGCACAGGACCACAGGAGGCATCACCAGGAGAGCCATGAGCAAGTAATCCTCTTCCCCAGCTCTGGTGAGTGAGAGTCCATATCCCTCTTTCTCACGCTCTGATGCCCTGTTCCTTTTCCCTTCTCTTTAGTCAAGCTCTCTTCACTAGTTCACTCCAAAAGTAAAGGTTGTCTGATGTTTTTCCAGACATCAACAACTGTAGGTTACTCGTTTCCCCATCCAGTGACCTAGTCTTATTTCCACTGTCTGCCTTGTTTTTCCAGACTCTACCGGTGATAGCTCAGACTCCCCATCAGAGGAGAGAGCCACCAGCCACTTCACCTACTACTTCCAATCCTCCCTAAACAACCAGGAGTCTGCCATCACCTCAGCCCATTTCTGGTTCTACGCCGGCGAGGGTGCCAGCAGGAACATCACCCCTCTCTTCCTCCTCACTTCAGACCAGCAGCTCCTCCAGGTGGCAGAGTTTCCGGCCAAGACCACCGCTGATGGCTGGACCACCTACCACTTCGAGCACCACCTCCTCACCGCCCTGACCCAAGGCCCCTTCGTACTCCAGGTGCGCTGCCCCGCCTGCGAATGCCACGCAAACGAAGCCAACAAAATGCCATTCCTCCACCTGCACACCCGACCTCACGGCCCAGACCGCTCCCCACGGCGAGCGGCCGCCACCATTCCCTGGTTCCCATCGTCCATCGACCTCCTGATGCGGCCATCGCAGCAAAGGCCAGAGTACAGTGACTGTCAGCGGGAGATGATCAACATCTCGTTCCAGGAGCTGGGCTGGGACAACTGGATCGTTCACCCGAAGGTTCTCAACTTCTACTACTGTCATGGCACCTGCTCGGCTTTGGACCGCACCACTGCTATGCTGGGGATCAAACAGTGCTGCGCCCCGGTCCCCGGGACCATGAGGTCACTACGGTTTACCACTACGTCTGACGGAGGGTACTCCTTTAAATACGAGACCCTTCCCAACATCATACCAGAGGAGTGCACCTGTATCTAGGCCTAAAACCTGTTTTTCAAAGTAAGATTAGTTATGCTGGTGTAATCTCAGCCTGAGCAATTTAGATGTAATTTTTAAAATTCCTTTTTAGGGAGCACCTAGGCTAGACCTATAACTGATAGGCCTGTATTTGTCATGCACCAAGATTATAGAGCAAAATAATGTTTGTTAATGATACAGCTACACAAGATACATTTAATTAAAAAAATTACTGAAATGGGTGTGCAGTGTGTTCTTCCTTCTTACCACAAGAGGGCAATGCAGACTCAGATTAAGGTATTTTAGAAGTGAAGTACAGAGGTCTACAGTGAAGTAATCATTCCAATGTCGTTCTGTTCAAATATATTTATTCATGTATTTCTATGAAACTAAACTCTACAGTTGCAAAAAACAACTTGGAACAATATAACAAAAACACTCCAAATAGAAAAATATTGGAATGTTATTTTTGTACCGAATAAAAACAAAAACGAAGGAAAAATTAAATGAACACGGCACGGATCGTTTCCAGTTCCCAACCCAACCATTTCGAAGAACCATCACATTATGACAACATAAGCAAATGTTGGTGCATTTGCCTCCTTAGAAATCCAGTACGAACATAAAAATGTTTAAAAACAACACCGACTAGCATGAACAAAAGGAACCAGGACAGGAGCAAAATGACAGGTACAGCATGGAAGAACATTTATAGTCATCACAGGATTCAAGCATTTCCCAGGTATTTATCACATTTGGCCAATTTGTTGGAATGACTAATATACAAGGCTTTAACAATGAGTGGAGTCTCATGGAATGTCAAAACAATTCATTTTTAATTACTAAAACGCAGACAAAAGCTGTACAGTTTTCGTCCAAGATTAAGTTAAAAGTGCTCGTTAAAGAAGTGCACTGTCAGAAAACCTCCCACCACCTTGTACACAACACACCCACACGGACGCACGAACAGACGAACATCCTCTTAATGACTGTGCAAAAGGACATCCCCTGCAGGCAAGTGTTCATTGCGGTTCACTCTGTATCCAGCAACAACAAGCCCTGGCATAACAACATGTGCAGTAAATGCTTTTAAGACTTGAGCCTCGCTCTTAAAGTTGGACCAACTAGTAAACTTTGTCAGTAGAGAGGAACTGGATGAGACCCAGTCACCTGACAGACTACAGAAACTGACCCGAGAACAGAATGACTGCCAAACTAATTCAAACAAAAACGGACAAACCAAAACACCTTTGGGCAAAAATAAACGGGGTGTCGACTACATCTAGAAGGCTGTGCTTCAGCGACAGGCACTGCCAAAGTAGGGTGTGGGGTTTCGGCAAGCTGAAACTTGAGACCAAAGTATTTGGAGGCACTCAAGTGGAACGAGTCGGACGCTAAGGAGATTTGTACTGTAGCAGCTTTACATTCACGTTGTCCCTGGCCCTTAATACTGCAAGGCCCTCCATCCCTCACACAACCACACTCTTCAGTCTCTCCACTGTCTGGCTGTGTTCCCATGTGCTTCCCCATCTGTGGAGGGCCAGTTGGGAAGAGAAAGCAGGCAGGCAGTCGAGCAGGGCATTAAGCAGGATTCAGGCATGTACTCCTGAGGGAACAACATGTTAGACAGGGAATAGAGGAATCTCTAGGTTCTCTACTTCATGGGAACAAACAGTACTGTGGGGTTATATAGGTTAATGTCATTCTGTACAGTCATTCAAAATGGCTTAAGGCACCTGGAGCAGGTTCAAATAAACACAATGTCTGAAAAATACATATGGCGCCTTCTTCAATCGCTCTTTTTGTAGGGCTGATAAAGCTAGAAACCTTCCTTCATATTGTTTTGACCCGTTCAGCAGTCAGATACTACTTGACATCCTTACCTTTCTCCCTGGCCGCCGCCTGTTTCTCCTGAGCCAAGTTGAGTCTGTTCTGCTCTGCAGCCGTGGTGTTGTTCTCAGGACTGCTGCTCCGTGACGGGGACCCCTGGCCCTCCTCGTTCTGGTAGGCCAAGTCCAGGTGCTGCTGGGCCATCTTCAGGTGCTTCCTCAGCCTCTCCAGGTCTCTGCTGGACGCCTCGTCCCCCAGGCTCTGCCTCCCAGAGTCCCCCACCAACGGCTCTCTGAACTCTGCCTTCAGCTTGCCTGACGGGTCCTTCTTCCCCAGGGACGTGTGATACCCTGGCGGGGCCGTGGGCACATGGCGAGAACTGCAGAGGGACCCCCGGGCCACAGGTGGGGTGGGGAGGTGTCTTGCGCGCATGCGAAGGGTGTCGCGGACCCCGCCGACACCGAGATGGAGAATCTCCAGGAGGGTGAGTGTGGTGCAGAGGAGAGAAACCACGTACATGACCAGGAGGAAGATGGTCTTCTCGGTGGGCCGCGAGACGAAGCAGTCCACCATGTGTGGACAGGGTGAGCGCATGCACACGTAGGAGTCCGCCACCTCGAAGCCGTAGAGGACATACTGGCCTAACAGGAAGGCCACCTCGAAGGCGATGCGCGAGATCAGCGAACACACGTACACCTTCATCAGGCCGTCACGCGCGATCCGCCGCCGACCGTCGTGCTTCTTCACAGAGCCTGGAGACGAGGCAGAGACAAACTCACTGACAGCAAGCCACAGGGCAAGTCAAAGTAAAGGGACGGGTGGGATCCACACGGCTATAAAGTCAAATAAAAAGTCATTTCCCTGGTGACAACTTCATAACCAGTGTCAATGAAAAGAGACAGTTTGAGGAGAAGCTGTGCCTCACCCTACCTTCTGTCACCTTCTCTTTGTCCTTCACCTCGATCTCCTCAGTGATTATGGGGTCCTCCTCTCCGTTGTCCTCTGCCTCCTCGTAGTCCCGCTGTGTCCCCCGGGTCACGATGGGCATTCTCCTCTTCCCGGCACGATGAAGAGGCCGGTACTCAACATCGTCCATGCGGGCGATCTTGTGCATGGCAAAGCCCAAGTACATGATGGTAGGAGTGGTGATCAGGATCACCTGGAGGAGAGAGGGAGGGAGTGGATGGTAGACAGGGAATTCAAAGTCCCTGAGTGATTGCTTACAAGTACATAAGCAGTTAATGGTTTGTGTCAAAAGGTTATACATCCCATCTGTTATGGCTAAACACACCTTATAGTTACTTCACCCTACCTTGAGAAAACATTTACATATGCTTGACTCAGTCTCACCTGGAAGATCCAGAAGCGGACGTGTGAGAGAGGAGCGAAGGCGTCGTAGCAGACGTTCTCACAGCCGGGCTGCTGCGTGTTGCAGACGAACTTAGCCTGTTCATCGTAGTAGATGGTCTCGCCCCCCACGGCCGTCAGCACGATGCGGAAGATGATGAGCACAGTCAGCCAGATCTTCCCCACGAACGTGCTGTGGTTGGAGATCTCATCCAGGAGACGCGTCAGGAAGCTCCAGCTCATGATGAGGCCTCAGCAGACACCTGGCCAGAGGCCCTCTCAGCTCTGGGGGGGAGAGGTGATGTTATTTTCAGTGTGACATTTACCTGAAAAGCTGTTTCTGGTGCACCTGGCTCATCTTCAGATTTTCATTTAAAAAAAAAGAACACCCTGATCATCATGTCAGTTATGGAGGTGGGGTGGGACGAGTGCTAGGAGCAAAAGGGTAAGCTTCTTAAAAACACACATCTCAAGTCAACACACCATCCATCAAGGTAAAACAAATGCCATTCAAGTGAAGAGATGTCAGCAGAGAGAACTGGCTGCCTCCTGTACGGCGATAGACACTAGATCTCCTGTCCAGATCCATCCACACACACTAGACTGTAGATCAGAGAAACCCACCATGCGATACACACGTGTGGATGTGTCACCCTGGGAGAGGTACAGATAAAACCAAGCCATCCATACTACAAAGTGCTAATACAGTCAATCATAACTTAGTATTAAGCTTCTAATATTTTAGTTACTGTGTGAACTACAGGGGAGGTCCAAACTGCAACAGTCAAATCATTTACAGGTCTGGTACTCAACATCGTCCATGTGTTCACTTGAAAGGTTTGATTCTTTACCACGATTCAACCAAGCCGGGCTCTTCAGTTAAACCAAAACATTCATATATGCCTTTAAAATCAGATGCTGCAAAACCGGTTCTTATTGACCCCTGAACATGAATTATGAATTTTAAAAAAAACTATTAACTGAAAAGGTATGACGTAGGCTACTTCCTATTAACGAAAGGGAATTTTAATGACCTTTCTGGCATGACCAAATTATTGGCCCCATTGACCCCAACCCCACTCTCCAGAAAAATAACACTTGAGAAATATTTGATTTGATCAACAGGGGGCACCACTCCATCCACAAGGTTCATAAATGATGAGCCATATGAGCACATAAGGAGGGTACAGGGAGGGTTGGATGATGACGCCCACACTCCCAGGTTAAATATTATTATAGGAACCAGAAGAGCAGGCGCCAGGTAGAATATAATGACCTAGTGGGAGTACTGTGGTAGAAGTTCCACGAGATGAACGTGCTGCAACGTCCATGTCTCACACCCAGGCTTCAGATCTATGGCCATAGGTTTCCTTTTGAAGGATTTAACAAGTGTGGTTTCTGGTTTCACAATATGCTGTTTGTTCGAATGTAAAAAGGAGGTTGTTCATTTGGAAGCACAATAAAAAATCAAGTTAAAAGGCAATTTTTATAGACTGAACTGCTAGTGAATCATGTATACTGTCCGGTGGACCGGCCCAACAAAAATAGATTGACGGTAGAAAAAAACCTAACACAGGTCAGTCCATACTGTATCACATGGTACCCTAGTGGATTGTGGTTTACACCTGTATTCTTACAACTCCCTGTCATTCCAAACCCCAGCCTGCTCACTACCACCTCTAAAGACTGGGGGTCGGCAAGGCTGGGACTTCACACTGGGGAGAGAGGATGGTGCGGGTCAGAGAAGCAAGGCAGTCCAGATGGGAAAGCTCAGCAGCAGCAGGGTAGGAAGACAAAGGACTGGAGGGGGTCAGCCTGTAGAGTCACAGTATTCACCAGGACAGTGAATTATGCTGGATGAGGAGGCAAGTCAAGATAGAAGCTACTGCAAGGAAATAAATTGTCCCCAGTAAAGTGTGTACAGACATTGCAATGGCATACTGTGTACATAGAGAGCTCCAGAAGTATCGGGATTGTTTTGTTGCTTTGGCTCTGTAGCTCCAGGACTTTGGATTTTAAACGATACAATGACTGTGCATTTATATGTGCAGATGTCAGCTTTCCTTTGAGGGTATTATTGGGTGAAACGTTTACAAATTACAGTACTTTTTGTACATAGCAGCCCCCCTCCCCCATTTAAGGGCAGCAAAAGTATTAGAACAGATGTACTTGTGTATTAAAGTAGTAAGAAGTGAAGTATTTGGCCTTCTATTCATAGCACGCAATGACTACATCAAGCTTGTGACTCCAGAATTGTGTTGGATGCATTTGCTGTTTGTTTTTGGTTGTTTCAGATTATTTTGTGCAGAATATTAATGGATGGTAAATGTTGTGCCATTTGAGTCACTTCTTATAAATATGAAACGTTTCTACAGCGTTTATTTAATGTGGATGCTACCAGGATTACAGAAAATCCTGAATGAATGGTGAATAATGATGAGTGAGACTGAAATATAATGCACATCATCTGCACTTTAACCTCAGTCATTCATCATTTCCAACGTGCTGGAGTACAGCAGCAAAACAAGAAGATGTGCCACTGTCCCAGAACTTTTAGAGCGCACTGTATAGTTTTCACATTTCTTGTTTTGCTGCTGACATGATGAACCTGTCTAGGAGTGTTCATCTAAAATCAACAGTCATCATTACTCCAGTTACCTTGCTGACTTTCTAGTTGTTCCAAGAAACAAGAACTAGCCCTTCTTTCCCACACTAGTCATCTCTGGTTTCAAATGTCCCAGAATACATGTGGGTGAGGTGACACGACAAAGTCCTGATCTAGTGCCACTACCTGAGGGGATACCTCGCCAATCTGCCATCCATGGCATTGCCGGGTCCTCTCAACTTGACCTTGGGAAGAAAAAAAGGGCCCGCTTTTCCGGTACGGGTGCAGTAAGCGGATTTAACAGGCCTATTTGACCATCATGCCGTACAACTGAATCAATGTCTTTCCTAGTTTACCACTGCAAATCTGTGGCAATTAACCCTACACATTTTCCCTGGACAATGTTTTTGTTCTTAACGATCACATGAAATGGAAAAAGTACCAACTTGTCTTAATACAGTATACAGTATAGTAAATACTTGGAGAGAAAAAACTCCCTAAACTGTTCACATCTAAAATGTACCTAAATCAAGCCAATCATGATTGAGTTTAAAATCAGTTTTAATTTAATTGTAGTTTCTAGTAACTTTTAATAATATTCTAATTATAACATTAAAGATTAAATGTTTTGTAGGAAATATAATCCTATTCCTTAAAATAAATATTTTAGATCATTGGGGCAGAAGTAGAGAACGTAGACAGCTGTCTGGTATCAGACTCTTGACACGGTAACAACATGAGATCGGCTGGTTTATTCTGGGTTTTTGGTTGCAAGCAAGTTTGTTTTAACACACAGGTGCAAGTGATCTCCTGTTAGTAGATATGCAATGGACCCAGCATATTTAACAAGGCTAAACAGAACCTAGATTAGCACTCCTACTCTGAGACACTATGAATATGTTCAGTGACAATCTCCTCAGTGATCGAATACTGGATCCTCTCCATTTCACAGTGTACTTTGAGAACACAACAGCCATTGAAGATGACAGGTATTATCTAGCCATTGTCTAAAATGTCTCAGGTCAGTCGAACATCCAATGTCACATAATGGTCCATGTAATCAACCCACTCTTCAAAACAAAAAAAACTGTCCCAGCAGCCTAAGCATTGTGCAAGAAAATGGGTCATCCAGCTTTCTTCTGAACTTCCTTCTGGCTTTGAAAAGCAGTGGGTACCACCTTCCCAATGCGTACCATTTCATCTTTGGTCAATTGAGGCCTAGCCCACACCTAACAGGCATGCTACACTGCTCATGCCTGCAAAAGCTATGTGTCCAGTTATTCTCTATGTGTTGGAGGTACTTATTAAAAGAGGCCAAAGAAACACTGGCATCCTATACAGCAAAAAGGCCATATAGGATATCTAGTGAAGAGATGTAAACAGGTGGGCAGTCAGGGAGTTTGATTAAGCTGAACCACGGTGCACCGCTCTATGGCCCGTGACGTGAACGGCAAAAGGGGTGAGGGAGGAGCGCCGTTCTCAACTCAAACAGTAATCTGCACCATTTAGGCATGTTGTCAAGGCAGCAGCATGGTGCATCATTCAGAAACACATTTCCTATAAAATACACACTACTGTTCAAAAGTTTGGGGTCACTTAAAAATGTTCTCATTTTTTAAAAGAAAAGCACATTTTTTTCTTTAAAATAACATCAAATTGATCAGAAATACAATGTAGACATTGCTAATGTTGTAAATGACTATTGTAGCTGGAAACAGCTGATTTTTTATGGATCATCTACATAGGCGTACAGAGGCCCATTATAAGCAATCATCACTCCTGTGTGCCAATTATAATTTGTAAAGGCTAATTGATCATTAGAAAACCCTTTACAATTATGTTTGCACAGATAAACTGTTGTTCTGATTAAAGAAGCTATTAAACTGGCCTTCTTTAGACTAGTTGAGTATCTGGCGCGTCAGCATTTGTGGGTTCGATTACAGGCTCACAATGGCCAAAAACAAAGACCTTTCTTCTGAAACTCGTCAGTCTATTCTTGTTCTGAGAAATTAAGGCTATTCCATGCGAGAAATTGCCAAGAAACTGAAGATCTTGTATAACGTTGTATACTACTCCCTTCACAGAACAGCGCAAACTGGCTCTAACCAGAATAGAGGGAGTGGGAGGCCCAGTGCACAACTAAGCAAGAGGACAAGTACATTAGAGTATCTAGTTTGAGAAACAGACGCCTCACAAGTCCTCAACTGGCAGCTTCATTAAATTGTACTCGCAAAACACCAATCTCGACGTTAATTAACAGTGAAGAGGTGACTCCGGGATGCTGACCTTCTAGGCAGAGTTCCTCTGTCCAGTGTCTGTTCTTTTGCCCAGCCAAATCTTTTATTGGCCAGTCTGAAATATGGCTTTTTCTTTGCAACTCTGCCTAGAAGGCCAGCATCCTGGAGTCACCTCTTCACTGTTGATGCTGAGACTGATGTTTTGCGGGTACCATTTAATGAAGCTGCCAGTTGAGGACTTGAGGCGTCTGTTTCTCTAACTAGACACTAATATACTTGTCCTTTTGCTCAGTTGTGCACTAGGGCCTCCCACTCCCTCTATTCTGGTTAGAGACAGATGGCGCGGTTCTGTGAAGGGAGTAGTACACAGCGTTGTACGAGATCTTCAGTATCTTGGCAATTTCTCGCATGGAATAGCCTTCATTTCTCAGCACAACAGACTGAGATGAAGACGAAAGTTCTTTGAGCCTGTAATCAAACCCATAAATGCTGCTGCTCCAGATACCCAACTAGTCTAAATGCCAGGTTTATTGCTTCTTTAAGTCAGAAGAACAGTTTTCAGGTGTGCTAACATAATTGCAAAAGGGTTTTCTAATGATCAATTAGCTAATCCAAGTTTTAAAAGGCTAACACAATGTCCCATTGGAACACAGGAGTGACGGTTGCTGATAATGGGCCTCTGTAGGTATTCCATTAAATCTGCCGTTTCCAGCAACAATATTAATTTACAATATTAACTATGCCTACATTGTATTTCTGATCAATTTGATGTTATTTTAACAGACCAGAAACGTTTACTTTTCTTTTAAAAACAAGGACATTTCTAAGTGACCCCAAACTTTTAAATGGTAGTGTTCCATTTTTTTTAAACTAGACTGAACAAAAATATAAAGGCAACAATTTTAAAGATCTCACGGAGTTGTTCACATAAGGAAATCCGTCAATTGAAATCAACTATGGATTTCACATGACTGGGAATACAGATATGCACCTGTTGGTCACAGACGCATATCGGCCTCAATACCTCATCACGGTATCTCTGCATTCAAAATTGCCATTAATAAAATGCAATTGTGTTCATTGTCTGTAGCTTATGCCTACCCATACCATAACCCCACCATGGGGCACTCTATTCACAATGTTGACATCAGCAAATCGCTCGCCAACATGACGCCATTCACGTTGTCTGCGGTTGTGAAGCTGGTTGGACGTACTGCCAAATTCTCAAAAACGGAGGCGGCCTATGGTAGAGAAATGAACATTCAATTATCTGGCAACAGTTCTGGTGGATATTCCTGCAGTCAGCATACCAATTGCACTCCCAAAACATCTATGGCATTGTGTTGTGACAAAACTGCACATTTTAGTGGCCTTTTGCCCCCATCCCAAGGTGCACCTGTGTAATGATCATGCCGTTTAATCTTCTTGATAAACCATAACTGTCAGGTGGACGGATTATCTTGGCAAAGAAGAAATGCTCACGAACAGGGATGTAACATTTGTGCAGAACATTTGAAAGAAATAAGCTTTTTGTGCATATGGAACATTTCTGCCATCTTATGAAACATGGGACCAACACTTTTCATGCATTTATATTTTTTGTTCAGTGTAGTTTATTGGGGAGGCAGATAAAGCATTTATCAAAATCAATCACTTTTGCATGTGAAAACAGAATCCTACTCATTACTCCATGCGTTCACCTACGTAACCTTGGTTTTGAGACATCTTCAGATGCCAGAGCTGGGCACCAGGCTCACGCCCAGGTGGCAACCGGTTCCAAGACCAATGTAATCACTTCTAACCCGATGCAAACTTCTTCCACCAAGACAACCTAGGCCTGGCATTTAAATTAAACCCAAACAGCAAGAGAACACTAGACTAAATGGACCAGTAAAGATGGCCACCTGATAGCCTATTAAATATCACCCACATGTTAGCCTAACATGTGGGTGATATTATTAGGTTAAAACACAAAAACATTTGAGAGCCTGAGGGCAAATAAGCCTACTAAACACTTCAAGTCCTAAAAATCAACAACTGACCAAGACAAAGTAGCTCATTTTCATCTGGACCAAAGCTCATCCTAGGCTACTGAACCAGCAAAGGAATTTGGTTAATTACAAGTCAGTGAAGTAAAGACGGGGGGTGGGAGTTGAGCAGTGCAGAAGGCCCGGTAGTGAAGGTATCCGGTCAACACGCTGTACATTCATTGGCCTCTAACCAAAAACAGAGATGGCCCATGGTGTAGGCCGAGGGCACATGCATGAAACCACTGACTGCATGCTGTCGGTCACACATGGCAACCAATAAACCTACAAACGCCAGTCATTGAACTTCACTATGTCACTCATAGAACGGTGACTGTATGAAGCGGACTGTGTAGAAGGCCAATGAGCCGGAGAATTTAGATTAGGTTTGTTAACCCACCATCAAGCGTTTCATTTGCGACTAAATTGGCTACACGCGTGTTAAAATTAACTGCTTAACGAGGGGTTGATATCTTGATTGATAAAAATGACTGATTTTAAGATTAAGATGATCAAGATAATGAATGCCTAAAAAAAAGCTTGACATCATGGCTGGAATGCGTTTGGTAAAATAAAAAAGTGATGGAAAAAGCCATCATAAACATTGGCCCGTAATTTGTTGATACACTCAGCTAACAAGATTATAAAAATGGTTGTTCGGAATCAAGTTAATTGTAAATTCTGAATTTAGATTAAATGATTACAAAAGTAGCAAACCTAAGCGCCTTGACTCAAACTGCCCAAGAAAACCTAAAGATCAAACGATTGTAGCCTCGCTGACCGCGCGCAGGGAACAAAAAAGTATCGTTAAACTTTGAGGAAGAATTGATAGGCAACAACTTGTGGAATTAATAAATTGACACTAGTAAATTAAACTGCGAGTAAAGTTACATTGAGCGTTTGTGAACCTGGTAAAAAAAAACATCTCAAAGGATTATGGGTCTCCTCGCAAAAACTCACCTTTAAGGCTCGAAACTGTCCTTCTTGTTTTCAGCCTTAATTCCCCTCGTAGCCTCTCCAAACTATCAACAACTGTTCTTTCTCCCCCGCCGCTCTTTCATAAACTTACAACCCCCTCTTTTTTAACCCATTCGGCGCTTTGTAGTACCATGTGACCCCTGCATCAATGTCGGGGCCCCAAACACATTCATGCAGGACAAAAGAAGAGTCGCGAAATCCCCTTTCTCCTCCTACCATACCTCCACGTAACCCTGCCCCGTTTAGGAGGCCCTTATCTGAAACGTGATATATACTAGCTGACTAGATACTGTTTGCTGTATTGCTTAGTTCACATTTTTTTGTATCATTTTATTGCTATTCTCAGATTAATTAAACAAAGAAAGACAGATATTTATGAAACCAATAGCCTTTTATATCTCTACAATCAAAAAACACAATAGGTAGGTGCAGTTAAGGATCTGCTTTAACTTTATGAGGTAGTTAGTTATACACATGTCACAATTTATCATCAGGGCAATGAAATATGATAAATATATATGGGGGGGGGGGGCATTTAAAGAACAATCAAAAAATGCTCCTTATGTGTGAGGTAGATCCTGCTCCAGCTGCTCCCTGTCTTGTTGGTTGTGTAGATAGGGAGAAGGAGTATGCTATAACAACATGCTCCCTGCTGTCCCTATCACACAGTTGTAGAGCTGGACCAGAGCCAGATCAACTCTCAGCTCAACACTGTGAGAGAATGGCTGTGGTATTCCACATCAGCACAGCTGTGTGCCTGTGTCCAAATGGCCAAATAATGTCCACTCTAGTACACTCTAATTATGTAGCTATGTCTGTATTGTAAGTCTACTGGGGAAATGGAATATGCATTTCTGTCACTCGTGTGGTAAATTAACAATATCTTTATTGATAGCCCAGGAGGTTGGTGGCACCTTCATTGGGGAGGACGGGCTCGTGGTAATGTCTGGAGCGGAGTAAGTGTTTGATGCTATTCCATATGCTCCGTTCCAGACATTATTATGAGCCGTCTTCCCCTCAGCAGCCTCCACTGATTGATAAGATTGTGTATCGTGTGTCATACTTAGCAAGATGCCAGTGATTCAACGTCTACAGCATCTTAAACCCCAAAGCATACCTTCCAAGTGAGTGTGATAAAAGTAGAATAGAAAATACCAATCTTGAGTCGAAGCACCTGTTGCCTGAACTCAACCTTGGTATTTTGGCTGGTCTCAGCGCACATGCTCTGACAATTAAAATGGGCTGTGTGTACACATTCCTCCACTGTTAAAACCTTTAAATTCACACATAACAGCTCGCATAGTGGTGCCAACATCCGATGTTTGCCATATATGGTATGGTAATAGACCGGCCCCACTGTAACATCCACAAACCCAGAACCCATCTATCACAGGCTTATTTGCCAAACAAAAACCTTGTTTGAAATAACAGGAGACAGATTTAATAGGGTAAGTGCTGCTAGAGTTTATTGGAACAATACAGAGTACCTACGTCAAACATGTGGGCGTCATGCAAGACAAAACAGGTCCGCTAATGTTGTTTACGACCGCTGGTTTATTATGCCATAGGTGTGATAATCAAACGCATAATCCACTCCTACTGAATCTCTTTAAAACACCCTCCCAACAAAATATTGCAGTTTTGAAACTGCAGTAAAAGTGCAGTAACTGCAGTCGACTGAGGATAGAGTAATTGCAGAATAACTGCAGTTATACTGCACTGTAACTGCAGTTACACTGCAAAATTACTGTAGTAAAAAAACGGACGCAGTATTTGCAGCATACTGCAGTTAGACTGCACTTTAACTGCAGTTATACTGCATTCTGACTGCAATCTTTTTTATTAAGGGCACTGGGTAAAGACATCAGTTCAATATTTAGTTTTGATTTACATTTGGTTGAGTTGTCAACTAATGTGAATTCCACATGAAATCAACAAAGCATGTCACCATGTTATTGGATTTATGTTATAAGTTAGGAGGAATTTCCCTTATGCTGATTACTTTTTACAAATCCAATAGGCTTTCACTTAGATGTATTTTTTGGTAGGTTGATACGTTGATACAACCAGTTTTTGCCCAGTGTGTCTTTAACACGTTTCCTGAACAGAGTCCCATCCCATCTTCACAGCCAGGAAGTGCTTGTTGCCATCAACAAAGCCCTTCCAAAAAATGATTGCAGTTTTGAAACTTTAGTAAAAGTGCAGTAACTGCAGTCAACTGAGGTATTTTATACACAGAAATTGCAGAATAACTGCAGTGTTCTGCAGTTCTACTGCATTCTAACTGCAGTTACACTGCAAAATTACTGCAGTAAATGTGTATTTATTTTGAGTGCAGTATTTGCAGCATAGTGTAGTTATACTGCACGCTAACTGCAATATTTTTTTCGTGGGGGGTTATATTTACTACTTACAGGTGGTATGTTGACTCTCTCTGGTGTCATTCACAGTGCTCAATAAGGAACTGTTGGTCTTTACTCTGGAAAAACAAACAGAAGAAAGCCCCCTCCCTGCATGGCAGTGACAGCAGAACTGGGACACTGCTGTCTTCTCCCAGGGGTGGGCAACGCTTGAGTAGCATTGCCAGAGCAGTGTCAAGGGCCCCAAGAAGGAAGTGTTGCACGAAGTGTGTATGTTGTGATATTTAACACTACTATCCCAATCCTTCTCACGCAAGCAGAGAAAATGTCCCCGCATCTTCATCTCCACGTGAATGTTAGTCTATCACCTCTGGGTCTTTTAGGCAGAGTTTAATTAGTGTCTCCATTGGGCAACTGTTGATCAGTACAAATGAAGCCTTAACATTTTGACGTATGTGCCTGCCAGATAGATCTGATGTTTTACTCATCTGGTGCTGTGTTCCCCTGTGTTCCCTACCATTTGGAACCACTGGAGGGTAGGACATCAAATAAAAGTTCTTCATTAGCCATGTGGTGGGTTGATTAGTAGAGTTGTGCGTCGCAGATGTTTTATTTCACATTTTAGTCATTTAGCAGACACTTGTCCAGACTGATTGGTACCAAGTGCATCCATTTTCATCGTTTTTTTCATACTGGCCCCCCATGGGAATTGAACCCACAACCCTGGCATTGCAAGCACCATGCTCTACTAACTGAGAAAACAAGAACTACTTGAAAACGTTGAATGTACAGGGGTGTGGGGGCTGTGCTTTGGCAAAGTGGGTGGGGTTATATCTTGCCTGATTGGCTCCGTCCAGGTGTAACATTGGACAGGGTCAGTGTCTTGCGACCCTGATTCACTGGACACTCATCTCAGAACACCTGGTCATGAAAAACCAACTGACATTGACTCCCAAGTTGTTGAACTGTTGCCCTCTCTATAGCCACCATGGTTATTATATGACCCTGCTGGTGATCTATGAACGTTTGAACTTCTGGAATGAATGGTCACATGTACTCTTAACTCCCCACTCAGCCCAGCCAGAAGAGAACTGCCGTCCCCTTTGAGCACGATTCCTCTCCAGGTTTCTTCCTAGGTTGCTGCCTTCTAGGGAGTTTTTCCTAGACGTTGTGCTGCTTTCTCTTTGGAGATTTGGTCCTGACCAATCTCTCCCTGAAAGGAAATCATTTAACATCGAGGGTTTTAAAGTGCTTCCTTCTTTCCTTCCCTGTGAGCCATGATATGACAGGAATGGATAGACAGACTATCAGTGTGATGGTTAACGCCATAGTATTCATTCATTTATTTCAAAGCTTCGTGTAACTTTTCAGAATTTCTATTCCTCCTATGAAAAATGTCACTTGGTGTGGAAATGTTCTTGTATTACACAATAAAATCTTAGGAATTGTCAAATGTTTCATTGAAGAACCGCAAGGGGGTCTGATGGGGCAGAAAGCGATGATTATTGGTAGTTGTGTGTGTGGCCACGTGGATGACTGGAGGATTAACGTGACGACGGGGATGGGGGGATGGGGGGGGGGGGGGGGGGGGGGTACATTGCTGCGGTTGTGGTTGACGTTGGGCTGACTGTGTGAGAACAATGAAAAACCCCTCTGGAACTACATGATTACAGAGGGAAAAGTAGCTATTGGAACTTTCTCACTGTGAAAATGAAAGAGTTGGACAAACATGTGGAAATACAGTGTCATAAGAGGATGTATTGTACCACAGATATGCATTTTTATTTAATGTACAAAAAGCCATAGTTTTGTCATTGATTTGCTGACGGTAAATAAATTAAGTTACACACATCTGTTTGTCGTCCACTTCTACACATCTTTTCATCTGTCTACATCAAAAAAATAGCATTCACAATATAGTTAAACTGCACTAGAGGTATTAGCATAAGACTATACATTTTAACAGACAGCCACAAACCAACTAACATCTCCCACTTTAAAACAGGTCAGTCAGAACCCTTCCCTTTCACATTCCCTATCATGCGTATTCTGCACTTTTCCCAAGGATACAGAACACATATACTGTCCCGGTTCATTGCCTTGGCTGCAACTCTTCACTTGGGTTGCCCTTTTCCTTTACATAATCACAGTGCATAGAGACATCAAAAGTCCCTGATTGAAAATAACTAAGAAGTGTCACATCAGAGGTGTCACGTCAGAGGTGTCCGGAGCGGAGCCTCACGGGATGGCTAGAGAGCATTGTGCCGAGCGTGTGATGTCACAACTCACTGTTCCTGTCCCGGGACTCCTAAAGAAGTCACAGTCCACTGAGCTTCAGAGGAATGGACTAACCTCCTTGATAACACACACACAATTACCCCCCAACTAACATTTTTGCTTACCCCATTCTCCCTCCTTATCCTGTCCTCACCCCCCTGAAAGAAACACATGATTCCCCCTCACCCCTTTCACATATTCAAGGTGCATTAGAATGTAGCAGGACTGGCAACACCACAAGGCACTCTCCCTGGCTGGCTATACTGGCAGGGTTAGAAAATGGACGGGATTCAGATGAGGCGTTAACAGATCAGTGCTTTTGTAAAAGTGAACAAACATGAGGAAATCATAGTTGGCTACAAACCAGGTAAACATACTGTCCTATTGAGGGTCAAGTCTGACAGTGAAGACAGACAGACCCACACTCACACACACACACACACAGTTGGAAGGGTGGGTGTTTTCCCTCAGGCTGGTAGGGTGAGGTTGGTGATGGCGAGTTTGACTCCGAACATGTTCTCCCATTGTGTTCTGACCCAGACCAGCAGGCCCTGCACCAGCTCTGCACTGTCAGAGTGCAACGACCACGTCTTCTCCTCCTTCACTATCTGCACAGGAAACAAAGACACTCACATGCTCAAATCAAATCAAACTTTATTTGCCACATGCGCCAAATACAACAAGTGTAGACTTCACAGTGAAATGCTTACTTACAAGCCCTTAACCAACAGCGCAGTTCAAGAAGAAGAAAATATTTACCAAGTAGACTAAAATAAAAAGTAACACACTAAGAATTACAATAACAAGGCTATATACAGGTGGCACTGGTACCGAGTCAGTGTGCGGGGTACAGGCTAGTTGAGGTAATCTGTACATGTAGGTGGGGGCGAAGTGACTATGCATAGGTAACAAATAAACAGCGAGTTGCAGCAGTGTACAGGAGGTTGGGGGTCAATGTAAATTGTCCGGTAGCGATTTTTAGACTGCTGAACAATTCATAATGGCTTGGGGGTAGAAGCTGTTGAGGAGCCTTTTGGTCCAAGACTTGGCGCTCCGGTACCGCTTGCTGTGCGGTAGCAGAGAAAACAGTCAATAACTTGGGTGACTGGAGTCTGACAATTTTCTGGGCTTTCCTCTGACACCGCCCATTATATAGGTCCTGGATGGCAGGAAGCTTGGCCCCAGTGATGATCTGGGCTGTTCGCAATACCCTCTGTAGCACCTTACGGTCAGATGCCCGAGCAGTTGCCATACCAGGTGGTGATGCAATCAATCAGGATGCTCTCAATAGTGCAGCTGTAGAACCCTTTGAGGATCTCAGGACCCATGCCAAATATTTTCAGTCTCCTGAGGGGAAAAGGTTGTGTCGTGCCCTCTTCAAGACTGTCTTGGTATGTTTGGACCATGATAGTTCATTGGTGATGTGGACACCAATGCACACACACACCTATATCATGCGGTTTGGTACACGGCAAAGAATGAGTTGCTGACAATACTGGCAATGAAATTTTTTGGGGAAGTGATGGAACAATGCTTGGAAGTGTTGATTGTTTGAAATATCTGGGTTTGAGAATAGATTCTGAATGATTTTTTGGACAGCATATAGATTTGAGAAAAACAACAAACTATAAGCCTGGGTTACAATACAGAGTTGTTTTACTGTATCCTTTAGAAAGACCGTAGTAAACCATCTGCTACTTCCTATCCTAGACTTTAGTGACATCTTTCAAATCACAACCAAGACCTTACTTTGAGAATTCGATGTCATAATCTTTGCAGATTCATTCTTATATGTAATTATAAGACATCATTACACAATGTCTGAATCACTACATGGACTGTCACTCACAAACAGAAGACAACTGCATTAGAACCAATTTATTTTTAAATGAGTCAACTTAAAACATGTTTTGTCGTGCTGTGTATATTTATTAAAAGGAACACCTAAATGACAAATCATTTACCTATAGAAATCAGGACATTACAATCACATATTGAATTTAAGAAAGCCCTTTTTCAAATGTTAAGATCAAACTGTTTTTTTAACTAATAGAAACATCACCATGTGACGACATTTGTAAATATCTACACTACCGGTCAAAAGTTAAAACATCTACTCCAAGACTTGGCGGATGCTTTAGTCCAGGTCTGGGAGGAGATCCCTCAGGAGACCATCCGCCACCTCATCAGGAGCATGCCCAGGCGTTGTAGGGAGGTCATACAGGCACGTGGAGGCCACACACACTACTGAGCCTCATTTTGACTTGTTTTAAGGACATTACATCAAAGTTGGATCAGCCTGTAGTGTGGTTTTCCAATTTTGAGTGTGACTCCAAATCCAGACCTCCATGGGTTGATACATTTGATTTCCATTGATAATTGTGTGATTTTGTTGTCAGCACATTCAACTATGTAAAGAAAAAAGTATTTCATAAGAATATTTCATTCATTCAGATCTAGGATGTGTTATTTTAGTGTTCCCTTTATGTTTTTGAGCAGTGTATATTTTACATTGGAGTTTCTTTAAAGTAGCCACCCTTTGCGTGAATCAGGCCTTCGTGGTCGATTCGCTGCAAAGAAACCACCATTAAAGGACAGCAATAATAAGAAACACGAGCAATGGACATTAGACAAGTGGAAATCTTTCCTCCGGTCTGATGAGCCCAAATTTAAGATTTTTAGTTCCAACCGCCGTGTCTTTGTGAGACACAGAGTAGGTGAACGGATGATCTCGGCATGTGTGGTTCCCACCGTGAAGCATGGAGGAGGAGGTTAGATGGTGCTTTGCAGGTGATACTGTTGGTGATTTTAGAATTCAAGGCACATTTAACCAGCATGGCTAGAACAGCGATATGCCATCCCATCTGGTTTGAGCTTAGTGGGACTATCATTTGTTTTTCAACAGGACAATGACACAACACACCTCCAGGCTGTGTAAGGGCTATTTGAATAAGAAGGAGAGTGATGGAGATCTGCATCAGATGACCTGGGCTCCACAACAACCCAATTGAGATGGTTTGGGATGAGTTGGACCGCAGAGCGAAGGAAAAGCAGCTAACAAGTGTTCAGCATATGTGGGAACTCCTTCAAGACTGTTGGAGAAGCATTCCAGGTGAAGCTGGTTTAGAGAATGCCAAGCGTGTGCAAAGCGGTCATCAAGGCAATGGGTAGCTACTTTGAAGAATCACAAATATTAAATATATTTAATTTGTTTAACACTTTTTTGGTTAATACATGATTCCATGTGTTATTCATAGGTTTTGAAGTACAATGTAGAAAATAGTAAAAATAAAGAAACCCTTGAATGAGTAGGTGTCCAAACTTTTGACTGGTACTGTACATATTACCTCGACTAACTTGTACATTGACACGGTACCGAAACCCCCTGTATATAGCCTTGTTATTGTTATTTTATTGTGTTATACATTCTTTTTTAACTTTTGTTTATTTGGGTAAATATTTTCTTAACTCTTATTTTTCTTATAACTGCCTTGTTGGTTAAGGGCTTTAAGTCTAACTGTCAGTTACAACTTACGAGGTTGTTGTCTTTTGTTTGAATTGTTTACGTGTCCGCTGTGCGGGGGAAATTATAATACAAGCGGAACTACGTAGCTAATACTGTTGTAACAGGGATCCTTATTGTAGCAACACACTTTTGGAGGGAAGGCAATCCCGCGCTGTGTTAGCTAAGTTTTATTATGTTATGCATTTCACATTTGGATTTAGCACGTGACAAATAAAATTAGATTTCATTGTTATTAGACAGTAGTTGCCACATTCGTCTTCTTACTAAGTATTGTTTGTTTGTTAGTTGTTTTCATCTGCACACTCTTGAAAACAGGATGGTGCATCTCAAGAGATTTCATCCTGAAAAATGTCTAATAAAAACATACAAATGTGTGCCCAGCTTTGCTCATGATTGCATTTAGCTTATCCAGCTTACCCTTGAGAACTTGGAAGAAGTCCTTCCTAATTTAAGAACAATCACATGTCTCTTTCCTCCCTCAGTCTCACCTCATCGTAGAGCTTGATGTCCATTCTGCACGGGTCAGACGACCATAGATGGACAGAGCTGACACAGCTGATTGGCTGGGTCTCCTGAACAGTGACCCGCCCACTGCAGGGTTCCCCGTTCTCATTGGCTGATGGGTGGGGCAAGCTCTTGCTCCATTGGTGGTCTTCGTTGAGCAGGTACAGGGTTTCCCGGGTGGCCAGCACTGTCAGAGGGGTCACACAGTCTTCTGGCAGAGAGAACGAATACAACACACAGAAAATATGCATTTGGATAAATGTTTAAACCCCCCACCCCGTACAGATTATAATCATATACTTGCATCTGAATAGTTTTGCTTGTATTGTATTTATCTAACAGGGGGTCTTATGGCACGTCTCAAATTGTTTTACCGTCTGGTTAACCTCTCTGGAATATTCAGGAAGGTAGCGTCCCACCTCAACAAGTGCAGGGCGCCAAATTCAAAACAACAGATATCCCATAATTAAAATTCCTCAAATATACAAGTATTTCACACCATTTTAAAGATAAACTTGTAAATCCAGCCACGGTGTCTGATTTCAAAAAGACTTTACGACGAAAGCACACCGAACGATTATTGTAGGTCAGCACCTAGTCACAGAAAAACCCAGACATTTTTCCAGCCAAAGAGAGGACTCACAAAAAGCAGAAAGAGATAAAATTAATCACTAACCTTTGATGATCTTCATCAGATGACACTCATAGGACTTCATGTTACACAATACATGTATATTTTGTTCGATAAAGTTCATATTTATATCCAAAAATCTCAGTTTACATTGGCGGGTTATGTTCAGTAGCTCCAAAACATCCAGTGATTTTGCAGAGAGCCACATCAATTTACAGAAATACTCATAATAAACATTGTTAAAAGATACAAGTGTATTGCATGGAATTTTAGATCCACTTCTCCTTAATGCAACTGCTGTGTCAGATTTCAAATAAACTTTACCGAAAAAGCACACCATGCAATAATCTGAGTACAGCGCTCAGAGGCCAAAACAAGCCATACAGATATCCGCCATGTTGTGGAGTCAACAAAGTCAGAAATAGCATTATAAATATTCACTTACCTTTGATGATCTTCATCAGAATGCACTCCCAGGAATCCCAGTTCCACAATAAATGTTTGATGTGTTCGATAAAGTTTATGTCCAAATACCTTTTTGTTCACGCGTTTAGCCCAGTAATCCAAATTCATGAGGCGCGAGCAGACGAAAAGTAAAAAAGTTCCGTTACAGTCCGTAGAAACATGTCAAACGAAGTATAGAATCAATCTTTAGGATGTTTTTTATCATAAATCTTCAATAATGTTTCAACTGGAAAATTCCTTTGTCTGTAGAAATACATTGGAACGCAAGCTAACTCTCACGTGAACGCGCGTGGTCAGCTCATGGCACGCTGGCAGACCTCTGACTCATTCAGCTCCCATTCCCCCCTCCTTCAAACAAGGTTCTAAAGACTGTTGACATCTAGTGGAAGCCTTAGGAAGTGCAATATGACCCCATAGACACCGTATATTTGATAGGCAATGACTTGAAAAACTACAAACCTCAGATTTTCCACTTTCTGGTTAGATTTTTTCTCAGGCTTTTGCCTGCCATATGAGTTCTGTTATACTCACAGACATCATCCAAATAGTTTTAGAAACTTCAGAGAGTTTTCTATCCAAATCCACTAATAATATGCATATATTAGCAACTGGACCTGAGTAGCAGGCAGTTTACTCTGGGCACCTTATTCATCCAAGCTACTCAACACTGCTCCCCAGTCCCAAAGAAGTCACGGGAAGAGCCATATCAGTGGGACGCCGGTACTGTGGTGAGATAAGACAAAGAGCTCTCATCTCCCTAGCACCCCCACCGGGAAACAGCTGCCTCTCTCTCCCCCTCTCCTCTTCTTCATCTCCTCCTCTCAGTGTTGATCTACTCCATTAAACCAGGAAGGAACTGTCCAGCTTTGATCAATCGACAGTCAATCACCAGGGGTATAGGGTGATAAATAAGAGTCCTTGCAAAACTGGATCTGACTAGATTTTATATATTATTATTTTTTCACCAGGTAGGCCAGTTGAGAACAGGTTCTCATTTACAACTGCGACCTGGCCAAGATAAAGCAAGGCAGTGCGACAAAAACAACAGAGTTACACATGGGATAAACAATCGTACAGTCAATAACACAATAGAAAAATCTGTATACAGTGTGTGCAAATGAAGTAAGGCAATAAATAGGCCAATAGTGGCGAAGTAATTACAATTTAGAGATTTACACTGGAGTGATATGTGCAGATGAGGATGTGCAAGTAGAAAAACTGGTGCAAAAGAGCAGAAAAACAAAAATAAATATGGGGATGAGGTAGGTAGTTGGTTGGATGGGCTATTTATAGATGGGCTGTGTACAGCTGCAGCGATCGGTAAGTTTCTCTGACAGCTGACGCTTAAAGTTAGTTAGACTACAGTGATCTCCTACAGGGAGAGAGTCATGCAACACTGGGTCTGACTAGACTACAGTGATCTCCTACAGGGAGAGAGAGTCATGCAACACTGGGTCTGACTAGACTACAGTGATCTCCTACAGGGAGAGAGAGTCATGCAACACTGGGTCTGACTAGACTACAGTGATCTCCTACAGGGAGAGACAGTGGGAGGACTGGGTAGGGAGTGATATACGTAATAGTCCTCCCTCATTCTCCCCACACCAGTCCACTGAAGTCCAGGGATATAAAGTAGCTGGACACAAATGGGTGGACACTTTCCTATGTCAATGGATATATTTCCTATTCTATTCCTCATCCTCCTGATGTTTAAACCCCGTTTAAAACAAATCCTCCATCCTCCTGATGTTTAAACCCAGTTTAAAACTTCAGCAGAGGCAGGTCAGTGCATGTTACAATTACAGTAGTTAACATTCTTTTCACCTGCACAGCCCATAGCCTGCAGCCATGCTTGGCTACAGATGCGAAGTCTGCACCCACAGGCAGGGAGAGACACACAGATACACTCAATTACACAGAGAAACATTAAGAATTATGCATTGCACACACATGCATACATACACTGAATAAAAATATAAACGCAAAATGAAAACAATTTCAATGATTTTACTGAGTTACAGTTCAAAAACAGAATCAGTCAATTTAAATAAATTCATTAGGCCCTAATCTATGGATTTCACATGACTGAGCAGCCATGTGTGGGCCTGGGAGGGCTTAGACCCACCCACTGGGGAGCCAGGCCCACCCACTGCGGAGCCAGGCCCATCCACTGGGGGCTTTATTACAGACAGAAATACTCCTCAGTTTCATCAGCTGTCCGGGTGGCTGGTCTCAGACGATAACCAGGCGAAGAAGCCAGATGTGGAGGTCCTGGGTTGGACATACTGCCAAATTCTCTAAAATGACTTTGGAGGCAGTTTATGGTACAAAAATGAACATTAAATTCTCCTGCAACAGCTCTGGTGGCCATTCCTGCAGCCAGCATGCCAATTGCACGCTCCCTCAAAACATGAGACATCTGTGGCATTGTGTTGTGTGATAAAACTGCACATTTTTAGAAGTGGCCTTTAATTGTCCCCAGCACAAGTTGCACATGTGTAATGAGCACGCTACTTCTTAGGGCTAGGCGTCCCGCTAGCTGGACAACTTCCGGTGAAACTGGAGGGCGCGTAATTCAAATAAATATCATACAAATTATGGATATTAAACATTTAGGTACATTCAAGTGTCTTATATTGGTCGAAAGCATGAATTCTTGTTATTCTAACTGCACAGTCCGATTTACAGTAGCTATTACAGCGAAAGCATGCCATGCAATTGTTTGAAACACAGGTTTCATAAATTCACAAATAGCGATGAAATATTCACTTACTTTTTGAAAATGTTCCTCTGATTTGTCATCCAAAGGGTCCCAGCTATGTTTGGTTAGATAAAATACTTCTTTATATCCCAAAAAGTCTGTTTAGTTGGCGCCATCGATTTGAGTAATCCACTCGTTCAACATGCAGAGAAAGGAATCCGAAAATCTCTAAATGAGTTTCTATTTACTCCTCAGATACCCTAAAATATAATCAAACTATAATATTTCTTAAGGAAAGAAGTATGTTCAATAGGAAACCAATTTTAGCAGGTGCGTCTCGTCTTCATGGCGCCCGCAAACACGAATTTCCAAGACTGTGTCCCTATACTAAATCTAATATTTCTTATTCGTTTTGGAAGTTACAAGCCTGAAACCTTGAACATAGACTGCTGACACCATGTGGAAGCCATAGGAATTGCATCCTGGGAGCTAGAATTGAGTATGCCCTTATACTTGCCATTGTAAGAGCATAGTCTATAAAATAAAACAATTCTGGTTGGTTTTTCTTTGTATTTTCTCCTACCATATCTATTGTGTTATATTCTCCTACATGATATTAACATTTCTACAAACTTCAAAGTTTCTTTCCAATGTTACCAATTATATGCATATTCTGGCTTCAGGGCCTGAGCAACAGGCAGTTTACTTTGGGCACGTCATTCAGACAGGAAGTGGAGAAAAAGGGGCCTAGCCCTAAGAAGTTTTAATTAATCAGCTTCTTGATATGCCACACCTATCAGATTATCTTGGCAAATGATAAATGCTCACTAACAGGGATGCAAACACATTTGTGCACAAAATGAGAGAAATAAGCTTTTTGTGCATATGGAAAATGTCTGGGTTCTTTTTTTTCATCTCATGAAAATGGGACCAACATTTTACATGTTGTGTTTATATTTTTGTTCAGTATACATACACACACACTTCTAATGTACCTTGATGTAGAAAGGACAGGAGGTAGAAGAACTGTAGCTGGCCATCCTCCACATCAGTCTGCATGTCTTCACACACTAGGGGCCTGGGGAGACACAGAGGAAAGGCTTACATAAGAGACAACTAGGTTAATATTCACAACGTCACATTGTACATCAGGCCCATACACCACATCAGACTCTGAATCTAAGTGCTTTTGAGACGGGGCAGATCTCAAAAGTGTGGAGATATGAATCAGGAAAAATAGACATATCTGTATCACAGACACATAAAGACGACTTTGGTCTATGGTTTCAAAATAGCCCCCTGGGTGAGTTTGTTTTCGAAAGTGAGCAGACAGAGGTAATACTAATTCTGTGTAGTATTTTGGGGTTTCTAAGTCTGTTGTTGACTTTAAAGTGACCATGTGTTAATAGTTATTCCAACTATATCCACAATAGTGTGATTATAAAAGCTACACAGAAAACGGTATGCATGATAAACAATTAAACAGTCCTGAGTTATCCTACAGTCTGTTCCCTGAGTAGCTGTGGTTTTCAGCTACAAAAAAAAGGGCCGTATAATAACTAACTGAGACATTAATTATCTCAGTGAATGTACAGCGTGTTCCATCATTACCACAGAAACAAGGGAAGGGTGGATGGTAAATCCATATACTAAAAATGGTTTCCTTTCCCATCTGCTAGTCCTCACTTTCCAGTCCTTTCAGGTGAGCAAGGACACCATAAAATCATAGGGGAGGAAGCCATCCCACAGTATTGGGATACACCCTCTAAGGACCAAGATCATAGGGGAGGAAGCCACTTCAAAGTATTGGGATGAAGCCCCTAAGGACATGGCACTGCAGGACCAGCTCTCTAGTTAAAAGGTAATGCATCGTTAGCGCTTTCTTAGCATCTTGAGGCCAACACATGTAAGACATTAGAATGTGGCTTAGCCACTAATTTAGAGCCCAATTTTCGACAATGTGGAGGTTTAGTAACACCAGACAGAAGTTACCACAGCCTTGTCACTGTCACAGTGGGGGTAAGAGACAGATGGGCCTATGGCTTGGCTCAATACCATCGAGTGGAGATTGTGAGGATATGACAACATATTCTGGACACATGCAAGTCATTCAGGGCAATTATAACATAAATCTGGGCAGTTCGTACCAGAGATGATGCTGTGGGTTGAGCCTGGTGGTGGAGATAGACTTAAGCTTGCTGTCCGACTTGGTAGCCAACTCACGCACCACTCCTGAGGGAGAGAGAGAGTGGAGCAAGGGGAAAAAGAATAGGAGATACAAATTAAGTTTAGTGATGCGTCGCTAATGGTTCTCTCAACTCTTTTTAAAGTGATACTTTGAGATTTTAGTAATGAAGTCAGATGAACTCGTGGATACCATTTTTATGTCTCTGCGTACAGTTTGAAGGAAGTTGCTAACTAGCGTTAGCACAATGACTGGAAGTAACATGCTAGCAGATATCCATAGACTTCCAGTCACTGCGCTAAAGTTACTTAGCATATGCTGTTGAAACTAACTAACTTCCTTCATACTGGACACAGAGACATAAAAATGGTATAGACAAGTTCATCTGACTCTGGAGAAGTTGCCAAAAATCCAAAGTATCCCTTTAAATAGAGTTAATTCATGTTTTATGGTTTTTCCATGCGGTGTATTGGAACATCAGCACAATTAAATTTCAATGAACTGGGACGATAAATATGTTGATTGATTGATTGTAAAATCAGAGCTTACACAGACAGAACACCTCACTTCGAACTCTACACTGTATGTAACCGTATGTAACCTCCTGGAAATCACACAGGACATGGGCTGGGTTTACACCTGCAGCCCAATTCTGATCTTTTTTTTCTACTAATTGGTATTTTGATCAATCAGATCAGCTCTGAAAATGGTCTGATGTGATTGGTCAAAAGAACAATTGTGCAGCCGTCTTCATCCACCTGGCCAAGGCTTTTGACTCCGTCATTCACCGTATTCTTATCGGCAGACTCAACAGCCTTGGTTTCTCTAATGCCTGGTTCACTAACTACTTCTCAGATAGAGTTCAGTGTGTCAAATCTGAGGACCTGTTGTCCGGACCTCTGGCAGTCTCTATGGGGGTGCCACAGGGTTCAACTCTGGGGCCGACTCTTTCCTCTGTATATATCAGTGATGTCGCTCTGGCTGCGGGTGATTCTCTGATCCACCTCTACGCAGACGACACCATTCTGTATACTTCTGGCCCTTCTTTTGACACTGTGTTAACAAACCTCCAAATGAGCTTCAATTACATACAACACTCATTCTGTGGCCTCCAACTGCTCTTAAATACTAGTAAAACGAAATGCATGCTCTTCAACCGATCGCTGCCCGCACCCGCCCGCCTGTCCGACTAGCATCACTACTCTGATTTGTGGACAACTACAAACAACTACAAATACCTAGGTGTCTGGTTAGACAGTAAACTCTCCTTCCAGACTCACATTAAGCATCTCCAATCCAAAGTTAAATCTAGAATTGGCTTCCTATTTCACAACAAAGCCTCCTTCACTCATGCTGCCAAACATACCCTCGTAAAACTGACTATCCTACCAATCATTGACTTTGGCAATGTAATTTACAAAATAGCCTCAAACACTCTACTCAGCAAACTGGATGCAGTCTATCACAGTGCCATCTGTTTTGTCACCAATGCCCCATATACTACCCACCACTGCGACCTGTATGCTCTCGTTGGCTGGTCCTCGCTACATATTTGCCGCCAAACCCACTGGCTCCTGGTCATCCAAGTCTTTACCTAGCAAAGCTCCGCCTTATCTCAGCTCACTGGTTACCATAGCAACACCCACCCGTAGCACACGCTCCAGCAGGTATATCTCACTGGTCATCCCCAAAGCCTACACCTACTTTGGCTACCTTTCCTTCCAGTTCTCTGCTGCCAATGACTGGAACAAATTGCAACAATCACTAAAGTTGAAGACTTATCTCCGGTCACTAATTTTAAGTGTCAGCTGTCAGAGCAGCTTACCGATCGCTGCAGCTGTACACAGCCCATCTATAAATAGCCCATCCAACCAACTACCTACCTCATCCCCATATTGGTTTTTGTTTTTCTGCTCTTTTGCTCACCAGTTTTTCTACTTGCACATCCTCATCTGCACATATATCACTCCAGTGTAAATTGCTAAATTGTAATTACTTCGCCACTATTGGCCTATTTATTGTCTTATAACCTTACTTCATTTGTACACACTGTATACAGATTTTTCTATTGTGTTATTGACTGCACGTTTGTTTATCCCATGTTTAACTCTGCGTTGTTGTTTTTGTCACACTGCTTTATCTTGGCCAGGTCGCAGTTGTAAATGAGAACTTGTTCTCAACTAGCTTACCTGGTTAAATAAAAGGTGAAATATAAAAAATGTTGAAAAAAATGCAAGAGAGATCAGAATTGGGCTGCCTGTGTAAATGTAACAGGGTTATACTGTTACATAAATACAGCCAGAGAGTAAGAGAGTCACACCCAAGGAGATCAGATGAGGACTAGAGACAATTCAGGTTGCAAAGGGAGGGTATCTTACTGGAAACTTGGAAAGAATGTTGGTATCTTTCAAGGATTTTATGTACTCTATCACAATACATCTAGTGGTCCTTTTGGGTACTTCAGATTTGACAGGTGTCTAATAATCACTGGCCCTCTGTGTGGCCTTGTCACATGTAAAATATATGAACTCATTTAATAAGATGATTTTCACAAAAATAATTGAATGACAAAGCTGAAAACATTATCTTAAATATAACCATAAACTTGTTGTTGTTTAATATGAGGATTTCAGCATGAAATATATTTGATATATTATTTGACATTTTTTACACACTTATTTGACTATGTATTTGTTGCCAATATCTCAGCATCAAACTGGTGGCAGCTGTGAAAAAAGTCAATAGTTGGAAGAGCTGTAGAGTTAACTGAAAATAATGGCATTGTTGATCAGATGCTTTTTTCATTAATTAGGCTATTTTCTCTTGAACCATATAGTATATCTACTAGAAACTGTTTTTTTATATAAAAAATGAATACTATTATTTATTTATGTATTCTAGTATAAATTACCAAGGTTACGAAAGATTGGCATAGATTCTGTTAAATTACCAAAATTACTGTAGATTCCAGTAACTTTGGTAAGCTACCGGTAGCTTTGCAGCCCTAGGGACAATAGACAGAGCTAATGTTAGACTATCACAGTCTGTGGTGGGTTAATACTAGAAAGCTGACAGGTCTCTGATTTCAGCTCTAGAATTACATCTCCATGGAAGCAGGTGAAAAACACAGGTTGGAAAAGGTACAGGAGTACAATGTGCTAGGTCACACTCACAGCGACAAAATACTTCCCTGTGGGGTGTTAACAATAGGGGAACACAGGGCCACAGGCAAATGCCAAGGTTAAATAGGTGTAATTGAAAGGGAAGTTGAGTTTAAAAAGGGAGACACACTGAAAAGAGTGAAACAACCAATATGAAGAAAAACAGAGTAGGAACACCCTGCCCCTATCCATGTCCAAGTTCAACAACAACAGGGATGAGAAATAAAGACATTGCGTGGCACCAGTGGCCTATTCTGGCTCCCAATGCCTGTATAAGATTCAACTTCAATTCTTTTGCCATTGTTTCTTTCCCTTTCTTCCCGGGGGAAACTGATCTGCCACACTAACGTTCCAGACCAGGACGAACATCTAAAGTGAAGCCTACGGGACGAAGCATGGTGCTGGATTAAAAAGGACAACCATTAAAGGGACGGTATTGTTGTCCCTCTTTGAGCTCCCCTTTAACCGCTTATCGTCTGGTGGGTTCTAGTGAACCAATAGGAGACCACACACACACACACACCTCTATTCAGGACATTATTCAAGGTGAAGCAATGCAGAGATTTAGCCTCAACTCAATAACACTAAATTCCTTTTGGAGCAGAGGACAAGGTGGAGCTTGCAGGACAGGGCAAGGTGGAGCTTGCAGGACAGGGCAAGGTGGGACAGGACAGGACAAGATGGGACAGAACAGGACAAGTTAGGGCCTATTTTGTTTTATTATCCCAGATAATAACATCTTGTGAGCAATACCTACTTCTGCCATCTTTAAGCTGCACGTGCGGGAGTCAAAACATTGCCCTCTTAGTCTAAACATACCCTTGTGCATTCTCCTGACGGTGTACACTGAGTGTACAAAACATTAGGAACACCTGCTCTTTCCATGTCATAGACTGACCAGGTGAATCCAGGTGAAAGCTATGATCCCTTACTGATGTCACTTGTTAAATCCACTTCAATCAGTGTAGATGAAGGGGAGGAGACAGAGTAAAGAAGCCTTGAGACATGGATTGTGTCTGTGTGCCATTCAGAGGGTGAACGGGCAAGACAAAAGATTGAAGAGTCTTTGAACAGGGTATGGTTGTAGGTGCCTGGAGGACCGGTTTGAGTGTGTCAAGAACTGCAACGCTGCTGGGTTTTTCACGCTCAACGGACATCCAGCCAACTTGACACAACTCTGGGAAGCATTGAAGTCAACATGGCCCAGCATCCCTGTGGAACGCTTTCGACACCTGGCGAATAACGTTACTCTCCCTCCTTCCGGTTCAATCACAGGACCCTCTCCACTAGGTTAACCACTTCCAACCTTCCCAAATACCCTTGCTTATTTTCACAAGGAATAGTTGGACCCTCAGCGTCCATCCGGGCGAAACCGAACACTCTCGGCCCTGTCGGAACAGGAGAGCGCGGGAGTGGGAGCAGTACGGCCGGGATACGCCGAATCTGAATGGATTTCCAAGGAAAACAGGGCAGAGTTTAGCCCAGGTCTGAGGCAGTGGGAAGTGACACGGTGTTGGTATTGCAAGGGTATCTGACAGGGTTAAACTTGAGATATGACATCTGATTATATCATCCATCTCCTTACACGAGAGGACACTGAGTTTACTATGCAGTTAACTTCTTATGGCTGCAGGGGCAGTATTGAGTAGCTTGGATGAAAGGTGCCCAGAGGTGCTCAGAGTAAACGGCCTGCTCCTCAGTCTCAGTTGCTAATACATGCATATTGTTATTAGTATTGGATAGAAAACACTGAAGTTTCTAAAACTGTTTGAATGATGTCTGTGAGTATAACAGAACTCATATGGCAGGCAAAAACCTGAAAGGAAATCCAAACAGGAAGTGAGAAATCTGAGGTTGGTCGATTTTCAACCCAGGCCCTATTGAATTCACAGTGGGATATGGATGAAGTTGCACTAGGGCTTCCACTAGATGTCAACTGTCTTTGTGTTGTGGGCCTGAATAAGAGCTGAATGAGTCAGGTTCCTGGCAGAGAGACATTTCCTGGTCATGCGCATTTCACACGATATTGACCTGCGTTCCATTGCTTCTCTATACACAAAGGAATTCTCCGGTTGGAACTTTATTGAAGATTTATGATAACAACACCCTAAAGACTGATTCTATACTTAGTTTGAAATGTTTCTTCGACCTGTAATATAACTTTTTGAAGTTTTTGTCCGACGTTCGGCTGGACCTGCACGAGCGTTTGGATATGTTTACCTAACGCGCTAACAAAAGTAGCTACTTGGACATTATCGAACAAATCAAGCATTTATTGTGGAACTAGGATTCCTACGAGTGAATTCTGATGAAGATCATCAAAGGTAAGGGAATATTTATAATGTGATTTGTGGTTTCTGTTGACTCCAACATGACGGAAAATGTTATTTGTTATCTGAGTGCCATCTCAGATTGCATGGTTTGCTTTTTCAGTAAAGTTTTTTTGAAATCTGACACAGCGGTTGCATTAAGGAGAGGTATATCTATAATTCCATGTGTATAACTTGTATTATCATCTACATTTATGATGAGTATTTCTGTGTAATCGATGTGGCTATGCAACATCACTGGAAGGTTAGTGATACATTTTATCTCTATTTGTGCTTTTTGTGACTCCTCTCTTTGGCTGGAAAAATGGCTGTGTTTTTCTGTGGCTTGGTGGTGACCAAACAATCGTTTGTGGTGCTTTCGCTGTAAAGCCTATTTGAAATCGGACACTGTGGTGGGATTAACAAGATGATTACCTTTAAAACAGTGTAATATACATCCTATGTTTGAGGAATTTTAATTATGAGATTTTTGTTTTGAATTTGGCGCCCTGCACTTTCACTGGCTGTTGTCATACCATCCCGTTAACGGGATTGCAGCCCTAAGGGACTCTTCACCCAAATTACAAATATCACTCAAGATGCTAATTGCTGTTGCTGATAAGAAAACAAATCATAAAATGTTGATTATGTTCCCTAGTTTCCAGAGATGAGGTCCGTTTGTAATTTGAGAGCACTACCCCTTAACTTGATAGTTAGTGAAGGAGACAGGAACAGTTTTCCGTTACCAGGAATGCAGTGTCTGGATCCAACCCACACAACCAAACCAAAACACTCCTTCCATGACCATTTACGAGCATCGCAAACCTCACCAAACTACTTACCAGACCGACCACATATTTTTACCCACTGTAGGTCTGTAAGGGGCAATAAGGGCATTTAAATTAGCAAAAGTCGAGACATTGTTCAGACAAGTCTTTGATTGACATGGTGACCTGTACGGACTCCTCCGGAATATCAAGTTAAGACTTCTTCCACCCAGTGAGCAGTGGACAGATCTGTCCCTACTAGCTTCTTCTCCTTGGGGTAGTAAAACCACATGCGAGTTTCCTCACAGTCCCAGACCCTTTCCTTCTCCATGTTTGTAGCCCTCACCACTGACCAGGCGTGACCACATCTGTTCTGGGAATGCCAGCCCCGTCTGAAAACTGCTTTTGTTATAGTAAAGGTATCCTTTGGTCCTTTCCCTGAGACAAATATTGTAACAGCTGTTATGGGGGCAATATCAGAGCTCTGGACTGAGTTTTCAGGCACATAATAAATAGTACCAGTTTCCTCAAGGGGAGGAAGAGCGGGGCAGAATAGGAGTGAAGGCCAGAGAGGAAGTATTGTGCCAAAGCCTCATACCAACGAGTGGAGCACTGAAAAGGCACCTAGTTATTTATCTCCCCCCTTTCTCCCTCTGCCAACTGGACAGGACCAGCTATGTTGTCTGTCTGTAGCACATACCTCAGAACCAGGCCTACAACCAGGCTCAACTCTCCTGTTCCTCCTCCTCCTTCCTCAGGAACACAACAGAGGATATTTTAAGACGTATAGGAGATGATCCAACTGGCAGGCTATAGCAGAGCCCTGTGACAGCCTCTCTCTATGGGGCCGTTCAGCTTTGCAATACAAAGTCCAAGCCCAGAATTGGACTGACCTAGCCGGCTATGTGGTCCCAGTGACTGAAAAGCTGGACCCGTCCTCAGTCATTGAGAGGAAGGAGAAAAATCATCTTTGACGAATCCAGACAAGAACATTACCTCCGAAACAATTATTCCAACAGGCCTCACAGTACAAGAAAAGGACCACCTCTAGGCAACCTAGTGCATAGACTTGGAAGAGAAGACAAGAACTCTAATGAGGTCTATTATGCTCTAGGACGTACAATGGCTCAACACAACATAGACTCACTGACAATATGACCCCCTTTGAGGCCAGAAATGAATCTTCGATTCTGGACCCTCACTTTCAAAGGCAGAGGGAATTCCAAATAAAAATCTGACGACATCTGGATCGTACCAGATTAGCTAAAGAGTCGATCTGGAAAACGGTCAAATAATGATTGGATTATTGATACGACTGAATGAAAACATGGAGTCCCCACAGATAAGACAGGACAGACTCAGGTCCACAGAGCCTTAGCTGAAGACCGTTTGGCCATGGTGCTTCCCCTTGCTACCAAAGGGACTCCATTAAAAGAGTGCTCTAGTGAAGTAGTGAGGAGAAGTGAGAGTCAGAGAGGGGAGTGTTGATCTAATAAAACTCAGCTTTCCTCTCTCTCTGCTTCTGGTCTTGCCTTGCTGACAGGCTAGGCAGGGTGTAGTCACTGTGAGCAGAGGAGCATGTGATTAACATACTGAGAGGGACGAGAGAGAGAGAGGACGAGAGAGAGGAGAGAGCGGATGGAGAGAGCGAGAGCAAGAGAGGGACATATTGTCCTAAGAACGAGTACGCTCCACTCTAATATCCCCAGGAGGAAGGCCCTTAATTCATGAGATACAGATGCATGCAACACGTGTGCAGTGTGTGTGCAGGGGGGGGGGGGGGGGGGGCTGCATCTTGCCTGTGAAGAGGCTAAAGAAGCGCTTGCAACGCACGCTGTCCCGTACTAGCAGGGTGTAGGCCACAGGCCCGTCCTCAAACTCCATGTGGATACTCTGGGAGCCCAGTCCCACCTCCAGGTAACTCAGTTCTGTGATTCCACGGCTGTCCCTCTTCTGCAGCCAATCACAAGGCTGCCCTCTGCAAGGAAAAGAACAATGAAGACGGGAAAGTGTGAAATAAATATTATTATTATTTTACTTGCATGTATCCCGCCTATTAACTTTGTTTCCTTGAGTCTACTCACGTTTAAGGTGTATATGTTTTTGTTTGAGCATTGTTTGTTTCTGCAATTTGTCAGACAGCCAAGTCACAGATTGCACCTTTAAAAAGCAGCGAAAGGTCATCATAAGAATAGCACACTGTTGCGCAACCAAACTTGGCCGTTACACAACTTCCAGGGCGTGCTCAGGATAGCGGGGGTGTGGCCTTCTGGGGTCAGAATCCCAGTAACTTTATAGGGACTGTCGCAGCATGAGACTCAGGCCTGTCCAACACCGTACTACTCACACTCCTGGGAGGAAGCGGAGGCAAGCCAACATGCTTTTGATGAGGACAAAAAAAAGCCATTGATACAGGGCTTACAAAGTCCTTGATATAGTGTTCACACTATATCAGAGGGAACGTGGAGCCACTGATATAGGACATGGGAGCAGTGGCTGGGGAGATGTGTAGGGCCACCACAAAGACCAGGGCTGTAATGGGTTTGATAGTGTTGGTCTGCTCCCTACCACATCTGTTGCCGCTGTCCCCATAAATGTCATATATAGCTTTATAGAATAAACTGTACTCTACAGACCAAATGCCTCTACAGACAATACCTTCATGACATAACTGTGACCACAGAATGGGTACTTTAATGTTTATTTTTATTCCGGCCTTCTCTTGTGTGATGCTCTTCAGTGTGACAGGTCAGGTGGTTAACTTACTCCATGTCAGATGTCACTTCCAGGAAGTAGATGCGTTGGTCAGACACCACCAGGAACGAGGGGAACTCCACCGGATCACCAAACTTCACGGTCGACACCTACAACAAAGATAAGATGTACACACGTTAAAGATTCCACAACACTTAACTGCTGCAAATAACTTTCCCTGAGGAAAATTATGACTGCATTCAGAGCTCTTCTTAAACAGACTGTATAAGAACAGATCAGTTACTGTTTAAAAACACCTAGAGTAAGGTCTAGCAACAAAGTCACATCAATCTTCATTGAATACTGTGTAGGCCCAAAAATAAAACAGTTGAAAGAGAAAGAGAGACAGTGGGGAGAGAAGCACGAGTGACAAGATAAATAAACATCAGATGAATGAGCATGTTATGAGCTGGATCCTCTGTCTCCTGCTGGGGTTGCTTGTGACCTCTTGGCTCCTCGTCCAGGTGTCCTGAGCAGTAAACCAATACCCCTCCACTCCACAGGGCTCCCAGCATGCATTACACATGGAGGAGCTCATCCAAGGTCATGGTGTGGTGGGTGGGGGTGGCGATGAAGAGATGGGGGGGGGGGGGGGGGGGGGGGGGGGTGCAGGACAGCGAGAGAACAGCTGGGGGCACAAAAGCAGCCAGGAGCAGATCACAAGAGCTGGAGTCGACCGGTTTTGGCTGGGTTAGCAGTTCATGGAACTTCTGAGCAGAACTGCTGTGACCGGATTCAGCCTCGTCACTGAACTGTTAACCGTTGTCAGAACATTGGTTCTGCTAACCTTGAGAAAGGAGTGGAGCTCCTCTTCCTCTTCAAACACCTCCACATCTAGGAAGAGCTTCAGCCGATGGTCCACCGCCTCATAGTCCTCTGAGAGAAGGTCCAACTGGCCTACAGACACACAGGTCAGAATAGTGTTAGGGCAACATTTATAACCAACACACTGGGACAGCAGTTAGCTTATCATAACCAAGGGACAGCAGTTAGCTTATCATAACCAACACACAGACAGCAGTTAGCTTATCATAACCAAGGGACAGCAGTTAGCTTATCATAACCAACACACAGACAGCAGTTAGCTTAGCATAACCAACACACAGGGACAGCAATTAGCTTATCATAACCGACACAAAAGGTAAAGCAGTTAGCTTAGCATAACCAACACAAACACACAGCACTAGTTTACAAACAGTACAGTTAGTATGCAACAGCTAACAGACCCAATAACATTTTGGCTATGTAGTCTCCCTACTTCCCCTTTTAAACAAATATATTTTCCAGTTATTACCTTGGCAGATCACAATAAAAACTGATAAAAGGGATGGGTGTTTCACAATTGAACATATAGATTTAACCCACCCTTATACTAAATCTAAACTGTCTCTAAACTGTAGTTTATGGTGCATTATGTTGTCGCTGTGTAGTAAATCTAACTTGGCATAGGGCTGCTGGTCCATTTAGTGCAAGGTGACACACATACACCCCAGAGACAATAGATAGTAACTAACTGCCAGGAAACTGGTCTATTGACTTTGTGGCCATCATTCACTAGGCCTCTCTGAATCTGGTCCTATGCTACATATATCACTGAGCGGAAGTGTCTATAGCTAAAGCAAGAGTTTTCAAATGTTGCATTTACACCTGAGTCTTTCCACTCAGTTCATCTCAACGCATCTAACATTCCCTTTTTGATGAGCGATATTCAGATCAATGTGTCCCAAATACATGGAAATCAGATCAGAGTTGTTTTTCATCTATACAGTGCATTGCGAAAGTATTCGGCCCCCTTGAACTTTGCAACCTTTTGCCACATTTCAGGCTTCAAACATAAAGATATAAAACTGTATTTTTTTGTGAAGAATCAACAACAAGTGGGACACAATCATGAAGTGGAACAACATTTATTGGATATTTCAAACTTTTTTAACAAATCAAAAACTGAAAAATTGGGCGTGCAAAATTATTCAGCCCCTTTACTTTCAGTGCAGCAAACTCTCTCCAGAAGTTCAGTGAGGATCTCTGAATGATCCAATGTTGACCTAAATGACTAATGATGATAAATACAATCCACCTGTGTGTAATCAAGTCTCCGTATAAATGCACCTGCACTGTGATAGTCTCAGAGGTCCGTTAAAAGCGCAGAGAGCATCATGAAGAACAAGGAACACACCAGGCAGGTCCGAGATACTGTTGTGAAGAAGTTTAAAGCCGGATTTGGATACAAAAGATTTCCCAAGCTTTAAACATCCCAAGGAGCACTGTGCAAGCGATAATATTGAAATGGAAGGAGTATCAGACCACTGCAAATCTACCAAGACCTGGCCGTCCCTCTAAACTTTCAGCTCATACAAGGAGAAGACTGATCAGAGATGCAGCCAAGAGGCCCATGATCACTATGGATGAACTGCAGAGATCTACAGCTGAGGTGGGAGACTCTGTCCATAGGACAACAATCAGTCGTATATTGCACAAATCTGGCCTTTATGGAAGAGTGGCAAGAAGAAAGCCATTTCTCAAAGATATCCATAAAAAGTGTTGTTTAAAGTTTGCCACAAGCCACCTGGGAGACACACCAAACATGTGGAAGAAGGTGCTCTGGTCAGATGAAACCAAAATTGAACTTTTTGGCAACAATGCAAGATGTTATGTTTGGCATAAAAGCAACACAGCTCATCACCCTGAACACACCATCCCCACTGTCAAACATGGTGGTGGCAGCATCATGGTTTGGGCCTGCTTTTCTTCAGCAGGGACAGGGAAGATGGTTAAAATTGATGGGAAGATGGATGGAGCCAAATACAGGACCATTCTGGAAGAAAACCTGATGGAGTCTGCAAAAGACCTGAGACTGGGACGGAGATTTGTCTTCCAACAAGACAATGATCCAAAACATAAAGCAAAATCTACAATGGAATGGTTCAAAAATAAACATATCCAGGTGTTAGAATGGCCAAGTCAAAGTCCAGACCTGAATCCAATCGAGAATCTGTGGAAAGAACTGAAAACTGCTGTTCAAATGCTCTCCATCCAACCTCACTGAGCTCAGGCTGTTTTGCAAGGAGGAATGGGAAAAAATGTCAGTCTCTCGATGTGCAAAACTGATAGAGACATACCCCAAGCGACTTACAGCTGTAATTGCAGCAAAAGGTGGCGCTACAAAGTATTAACTTAAGGGGGCTGAATAATTTTGCACGCCCAATTTTTCAGTTTTTGATTTGTTAAAAAAGTTTGAAATATCCAATAAATGTCGTTCCACTTCATGATTGTGTCCCACTTGTTGTTGATTCTTCACAAAAAAATACAGTTTTATATCTTTATGTTTGAAGCCTGAAATGTGGCAAAAGGTCGCAAAGTTCAAGGGGGCCGAATACTTTCGCAATGCACTGTATGTAGTAAACTGGTGTTAGACTAAAGGACTTGTTCAACAAGTCTCAAATTAGCGTCAGCTCAGCGGCTGATGAAGTGCTTTGGGATGGGTCTCTGCAGTGGCGTGTGGTTTTTAAACAAGGATTCCATGTTGTCAGTCATTCAGCATCTCTGGCTGCTACAGTATACCACAGAGGGAAATATAAAGGTCTATTATACTGTGTATATACAGCATTTATACCCCCTCTAAGATCACTCTTTCTCTCTCTCCTCTCTCCATTCCATTGTCTTCTCTGTGGAGGCGAAAGCATTCCTTCCTCTCCCATCAGTTCTAATAGTAACGGTCTTGCTAAACCATATGAGATCTTACTGTAAGACCCACAGACAGAGACCCAAGGGGCCAGCCTGGGAGACTGTCACCAATGTCAAATAACCTCCTATGGATTGTTGTGTTATACTCGTTATTGCAAAATCTAAATATGCATTTCCTCCTTGTCTTCTATCACTAGGGCCCTGTGTTTTGGACTATCACCTCACATGACCTGAATTTGAACCTTTATTTTAAGCCTTTTCCAGAAATGTGAATTACACCAAAAATGAAAGCAATTGTCTGAGGATGGTGCTGGACCGTCCAACATAAAGGGAAAAAAGGGGGGCGTTTGATTAAAAATCTTTAAATAAAAAGGTTCAAATCCAGGTCATGTCATCACTTCTATTTAAGGATAATATCCATTTTATGACTTCATCTGATGGCTGATAAAAACCAAAAGGACCCAATCAAACAATGTTATTTTGTTCATAACTTTCCCCATCACAATACACAGATGTTAAATCTTAGCAATAACATTGGTTATTGCAGAAGTATTCAAAATGATATATTATGACCACCTGGACTGGCTTGTTCTGCATGCTGATCCTGGGGTCCAGGTGAGGTAGCACTAACAGTATAGCTGTAGCTCCCTGCTATACTTCCTTTACTCTGGCCCTCTGTACTGTAGAAGCTGGCAGGTTGGGACAGGCTCCGGTCACGGCTCTGGTCCTCCCAGGTCTCCCCCAGGGAGAAGGAGCTTCCTTTGGCTGAGAAGAAGGAGGTGGGGTCCTCCATGGAGATGCTGGTCTGGATAGTGTCCTGGGTTGAGGACTTCATGGCAGGGCTGCCAAAGTGGCTGGCCCTGTCAGAGGAAGGACCTTCCATGGTGGGGTCCTAAAAACAGAGGGAGGGGGAATATGGGAGATTTATTGACACTACGGCGGGGCCTGAAAACTGATTGGGAATACTTGGTCTAGGGTAATCAAACTTGGGTACGCGCAATGCCGTCAGGGGTACGCCAAATAAAAATGTGATTCACATTTTAAAATACATTTTCAAACAGTTAATTTAGATTTTCCAACGGGGCTATACATTTGGGTGAGTTTTTTTCCCCCCCTCGCCCTAGTAGCCTCGTTTCACTGCCCATAAAATTAACGATCTCATGTTCAGCGAGATAACACATTGTCAAATACAGGTAGCCTAGTCAAATAATTAACATCCAATTACATTAACGGTTACTCTCTCGTGGGAATTCCACTAACGGTCCGTATGTAGCCAAAACGTAGCTGCTGCTCATTCCGTTTGCTGGTGGTGGTTAAAAAAAGTAAGGCCAGCGTCCAGCTCTACTGGTAGTACGGCTACTACCAGCAGTACTGCACCTGTCGACGACAAGTTGTTCTCCTTCCACGAGCACATCCAATGCTAGCAACAGTAATTCTACATTTGTTGTTAGACCAGGTAGCATGGACACTGACAGTTGTGAATCTGATGCACCCGAAGAGCTACTGACCCCTTACTCGGGAAAGCACCGAACAATAAACAGGGATGTTGGACCATCGAAGAGGCGCAAATATAATGAACTACATTGATTTGGGGTTCACTTATATTGGGAGTAGTGCCTTTCCTCAGCCACAGTGTGTTATATGTGCAAAAGTACTATCTCACAACTCGATAAAACCGTCAATCTCACGCAGACATTTAGAAACAGAACATGTCTATTTGAAAAATAAGCCACAGGAGTTTGAGCGAGAATTAAGACGTTTGATTAGTAAAAGCAACAGATACCATTAATAAGAAGGGGCTAGAATCGTCTTATATGGTGAGCTACCAAGTGACTAAGACAGGCAAGCCCCATACTATTGTGGACGACTTAATTCTTCCTGCTGCCGTGGATATTGCTGGGACAATGCTGGGGGAAAAGGCCAAAAAAACTATACAGACAATGCCTTCATCAAACAACACTGTTTCACGATGCATCAGTGACATGGTAGGAGATGTTTTGAAACAATTACTGCTTTACAAACAAGCCAGTGAATTCTATGCATTACAGCTGGATGAGTCAACAGACGTGGCGGGCCTGGCACAGCTCCTCCGACCTGTTACGTTTGTGGGGGGTCAATTAAGGAAGACATGCACGTGCAAGCAGTTGCTTCCGATGCTACTTGGGTACACTGCAGCATCCACTGAGAGGCTCTTGCTGCCAAGGGAATATTTTCTGCATTATGCAATGATATGGGCAGTGACCTTGTACCGCTTTTACAACATACTGGTGTGATGGTTATCATGGGGCAAAGTATTGACACGTTTAAAAAAAAAAAAAAAATTGAGAGACCAGCTTAAAGTTCTTTACTGACCATCATTTTCACTTGTCTGACCGCTTGCATGATGACGAGTTTCTCACACGACTGGCCTATCTGGGTGATGTTTTTTCTCGAATGAATGATCTGAATCTAGGATTACAGGGACACTCTGCAACTATATTCAATGTGCGGGACAGAATTGTGGCTATGATTAAGAAGTTAGAGCTCTTCTCTGTCTGCATTAACAAGGACAACACACAGGTTTTTCCATCATTGTATGATTTTTTGTGTGCAAATGAACTCAAGCTTACGGACAATGTCAAATGTGATATAGTGAAGCACCTAAGCAAGTTGGGTGCGCAATTATGCAGGTACTTTCCTGAAACAGATGACACAAGCAACTGGATTCATTATCCTTTTCATGCCCTGCCTCCAGTCCACTTACCGATATCTGAACAAGAGAGCCTCGTCAAAATTGCAACAAGCGGTTCTGTGAAAATGTCATTTTAATCAGAAGTTAATTCCAGATTTATGGATTGGGCTGTGCTCAGAGTATCCTGCCTTGGCAAATTGCGCTGTTAAGACACTGATGTTCTTTGCAACGAAGTACCTATGCGAGAGTGGATTCTCAGCCCCCACAAACATGAAAACTAAATACAGGCACAGACTGTGTGTGGAAAAGGATTTAAGACTGAGACTCTCTCCAATACAACCCAACATCGTAGAGTTATGTGCACCCTGTCAAGCACACCCTTCTCATTAACCTGTGGTGAGTTCTTCACAATTTTCAATAAACAAATAAGGTTTTATGTAAGATGGTTAAATAAAGAGCTAAATTACTTTATTATCATCATCATCATCATCCTGGTCCTATAAGAGCTCTTTTCACTTCCCACGAGCCGGGTTGTGACAAAAACCTCACTCATTCTTATGTTTTATAAATGTATCGTATAGTGTGTGTGTGGCAGGCTTACAATGATTGCAAAAAAAACAATATTTGAGAGTGCGCTGACCCTGGTGCTAGAGGGGGTACGCAGCTGGAGGTTGAATGTTTGAAGTAGTACGGGACTATAAAAAGTTTGGGAACCACTGCCCTAGACTTTAAAAACATGTTCATCATACAACAATATATTTAAATAAATCATAAAGACTATAAAATCTCAAACCTTGTTGCCAGGGTGACTGGGTAGAGGTGTATCTCTGTGGTTGAAGGTAAAGTGTCGGTCAGTCCCGTCTTGGCATGGGGAACCATGGACGGGCGTACTGGTGGAGGGAGCTGATTGGCCAGCCAGCTGGACCACATGATCACTACAGCACTCAGGACAGATGACGGTACTTCCTGAAGACGTTGTGTAAATTGACAAGTAACAGAAAATAAATACATTGTTTCAAAGGTGTTATACTTCAGTGTGAATTCGTATGTATTGGTAAATTAGTGTATGTTGTAATGGTTTCATTTCTGTACACAAAAAGACTTGTTATAAAAAGGCAAAATTCTGTCCATAATCTGCTCTTTAAAAACAGAGTTAATGACAAGATACTTCAGCATTCCTTTAGTGTAGATGTCGTACTCAGCATATAAAAAGGAATATGACTAACTACATTCCAACTACAAGTTACAACTGTCAAAAAGTGTAGAAATCTGTAGAACAAACTCTCCCTGAGCTCTGGGCATGTCAGAGCATGTAGTCATTTCAGGTCTGGGTTGTTGAGAACCAGGAGAGAAGAGCTAAGCTGATACCAAGTGCTTCAAGCCATCTGTCTCCGCTAATTAAAGCAGTTAGTTAGTCGTCTGTGGGACCAGCAGTCAAGAGTTAAAAGACCAACAGGAATGAAAAGCTACATTTGGGGTGTTTGAGGGATTTGTTCTGGTAAATTAGTACTTTAGAAAGAGAGTTGATTAAAATAGTTAGAAGAACCTCACAATCACTTTCAACAAAGTTTTGACAGCCAATTTAGAAGGAAAAATGTGGTCGCTTGGACCATAGCCGTTATGTCTGTTGCCATAGTAACTTCAAGAGGTTTTAGAACGACTTGTCATCGGACCTCCGCCCACATCTGTGTGACGTCTGTCAGGGCAGGAAGATAAGGTGATCCTGCACGCTGCCAGTAGAGCCCTGTCCTTAAGATCAGACCTGGAGATCTCTATCAGAGAGGAAAAAAATAAAAGGAAACACCAACATAAAGTGTCTGAATATGGCGTTGGGCCACCACGATGTGCAAAAACAGCTTCAATGCGCCTTGGCATAGATTCTACAAGTGTCTGGAACTCTAGAGGGATGCGACACCATTCATCCATGAGACATTCCATCATTTAGTGTTGTTGATGGTGGTAGAAAAACACTGTCTCAGACGCCGGTCCAGAATCTCCGATAAGTGTAGGGATGGGCGATATGGCCTACAAATCACCTCAATATTTTCAAACTCATGGGCTGATTTAACGATATACAGCTAGATTAAGATTTATTTTGAACAATTAAAAAAGGTCAAATACACTGCATTTCAAACAGTCAGTAATAATCCAATTAATTCAGGTTTGTGAAATTATACCTAGGCTAAATATAAGCCTTCCACAACCAAGACCCACATCATTTAATTATTTTATCAAAATCTGATTTTTTTTTTGCAATAATCACTGGTCTAGTAAGATGTCCTTTTAGTTAAAATGTTTACCAGAACTAAGCATAACGCACATTCACTAATAATGACTAACTTCTTGTGGCAGGCATTATAGAAAATTAACACAGGTCTAATACAGTGCCTAAAAAAACAGAAATACCTTGTTAACATAAATTAGCTCAGATGCATCTTGTTTCTTTCCATTGATCATCATTGAGATGTTTCTACAACTTGATTGGAGTCCACCTGTGGTAAATTCAATTGATATAAGGTCCCACAGTTGACAGTGCATATCAGAGCAAAAACCAAGCCATGAGGTTGAAGGAATTGTCCGTAGAGCTCCGAGACAGGATTGTGTTAAGGCACAGATCTGGGCAGGAGTACCAAAACATTTCTGTAGCATTGAAGGTCCCCAAGAACACAGTGGCCTCCATTATTTTTAAATGAAAGAAGTTTGGAACCACCAAGACTCTTCCTAGAGCTGGCCACCCGGCCAAACTGAGCAATCAGCGGAGAAGAGCCTTGGTCAGGGAGGTGACCAAGGGCCCGATTGTCACAGCTCCAGAGTTCCTCTGTGGAGATGGGAGAACCTTCTAGAAGGACAACCATCCCTGCAGCACACCAATCAGGCCTTAATGGTAGAGTGGCCAGACGGAAGCCACTCCTTAGTAAAAGGCACATGACAGCCTGCTTGGAGTTGGCCAAAAGGCACCTAAAGGACTCTCAGACCATGAGAACAATATTCTCTGGTCTGATGAAACCAAGAGTGAACTCTTTGGCCTGAATGCCAAGCGTCACATCTGGAGGAAACCTGGCACCATCCCTATGGTGAAGCATGGTGGTGGGCAGCATCATGCTGTGGGAATGTTTTTCAGCAGCAAGGACTGGGAAACTAGTCAGGATTGAGGAAAAGATGAACGGAGCAAAAGTACAGAGAGATCCTTGATGAAAACCTGCTCCAGAGTGTTCACAACCTCAGACTGGGGCGAAGGTTCAACTTCCAACAGGACAATGACCCTAAGTATAGCGTCATATCTAAGAAGACGCGATGCTGTAATCTCTGCCAAAGTTGCTTCAACAAAGTACTGAGTAAAGGGTCTGAAGACTTACAGTACCAGTCAAAAGTTTGGACACACCTACTCATTCAAGGATTTCTTTATTTGTAGACATGAAAAACTATGAAATATAATAAAATCATGTAGTAACCAAAAAAAGTGTTAAACTAAAATATAGTTAACATTTAAGTTTCTTCAAAGTAGCCACCCTTTGCCTTGATGACAGCTTTGCACATTATTGGCATTCTCTCAACCAGCTTCATGAGGTAGTCACCTGGAATGCATTTCAATTAACAGGTGTGCCTTGTTAAAAGTTCATTTGTGGAATTTCTTTCCTTCTTAATGCTTTTGAGCCAATCAGTTATGTTGCGACAAGGTTGGGGTGGTATACAGAAGATAGCCCTATTTGGTAAAAGACCAAGTCCATATTATGGCAAGAACAGCTCAAATAAGCAAAGAGAAACGACAGTCCATCATTACGTCAAGACATGAAGGTCAGTTACTGCAGAACATTTCAAGAATTTGAAAGTTTCTTCAAGTGCAGTCGCAAAAACCATAAAGAGCTATGATGAAACTGGCTCTCATGAGGACCGCCGCAGGAAAGGAAGACCCAGAGTTACCTCTGCTGCAGAAGATAAGGTCATTAGAGTTACCCGCCCCAGAAATGGCAGAAACTCAAATATTAAATATTTTGATTTGTTTAACACTTTTCTGGTTACTACATGATTCCATGTGTTATTTCATAGTTTTGATGTCTGCACTATTATTCTACAATGTAGAAAATAGTACAAATAAAGAAAAACCCTTGAATGAGTAGGTGTCCAAACTTTTGACTGGTACTGTATGTAAATGTCATGTTTTTTTTTTTCTTCAATAAATTAGCAAGCATTTCAACAAAAAAAAACAGTTTGTGCTTTGTTATTATAGGGTATTGCGAGTAGATCGATGAGAAAAAACAACAACAACAATTGAATCAATTTTAGAATAAGGCTGTATGGAAAAAAGGTCAAGGGATCTGAATACTTTCCAAAGGCACTGTAAACAATCTCTCAAGCACAAGCCCACATGCTTATGAGTAGCCAGCTAATCTTTATATTTCATGTCTAACCAACTTGGATCTAAACTCAGCAAAAAAATAAATGTCCTCTCACTGTCAACTGTGTTTATTTTCAGCAAACTTAACATGAGTAAATATTTGTATGAACATAAGATTCATTCAAGAACTGGGACATAAACTGAACACGTTCCACAGATATGTGACTAACAGAAATGGAATAATGTGTCCCTGAACAAAGGGGGGGTCAAAATCAAAAGTAACAGTCAGTATCTGGTGTGGCCACCAGCTGCATTAAGTACTGCAGTGCATCTCCTCCTCATGAACTGCACCAGATTTTCCCATTCTTGCTGTGAGATGTTACCTCATTCTTCCACCGAGGCACCTGCAAGTTCCCAGACATTTCTGGGGGGGGGGGGGGGGGGGGGGGGGGGGGTGTGGCCCTAGCCCTCCAATCCAACAGGTCCCAGACGTGCTCAATGGGATTGAGATCCGGGCTCGTCGCTGGCCATGGCAGAACACTGACATTCCTGTCTTGCAGGAGATCAGCCATACTGCTCGTTCTGTGCGTGGTGGCATTGTCATGCTGGAGGGTCTTGTCAGGATGAGCCTGCAGGAAGGGTACCACATGAGGGAGGAGGATGTCTTCCCTGTAATGCACAGCGTTGAGATTGCAAGTAATGACAACAAGCGCAGTCCAATGATGCTGTGACACACCGCCCCAGACCATGACGGACCCTCCACCTCCAAAACGATCCCGCTGCAGAGTACAGGCCTCGGTGTAATGCTCGTTCCTTCGACGATACACGTGAATCTGACCATCACCCCTGGTGAGACAAAACCGCGACTCGTCAGTGAAGAGCACCTTTTTCCAGTCCTGTCTGGTCCAGCGACGGTGGGTTTGTGCACATAGGCGACGTAGTTGCTGGTGATGTCTGGTGATGACCTGCCTTACAACAGGCCTTCAAGCCCTCAGTCCAGCCTCTCTCAGCCTATTGAAGACAGTCTGAGCACTGATGGAGGGATTGTGCATTCCTGGTGTAACTCTGCAGTTGTTGTTGCCATCCTGTACCTGTCCCGTAGGTGTGATATTTGGATGTACCGATCCTGTGCAGGTGTTGTTACACACTGTCTGCCACTGCGAGGACGATCCGCTGTCCGTCCTGTCTCCCTGTAGCGCTGTCTTAGGCGTCTCACTGTACGGACATTGCAATTTATTGCCCGGGCCACATCTGCAGTCCTCATGCCTCCTTGCAGCAAGCCTAAGGCACATTCACACAGATGAGCAGGGACCCTGGGCATCTTTCTTTTGGTGTTTTTCCAGAGTCAGTGGAAAGGCTTCTTTAGTGTCCTAAGTTTTCATAACTGTGACCTTAATTGTCTACCGTCTGTAAGCGGTTAGTGCCTCAACGACCGTTCCACAGGTGCATGTTCATTAAACTATAAGCATGATAAACAGTGTTTAAACCCTTTACAATGAAGATCTGTGAAGCTATTTTGTTTTTTTTACGAATTATCTTTGAAAGACAGGGTCCTGAAAAAGGTACGATTATTTTTTTGCTGAGTTTATTTGCTGGCCAACAAGGTAGAACATTTGAATTGTTATAAAACACCCTTCTGTCCATCTCCAACTGTTTGAACAGCATGCTAGCCTGTCCACTTTGTTCAGATGTTGAAATCAAGCGGCCTATCTTATTTCTCAGAATAAGAACGAGTTGCCAATTCCTTAAGTAATTGTGCTTTATGCTTTTTGCTCATTTATAAAAGACTAGACAGCTATGAGAACGAGTTGCTAATTGCTTGTGTAATTGTTTTATACATGTGCAATAAGCATAAAGCACAGACTAGACAGCATGTATAACGGTCTTTGAATAAAATGCTGCTAGCGGAACATGGTACCAAACTCACCATGTTCCAGAATCAATGTTCATCGATACTCTTGTTTTAATAGTGTCTGCTCTGCACGCAATTTGAGGAGTTGAGACAGGTTAACTTCTCTATTACAGTAAAATAAATGTCTCAATGTGTTTTTGGTTTCCACATAACAGATTCTGTTGGACTAAGCCTCAAACGCAAATAGCGAGTTGTAACTGCTTATCAGAGGAGGAAGTGATCTCATCTTTGTTGTTGGGGGAGGGGCTTGGTGTGTGTAAACAGAGGTTTCACTCTCGCCAAAATTGCGTTTCTATGGGCTTATTTTGGACTGAAGCTTGTCGCCTGCCTCCCCGAATTTTGGATAAGGACTCTGAATTGTTAGGGTGGAGACATAAGCATCTTGCCATTATATATAGATCTCTGGTGTAAATATGAAGGTGAACACAGCACAGAGGAGCGAAGGAGACAAGACCAAAAATACATGAGAACAAGCAGACATAAAACGCTCATAAAAACTCAAATAAAAACTTGATTCTTGCAATACAGGCATTTGGAATATCCTGTGAAAACATTCAATATAAATCGTCCAGCCCTACATACGTTTTCGATTGGGTTGAGATTAGGTGACAGACACACACCCTTTGAACCCCCGTGCACCTTTCAGACACCGCTTTCAAAGTCACTCAGATATCTTCTTCTAGCCATGCTAACCAAAATAATGGGCATGTGATGGTCTGTGTGTGGTGTGAGTGTGATGGTCTGTGTGATGGTCTGTGTGTGGGGTGGTCTGTGTCTGGGGTGAGTGTGATGGTGTGTGGATGGTCTGTGTGTGTTGGTCTGTGTGTGTGCTGGTCTGTGTGTTTTGCACAGAGGGAGAGAGAAGAAAAAAAAATGCAATACTAACCCATTGGGGCAGCAGGTAGCCTAGCGTTGGGCTAGTAACCGAAAGGTTGCAAGTTCAAATCCCTGAGCAGACAAGGTACAAATCTGTCGTTCTGCCCCTGAACAAGGCAGTTAACCCACTGTTCCTAGGCCGTCATTGAACATAAGAATTTGTTCTTAACTGACTTGCCTAGTTAAATAAAGGTAAAATAAAATAAATAACTGACATCGGTTTGGATATTGTAATATTTGAATAACTGTGCCGGTCCCTAGCATGCGTGCATGTGTGTTACTGTACGAGTGTGCCTCTCTCACCCAATCCATCTTCTCTGCACTTGTTCTTCCTCTCCTCCTCCTGCTCTTCCAGTCCAGCCCATCCTCTCAATCTCCCCCCGTCCTCCTGCTCCTTCCCTCCCCGCTGTGTGAACTCTGACCCACAGCGGAGACACTGCAGGCAGACACAGCTGGGACGACCCTCCATGACCCGCCGCTCATTCTCCTCCACCACCCGCGACAGGACCTCTGTCAGGGCCTAGCAACAACACAACACCCGTCGTATTTACGATCATGTATTTTCCAAGACATTCTTTGAAACTTTAATAAAAGTCCTTGTATTTTCCGATTGAACAGTTGTATGATGACAGGCTACTTCAAATTTGTATTGTACACACATGCAAGTCCAAACAAGAAAACAGAACATTCCAATGGCTGCTTACGTAAAACACACAAACAACAAGAAAGATCTCATTGGGCATAATGAGCAAGGCTTGACCTGTAGGACTGATGGCAACATCCATGGAGTACTGACCACAGCCTTGTGGACGTTTTACAACTGTTTGGAGGAATTACTACACCCCTGATCTCTCTCTTCGGTAATGATGTGTGTGATCAGTCTCCGGTCTGCTGCCAGTAGAACATCCTAACCCATTCATTGATGATAGCCCCGCTTTACAGAAGTTGCAAGCCAAGAAATTGCGAGACGCAGTATCTCGCAATAGAATGCTGTTTTTGATTGCAGATAGATAGGCCTAGCGCACGGTTCTGAGGTTCTGACTACAAATACTGTGCCCCTCTCCTCTCTGTCCGTCTGTCCCTCGCTATGAAAGATGTGAGTGTTTGTGTTCTCAGAAGTACGGCAACTTATTGGTCTTCTCCGTTCCAAGAATACTGAATCTTAGGAGTCAATCTTCAAACTCAGAAAAGGGAGTCAACACCGGGAGTCGACGTGCAAGGAGTCGAGGTATCAATTCTATTGGAGTCAACACTCTCCAACACTACGTCATCATCGTTAACAGTTGGCAAAATGGCAGAGAAAGACAAGCGACAGCAGCGTAGTCCTGTATGGCAATACTTTCAGAAGTTAAATGAGAAGGAAATGCAGACTTTGAGAGGTGGAGTTGAGGTGCAGTAATGGTAGTACAGGTGCAATGCTTAACCATCTGAAAGGGACGTACCGGGAGACCCAAAGCGTTGTTAGCAGTAGAGTAGGTGCATTGTGAATTCATGGTGGAGTTTAAAATGGAAAACTGACTTTTAAAAAAATGTCTGTTTAACTGGTAAGAACATTTTCCATTTGTCACATCCCTATTGTGTTACCTGCAGTGCCTCCTGGGGGTCATCATCCAGCATAACATAGCGTCTCCTCCTCCTCTCTCTGCTGATGTAACAGAAGTGAAGCTCTACAGCAGGAAGAGTTCGCTCCACCTCCTAGAGAGAGAACTATCTTTAGAATAAATACAAAACATATACTTCTTTCATCATTTCAGGCAACAACAAAAATAAAATAAATAAATCACCCCCCTTCCTCTCGGCATAATTCCCCTCCTAAACCATGCCTCCCTTCACCACCATCCCTACTCACCTTTCCTCTCCTTCCATCCCTCCCTCCCTCTCTTTCCTCCCTCCCTCCCCATCATCCCTCCCGCTCCTCACCCTCTCAGTCCAGGTGACCTGGGACATGGTGAACCTCCCCAGACTGTCCAACTCTAGCCGGGCCTGCAACTGACCCCTGCTCATGTCCACCTCCAGGACGTGTCTTGGCTTGACCCTGAGGAACACAGGACACTGGGCCCTGTTCTTCGTCCTCAGTCCCTCCTCCTCCTCCTCTTCTGATGATGATAGTACTCCCACAAGCAGGGGGTGACACAGGTCAACTAGAGACAGACGAAAGAGAGGTCAAAGGTTGGCTCAGCGTTGCCCAATCAGTTCCTTTGGAACTCCCCCAGTCTTTGCACATTTTGGTTGTATTCCCGCTCTAGCACAGCTGGTTGGACTAGTTGAGGCTGGATGATAAGTTGTCTACTTCAATCAGGTGTGCTACTGCTAGTTCTGAAGTGCTCCTACCTCCCAAGTCCTCCTCCTCTTCTTCTCTGGTGTCCGTGGGTGTCGCCGGTGTCCCCTCTAACCCCTGACCCAGTCCCTCTGCCATAGTAGTCTCCAGGGTGGACTCTGTGTGCCCAAGGCTATGGTCAGGCCACTGGAGGGTGGACTCTGTCTCCAGATCTGCATCCCAGTCTGAGGCCTCCTCCTTGGGCTCAGACGAGAGCAGCGGTGGGGGTAGAACCTCCGGGACTTCCAGCTCTGGAGAAGGGGGCTTAAAGGTGGCGAGGCTCGCCTGGATGGGGCTGTTGTTGGTTGGGGAGGGAGTGGCACAGAGACTGTTGTTGAGGTGTGGAGGAGCTGGCCTGTCCGCCTTGTCTAGGGTGGCGATTGGCGCCCCCTCTAGGTGATGCTGGTAGCGCAGCCAATCCTCACCCAGTTGGTCCCTGAAACTGTCCATGCGTTCAATCTCCTTCTGGTGAGGGAGAACGATGTCTGAGGGGAGAGAGGAGGTTTATGTTATATATATATATATATATATATATATATATATATATATATATATATATATATATATACATACACACACACACACACACACATAAAGTACATTTTTACCTTGTATAGAGGACTGTGGTCTGGATTCATAGTCATAGTCACTGGGCTCTGAGATGCTAGCCCGTCTCACCCTCACCTTACTCTGAAACAACACAGATGGATATATATATTATACACACGACATTCCAGAAACATGTTCCTTCTCCTCTGCCTGTATTGATTTGTTCATTCCAAATGGACCTTACCCCGTAGACACCCCCTAGCCCCGTAGACACCCCCTAGCCCCCTTACCCCGTAGGATCTTGATCCTATCAGAGGGTTAGTTAAAGCTATTAACATGTATTTCTTCTAGCTGGTCAGGGTTTTAAGAGGTACACAGAGTGGCTAGGGATGAGGACAGACCCCCAGCCTCTCAGTGAGCTGTGTAGCGGACTTACTTTGGCTTTCTTCTTGCATTGTCGTGTCACTCCCACCTCGCTGACCGACAGGCTGTCACTCAACTCCCCGCCCCCGCTGGACACTACTTCCTGGTTACCCCGCTCTGGAGCCCTGGTGATCAAGGGTGAGGCCTGGGACTGGAGCTGCCCAATCAGCTGTCCCGGTTTGGGTAGCACCTGAAGGTGGGGGGGGGTCCCATGTTAAGACTATCTGGTACAAAAGTGCCGAATCCCACGAATGAACTTAAAGTGCACATCAACAAGTGACCCAACAAGAATAGAGAAGTGTTGAGTATATGCCTGCTGACCCACAGGAGTGGCCTACTCACTGACAACTCTGAGGAGGAGAGAGGGCTGCTGTCCAGTCTGAGCTAGAGGTGAGAGAGGGGGAGACAATATATTAAACTCAAGGAGGAGACAGAGAATCATGAAAAAAAGACTGGGTCCAAATTCAGCTTCCCTCCCCCTCTCACTCACTCTGAGGTAGGCAGCCTTGGGGGAGAGGTGGCGGACAGTGCGGGTTCTGTGGGTCTTCTGGAAGAACAGTGGGTTGCCCTTCAGATTCAGCTAAGAAGAGACAGAGGCTACAGGTCAGTGAGTCTGGGATAACACTGAGGCTACAGGTCAGTGGGTCTGGGATAACACTGAGGCTACAGGTCAGTGAGTCTGGGATAACACTGAGGCTACAGGTCAGTGAGTCTGGGATACCACTGAGGCTACAGGTCAGTGAGTCTGGGATAACAATGAGGCTACAGGTCAGTGGGTCTGGGATAACACTGAGGCTACAGGTCAGTGAGTCTGGTGGGATAACATAGAGGCTGTCACACAGTAAACTACTGATAAGCACACTTCTAAGTTCTCTCTCTCCTTCACCATGTTGAGACTGTGCAGCATAGACAGAGGAGCCAGCTGGGAGTGATCCAGTAGCAGGTTGTAAGCCAAGTCCAGGTGCTGTAGGGACGACAACTGCTCCACTCCTGCATAGGGTCACAGTCACACACACAAATCAGACATCTAGGCATCTCATACTGAGACGGGGGCAGAGTCAGCCATCCAAGACTAACGGAGACTTAGAGAGTACACTGAACAATAGGGAGACGGTTGGGGGAGACAGATAGGCAGTACTGGCAAACAAACGCTTGAGTATGCCAGTATATTAATATATTCCTAGCTTCCTGTTTATCTATAGCCCCCAACTGTTTGTGGACACAAGGCTGTCAACAGATCCAAGGCTTTGATTGGCTGATGTCCTTGTCTTGTACAAGGCTTTGATTGTCTGAAGTCCCTTGCTGTTCCAATACTGATAGAGGTCAGTTCAAGGGGTCATGCATAACAAGTAGTCTTGAGGGAGTTTGCAGATGGAATACTATTGCTAACTATTTGGTATTGATGATTTTTGGCATACGTTTAGGGATAATATCAATATTAGGGCTGTGGTAAAAAAAATATATATACCATTTTCCGTAGAGAAACCACCACTACTATCATTCATTATAGACACCATCTGGTCATGCTATCAGAGGTGTTACAGTACCGTTGATGGTCTCCAGCTCGTTGTTTCTGAGGATGAGAGTGAGGAGTTTGGCTCTGGAGCTCAAGCCCAGCGTTGGTGCTCTCTGGAGATTGTTAAAGCCCAGGTTGAGGTGCTCTAGCTCACTCAGAGGCTAAGAGAGGAGGAGGAGAGAGACAGTAGATATGGAGATAGCCCAGTGCAGTAACTTACTGCATGTCTCCAACTCTGACCCCTCTCAACACACAGACACAAAACCTATCCAGAAATACCTTGAGAAAGTCAGCACACTCCTGGATTTTATTGTGACTAAGATCCAGAGACTTCAGAACATTCAGTAAACTCTAAAAAAGGCAGAGTGACTCACATTAAAACATGGCCAAAAAAATGATTCACATTAAAAACAAATGTGAAAGTCAGTGAATAAATAAACCAGAGAGCAGGAGCATGTCTTACCAGTGACTCATCCAGGCAGACTATAGCGTTGTAGCTGAAGTTGAGGGTGTGCAGCTCCAGCCAGGGCAGTGCAGAGCTGAGGTCTCCTCCACACAGAGACAGTAGCTCCTGTAACAATAACACTGGCTCAAACTCCAACACAAAGGGGTCTGTTATTCAGAAAGAGAAAACAGTGAAGTGTGTGTGTGTTACCTCCAGGGAACTGAGGCTCTTGGAGCAGGTGAAGACCTCTAACTGAGAGTAGACTCCCCTCAGGTCCTCCAGACAGTGAGGGGGGATACGCTTCAACTGGGAGACAGAACAACAGGCCCAGAGTAAGCCAGATTCATCTATATACAACATTTATACTGTTTTGTTACAAAGGAGAAGTGCACACATTTTCCTCCCATACCTCTAAGGACTTGAGAGACTTGAAAGGAAAGATCTTGACCACTGACTGAAGCCTCCACCCAGGTGGATTGATGAGCTAGGAATGAAAAACCAAAGGCCAAAGAACATTATACAGAATGCTATAGCGCCACCTAGTGGCTCAATGAAATTCCCTCAGATGTCCACTTAATTCAGTTTTACTTGGAGCATTTATGTTTATGAAGTGCTGAGCAAGTTATGCATACATCTATTTAAAAAAAAAAAACTGTTCACAAATAGAGCAGGACACACACACACACACACACACACACACACACCTTGAGGGAGACAGTCTTCTGCAGCACGTCGAACAGGAACTGGAGCTGCAGTAGGGAGGTGGTGTCAGCAGGGTGTGAGGGCAGAGCCAGGAAGCCATGTTGGTGAGTCCTGGAGAGGAGGTACTGCTCAAACAGACGACCTAGGTGCTGCAGAGAGTCTGCCTGTAGAGTCAGGGTACTGCTGCCGTCCAGTACAGATGTACCTGGAGAGAGGAGGGACAATGGTAACACACCACTTAAAACCAGCAGTTATAATGCAACATAAAATATATTAAGCATGTAGCTACAGTGTAGCTATGAGGCCCTAATCATTTCTAACGGTCAAAAGAACAGATTAGCAAGTCTGGGATAACAGGGGCTATATCTAGAATATGTAGGTGGTGATGTTACTATACCATGATTCCGAAGCAGAGTGGCCAAGCTGTTGACAAGGGTGGATTGGCCGCTGTGACATCCAGCCATCCTGCAGGTAAACAATGCACCATAAAATAGATGAGAAGACCGAGACAGATGATTCTGGGGAAATGTGACAAGTGCAAACAACCCAAACAATAGCAGAAATTGATAAAATAAAAATACGTTCTCAACTTACAGTATAGAGATGATGGAAGCTAACTTGTAGGATACTGGTTAAATACCAGCTAGCTTGTTAGCTAGCTATGTAGAGTACATTGCAATGCAGGACCTGCAGTTGTTTGTGAACGTTAAACTGGTCTACTCACAAAGCCAACACGAATCTATCTCTAGCTAGCTGTTGTAGCTTGTCTTGGATAGCATTCCAGACTATTTCTTGAGACAATAACATACCTTAACTGTCTTATGTGACAGTCAAGCAGTGGTCAACATCGACATTCCCTTCCGATTTCCAGCAATACGACAAAAACATCAGTCAAATAACTTCAAGTGTACTCGGTTATCGATGTTGACATCTTCACTTGGACTAATGTCACGTGAGGAAGTTTCGAAAAAAATATATACAGTGGCCCGGAGAAACCACATTTCAGAAGGCTGAAACAGGCGTTTTTGTAACTTGTGTCAATCAATGGCTATTGAAATGTTATAAATGAGCGAGACATCTCAACAACAAAAAAAACGAATGTGCATGTTCAAAATATGATTCAGATTCAGTCGAATTTCTTGGCCATAGCCACCACTAGATGGCTCCCTATCTCAAGAAGCAGGATCAAATCATAGGGGATCAACAATATTTACTTTATGACAGTGACAACGCAATGGGGCATTTCCAATTTGCTCATTTGTTCATCTTTAATAAGTGCATTCTGAGAACACTCAGCACATCTTTCTGGTATGCTTTATCGCCTGTTCTGGATGTTATCTTTACAATGGAGTGGAAGGACAATACACAGTTTTCAACACTGCAAGAAGTAGCTAGATGTAACTATGCAAGGCACGCAAAATAGTATCGTTTAGCCTACTAAAGACTTTTAACAAATCTGTAATTGTGAGTAATTAAGTAAAGTAAGCATTTTTACAAATAGGCCTACTACCACTGCCTTTGCGGGGATCCTTTAAGTTTCCACCTTTTATACCAAATGTCCAAAACTAAGTGGTTTCTTTAATTTAAGCCTGTACCGTTCGTCTTGTTGCTAGGTAACACACACGCACGCACACGCACACACAAGACAATCTTTTTCCATTCGGGACTGGGGATGTTTCCATGTAAGGATTTATGTACGGTAATTTGGTAAACATTTCCATCCACTGAGATGCTCTGGCAGGAAAGGTTCTCTGCAGACCAAGCATGCACTGAAAGCATGTTGGGACTGTTTCAAATTCCCCGATTTTTGGGATTGCATTAAAATCAAGCAACATGATTAATGTTATGGAAAACATGGACCAACTAAACATTGTGGATTAGTTGGTTGCATTTTTATGGGTGGAAATGCCTTCTAAAAAATCTCTAATTGTGTGACCTTGATTTTCCATTTCAGTTTAGACCATTCAGTCTGCCATCTTCTGTTTGGGATTCTCAATGTATGATCATATGGTTACAGAAGTAAACACATACACAATGCTTAGGTTATGTTTAGATGTTTAGATGTCTTTGTGTGTATGAAGTGTTGGATTACGTTTATATTGGCCCATAGATCTGAGAATAAAAAGTTTTCCACAATCCTCAACATTTCTCTATTTATTCAATCAGTGACTCAGTCAAATGAATGTCAATTAAGTCTAATCAACACACTAAATAAACCATGCTCCTTCACTGTCCAAACGCTGCTCTCAAAATGGAAGAACAATACCTGACCATCCCCCAGTAAGCACAGGTAACCTAGCCTGGAACTCCTGGAACCTAGCCTGGAACTCCTGGAACCTGGCCTAGAACCTAGCCTGGAACTCCTGGAACCTGGCCTAGAACCTAGTGTAACGGCTTCTAGGAGTAGTGGGTGGAGGAGTCAGGCGCAGAGAGCAGGTAGTTCAGAAGGTGGATCTTTATTCCAAAGACAGTGAAAACGGACATGCCAAACACAAGGGCGCATAAAATACCCAGTCCAAACAAACAGGACTAAACTGTCCGGAAAAATAGAATCCACAAATAATCCAACACCATGAACAGAAAACAAGCCCGCACAAAATCCGGCGGGCCTGGTGCCCTTAAATAGCCCACAAACAAAACTAAACTCAAAACAGGTGTAACCAATCAGAACAAACTAACAGAAACAAAAAAGGGAATCGATGGCAGCTAGTAGGCCGGCGATGACGACCGTCGAGCGCTGCCCGAACAGGAAGAGACACCATCTTCGGCGGGATTCGTGACACCTAGCCTGAAACCTAGCCTGGAACTCCTGGAACCTGGCCTAGAACCTAGCCTGGAACCGAGCCTAGTCCCACATCTGTTTGGGCTATTTTTTGGTGTGATACTGACCAAAAGGGTTGGCAAAACAGCACAAAAATATCTGGGACCAGGCTACGGAAAACCTCCTCCTCCTTTGTGGCCTTTTGCACTGTAGGCTACATGTAAATACAACATGGTTGTAAAACGATTCCTCTATTGGCTCATAATTGGCAGAGAACAGAGGGATGATTCAGGATCGGGACATGTCAAGTCAAGGCTTTTCTTCTTCCAGAACAAGGTCAAAGGACCATATCACTGTCCCTTTTGTCTTCACTGCATTCCAAGGGCTTGTTTTAACTGTTGCAAGTGAACCAGTACTGTTTACTTGTAGCCCTGAACAAATCAGGACTGTTAGAAGGCTTCGGCATGTTGGATTAAAGCTTTCTTGGATCTGTTGTAGCAGCTTACTGTACTGTACTGTACTGTACTGGACTGGACTGGACTGGACTGGACTGTATGTCAGAGAGAGAGAGAGAGAGAGAGAGCGAAACCTCACTAGTAAAATATAACATGTGAGTCAGTAAACTTCTCAGGTCACAATTCATCACAATACAAACACAGGGTGTGCCCAGGCATCAGGCCAGGCTACTGTTCTTATACATTATAGTCATTATAGCCAGGATACTGTTCTAATACATTATAGTCATTATAGCCAGGATACTGTTCTAATACATTATAATCAGTATAGCCAGGATACTGTTCTAATACATTATAATCATTATAGCCAGGATACTGTTCTAATACATTATAATCATTATAGCCAGGATACTGTTCTAATACATTATGGTCATTATAGTCAGGATACTGTTCTAATACATTATAGCCAGGATACTGTTCTAATACATTATAGTCATTATAGCCAGGATACTGTTCTAATACATTATAGTCATTATAGCCAGGATACTGTTCTAATACATTATAGTCATTATAGCCAGGATACTGTTCTAATACATTATAGTCAGTATAGCCAGGATGCTGTTCTAATATATACAAATATAAACAGGTCATCCAACTGTGCTAGGCCCATATCGGAAATATGCCCTTTTCTAATCAAAGGGATTTCTGCTCAGTGTTGTAATGTTTCACTTCATATCAATCAAATGTTATTCGTCACATGCTTCGTTAACAACAGGTGTGGACTAACAGTGAAATGCCTACGTACACATATTGAAATGAACTATAGCTCTTTACATATGCATAGAAACAGATAATGTATTCATTCACTGCATGAGGAGATCTCACCCAGCGCTCACTATCAATGTGGACCTGTACTTTATCTAGTGTGTATATTGACTTAATAATTCTGGGGGGAATTTTAGGTAGCTGAACTTGATGGGAATGGCATTGCAATAACCGCTGGCCAGATACTGTGGCATGTTACCCCATTACCTGGTGGCCGTCCCCAGACACTGGGCAAACTCTAGCCCCAGGCCTTGTTTATAAACCAGGCCTTCTCTGCTTCTCCTCCCCAATGTTGCTTTTTATAAAATGACATATGAGGTTCTACGCAAACACCCCCAGCATCATCCAGATGCCCCCCAAGATACTGGCCCCTTCAGAAGGGCCCTTTCTCCTCGAGTCCGCCCTCAAGGCCGAGCCGGGATGCCGACCGTAAATAGGTGAAATACCATGAAATCAGAGGGCACCCACAAAACAAAATAATCCACATTTATATCTGTGACTCCCTGCCTGGCTGGAGAGTATGGTTACAGTATATATGCAATGTTTATTTCTGTGCCCTTAAATAAACAGCAATTAGTCTCCCGGGCAACCACAGCACTCACTGGACGGGTTAATGGGAGCTTGTTTGGTATGTAAGCACGACACCTCAGCGCCTGGCCCCAGCTGATCAATAGGCAACATACACAGCGCCCACCAGGTAGGGAATGGCATGCAGCGTCTGGGCAGGGCTTTCATTAAGTGTCAATGGACATGGAAGGAATGCTTTTTGTTTATGTTTGTTTATTTGTTTATTTTCTGGAAGAGGGTGCATGCTGATAAAAATAAACATGCTACAGTATGGAATATTGCCTCTCTCAGTCTCAGGCCCAGCCAAGGGAATGCTGCCTCGTTTTCCTCCATTGAGCTGCATGATACTACCACATAGAACATTCTCTTCTTGCCTTTCCCTATTGTGCAGTGTATTTTTTGCACATTTCCAACAATAGTACTATTACAAATAGGCTGCATAGCCTATAATGCGGATAGTATCTAGAACTTACAATTCTTAGTTTCCATTGATCAGAATCATTTTAAATAGAACGTTTATAGGGCATCACTTCAGTGTATCCTATGTGTGTTTGGGTTTGTCTGACAGTTAGTTCTGCTTGTTGTAATAAATCACCAAATCTATCTATATACAGGCCTCATCAACAGTTGGCCAGAGACACCTGGCTGAGTACCCTAATGTAAGTTGATTACAAATTAGACTGGTCTTATGTATAGTTGTGCATGAAAACTTGAGAGGCTATATAATATTTTCGTCATAGCACAAAATTGCCTGTTGGGGTTTGCCTGCTGCTCTTCCATACGCACCACTGGTCTGACGAGCTGTCAATTAATCTGCGGTTGGTAGGACCCTGCAGAACTCAACCCATCCGCTGGCTTCACCTGTTCGCATGGACAGTTATTTTACCTGGAGTTGCGTTCCATCGCCTCACTAAATGACAAGACGTTCCACATCGAGGATGATATCGTATTCAGGCTGCAGCTTGCTGCTGCTGTCGGTGGCTTTCGTGGGAACTTCTTTCGCTGAGATGGTCTTCCGTTGCCCGAGTTGCACCGCCGAACGTCAGGCTGCGTGCCCGAAGCTCACCGAGACCTGTGCAGAGATAGTGCGCGAACCGGGCTGCGGTTGCTGCCCGGTGTGCGCCCGGCACGAGGGCGAGTTATGCGGCGTGTACACCCCGAGATGCTCCAGCGGACTCCGGTGTTACCCGAAGCCGGACTCCGATCTGCCTCTCGAGCAGCTGGTCCAGGGGCTGGGGCTGTGCGGACACAAAGTGGTCACCGAGCCCACGGGGAGCCAGGAGCACCCGGAGCAACTTAGCGGTCAGTTTCAACAAGCTTGATACATTTACAGTGTTATAATGGAACAGAGAGGACGTTTGGGAAGTATGATCATTAGTAGGCGTTAATCTGTAATTGCTCTGTCATTGGGATGGTTTACAGCCCTTAGCGTGGACCGTATTGTGATTTATTTAATTCGCAGCAGTCTAAGCTAATGATTTTGGCGTCCATTTGCTCATAGAAACATTGAAACTGTAATTAACCCGCTCTAAAACGCCTATTTATTTGAATGATTTGTTATTACACAGGTATAACACTTTTATAACACCATTTTATCAAGGTAATTTTGCCTTTAATATGTACCGAATTGAACTGCAAATGCTCTAAGCCGATATTTGGCTTTGGGCTATATGTCCTAATCACAAATGAAAGAAACGTATGCAGGTAGTATCATCCATCAGTCTCCAACAACAACCAGAACTACACTGGACTAGTTTGACTTATTGACCTCCATGTGTTGACTTATTGGGCCCTTGCTGGAATCCAATAGACTCCCTTACCTATCAATATTATTCCTGTATAACATACACTGTATAAGCAAGCCTATACTGTAAGACTTACTGTATGCTTGATTATACCCTGAAATAACATTCCCAGCTTGTGTTTTACACAGAAATCCCAAAACATTCCTATTGAATTGGATAATATGAGAGAGGAGAGAGAAGTAAAATAATGCCACATTGATTGGAAATTTGGACTTTGTACTTTGACCCCAACCACTGTCAACTAGTCATGGAGTGTTTGTTGAAGCTCGTTCAGTATGGTGTGATTTCTACTAAACCTAATGTCAATGTCCCCATCTGCCAAATGTAACATTAGATTAGATTATGAAGGAGAACCTGTGATTCCTGAAAAGTTGAAATGGATTAGGGCCAGGTCACCACAGACAGTAGCACTAGAAATGCACGTGGAGTAACCTACACTTGCACATGTAGCCAGAGATAAGTTGGGTCTTAGGAAGTTAGGTAGTGGTGTTCTAATACTATTTCTATGGTGGAACTCTTCCTGAAATAGCTACTTGCAGTCTGCTTTGCTACCGCCAGATGCCACAGTCCTAGCCTACAGTACAGTGAATTGCCATGACGCCATCCTATATTTCTCTGCTCAAACTGTTTCTCTTCTACTCTGACTGTTTCTATGTATTCACAGCCTGGCATGTAAGGGATGGGTTACACCTTGGTTACACTGTACTATTATGTACACATGGATTACACAGTACTATTATGTACACCTGGGTTACGCAGTACTATTATGTACACATGGATTACACAGTACTATTATGTTTACCTGGGTTATACAGTACTATTATGTACACCTGGGTTACACAGTACTATTATATTCACCTGAGTTACACAGTACTATTATATTCACCTGAGTTACACAGTACTATTCTGTACACCTGGGTTACACAGTACTATAATGTACATGTAGTGGCTTCCTTTCCTCTTTACCATAGCCACTGCCCAAGCCTGAAGCAGGGTTGTTTGGTACGCATACAGTCCACACTCAAGGTTTCCAAACGGCCAAACATTCAATGACATCCAGGGAAATGGTGCAACAAAAAGTTGTATTCTTCTTATATCTAACAAAGAAATGATTCTCCAATCAACTTAAAGCATAGAATACTGGATATGGAAAATACATAACATGTCTGTATGTCTGTATGGTCAAAGAACTATACCGCTCCACGTCTAGCAAGGACTCCTCCCCCGAAGGCCCAACTTCCTGCCTTTATCCTAACACACTTACCACAATACAATGAATGGGCAAGAGGGGGGGGGGGGGAAACTGAATTACACTAACAAATGAATATATCTCAATCAGGTAAATATAAATCATAAAGGTACGTACCTAATATTTCATCATGTACATTAATATTTAATATATTTACACAAATATACATGGAGCTCCGTACTATTATGTACACATAGGTTACACAGTACTATAATGTACACATGGATTACACAGTACTGTTATGTTTACCTTGGTTACACTGTACTAGTATGTACACCTGGGTTACACAGTAATATAATGTACACCTGGGTTACATAGTACTATAATGTACACCTGGGTTACACAGTACTATTACGTACACCTGAGTTACACTGTACTATCATGTACACCTGGGTTATACAGTTCTATAATGTGCACCTGGATTATACAGTACTATTATGTACACCTGGGTTACACAGTACTATTATGTACACCTGGGTTACACAGTACTATAATGTACACCTGGGTTAAACAGTACTTTTATGTACACCTGGGTTACACAGTACTATTATGTAACCCTGGGTTACACAGTACTATTATGTACACCTGGGTTATACAGTTTTATAATGTACTTCAGACAGAATTCACAGTATGTTACCTGTTACCTTTCTCATCTGGCAGAACACACGTAATACACACAAATGCAATGAGTTGTCGCATAAAGCTTACTTCTTACTGTTATTATGTGAACACATGTTATAACCAAGGAAAACGTGTTCTGCATTCTCCAAGATTGGATCACTGGGAATCGCAGAGCACCCTATATGCATTCCTTCATGCTACTCATCTCATGCTATACAGGCCTTAATGCATGACTGGCATGTAGCCTTTCATCCATGGAAGACGTGATATGAAAACCCTCCTCAGTGTCTGTGGTGCACCCCGTGTCTCCTCCTTACCTGAACCCTGTGGTGGATGGGCATCTTTATTAGCCCACCAGCCTACGCCTAGACAGTAGCCCCTCATTGTCAATATCAAGTGGTACAGCTACAGTCGGTTTACTGTGACGCGTCAGAGAAGGATGTAAATAGAGACGTTGGGGCGAGATTGATTCCACAACAGGCAGACGGAGAGTATATCATATTATTACGTAAAGACACGTCATAGTCAAAAATACATCACGCGAATACAAAAACATACTATTAAAAATATATATTTAAGAGAAGGGTAGCGTCCCAAAGGGTTCCCTATAATGGGCCCTGGTCAAAAGTAGTACACTCCTTTGCAAAAGAGACCCTGCTAAAATAAAGGTTAACTTAATAGGGTGCTATTTGAGACACACCAAGGTTCATCACTCATCCTCCCATCAGGATCACATCGTTGGGCTGTCACTTATCCAACAGAGGGAGGGTTACCCCACCCACAACCCCACACACAACCCCACCCATAAAAGACCAACAAAAAAACCTCAAAGCTTTACAAGGAAAACAGATCCTGACCATCTGGCTGCAACTGGGCGGTGGAATAACACGGCTCCCTAACGAGGGGTATTCTGTACCTGCATGGGCCCACTGCCGGGGTGCCCAGCCCTCTAGACGGTGCCCGCAGGCCCGAAATAGCCCCTGATAATCCCTCCTGCTTCTCTAAAACACAGGCATCACTGCCATCCACCCCTGGGGCTGCAACTTCACCCGAAGCCATGCTAAGAATCTCAGCGTGCCTCAGACTCGTTCCAGAATAAACCTGCTCCCTTTCTCTTTCTCTCTCACTCTGTTTTTCTCTCCCTCTCCCTTTCATTCTTTCTCTCTCTCTCTCTCTCTCTCTCTCTCTCTCTCTCTCTCTCTCTCTCTCCCCCTTTCTTTCTTTCTCTCTCTCTCTCTCTCCCTCTCTCCCCCTTTCTTTTTCTCTCTCTCTCTCTCTCTCTCTCTCTCTCTCTCTCTCTCTCTCTCTCTCTCCCTTTCTTTCTTTCTCTCGCTGGCTCCCTCCCTCCTTCCACTCCCTCCCTCCCTCCCTCCCTCTCTCTCCTCGGTGCTTGGAGAAAACACAAGCTATGTCTGAAATGTTACTGAGCTGAGTGGGGTTGGAAGGGGACCTGTGAAAGGGCTTTGCAGGGGATAGGGCTGGCTTCGACAGATGGTTTGATGTTTCCTCACCGAAGATAATGGAGTTGAAGGAGATTTAAGTGCTGGGTATGTGTGTACAGAAGGAGGCCAATGCATTTGGCTGCTGCAATCACCCAAGATCTGTTCATGGCTAGCCCGATGGCTGCAGGCAGAGCTCCTGTCTTAGGAATTGATCCTGGTGGTTTGTGTATCAAGGCCAGTTGACTTGTTACATTGGTGCCATGACTTGGATCTGGTGTAGGGTCTGGTGTAGGGTTGCAAAATTCATTTTCATCTTTCAATAAATTCCCTGGTTTTCCAGAAATCCTGGTTGGAGGATTCTGGATATCCTGATTATTCCCCCCTGACTCCGGGGGAGCCTCCAACCGGGATTTCGGGCAAACCAGAGAATTTATTGAAAGTCCCGGAAATGCAACCCTAATCTGGTGTCCTATCGTCTCTGTTAATAAAGGAGATATGGATATGTTCACTCTTCAAAGTTAATCTGGACTTTTCAGACCTCAAAAGTGGTCTAATGTCAAGGTCACATCTACAAGCCTCAATCCCAAAGGAATGGGAAAGATGGGCACCATCTCTCTCCCCTCTCTCTCTATTCTCTGTATGTGTGTGCTGTAATTGTCCGTGCTGCCCTGCAGGTTTGATGGGCTCTGGCTTGCCTCTGTCTCCTTGTCTCTCTGTCCTCCTGAGCCAGGTGTGTGTGTCCCAAATGGCAAAATATTCCCTTTTCCCAAATAGTGCACTACTTTAAACCAGAGTCACATAGGGATACAGTGTTGTTTGGGACGCATCCAGAGTCCCAGGTTTAGCCTGCAGTCAGTCAGTTCAGGGGTGGATAGATGCCTGGCTGGGTGCAGCCAGTGTCTACGTGTCAGGACCTGCCCAGCCCCAGCTAGCTTCACGCTGTGGAGGAGCCTCTCAGGCCAGATAGCCTGGCTGTGAGGTAAACACACTTGCTCTGTGCTGACTGTGTGATTCTAGGAGGAGAGTCCTAGCAGGCCTTGTAAAGGATAATGGAAAGCAGTTATGGAGCTGGCTCTTTTTAACTACAGCTCCCCAAAGTGCTTTACTGTACAGTCGTGGCCAAAAGTTTTGAGAATGACACAAATATTAACTTTCACAAAGTTTGCTGCATCAGTGTCTTTAGATATTTCTGTCAGATGTTACTATGGAATACTGAAGTATAATTACAAGCATTTCATACGTTTCAACGGCTTTTATTGACAATTACATTAAGTTGATGCAAAGAGTCAATATTTGCATTGTTGACCCTTCTTTTTCAAGACCTCTGCATGCTGTCAATTAACGTCTGGGCCACATCCTGACTGATGGCAGCCCATTCTTGCATAATCAATGCTTGGAGTTTGTGGGTTTTTGAATTTGTGGGTTTTTGTTTGTCCACCCGCCTCTTGAGGATTGACCACAAGTTCTCAATGGGATTAAGGTCTGGGGAGTTTCCTGGCCATGGACCCAAAATATCAAAGTTTTGTTCCCCAAGCAACTTAGTTATCACACTTGCTCTGTGCTGACTGTGTGATTCTAGGAGGAGAGTCCTAGCAGGCCTTGTAAAGGATAATGGAAAGCAGTTATGGAGCTGGCTCTTTTTAACTACAGCTCCCCAAAGTGCTTTACTGTACAGTCGTGGCCAAAGGTTTTGAGAATGACACAAACATTATGGCAAGGTGCTCCATCATGCTGGAAAAGGCATTGTTCGTCACTAAACTGTTCCTGGATGGTTGGAAGAAGTTGCTCTCGGAGGATGTGTTGGTACCATTCTTTATTCATGGCTGTGTTCTTAGGCAATATTGTGAGTGAGCCCACTCCCTTGGCTGAGAAGCAACCCCACACATGAATGGTCTCAGGATGCTTTACTGTTGTCATGACACAGGACTGATGGTAGCGCTCACCTTGTCTTCTCCTGACAAGCTTTTTTCCGGATGCCCCAAACAATCAGAAAGGGGATTCATCAGAGAAAATGACTTCACCCCAATCCTCAGCAGTCCAATCCCTGTACCTTTTGCAGAATATCAGTCTGTCCCTGATGTTTTTCCTGGAGAGAAGTGGCTTCTTTGCTGCCCTTCCTGACACCAGGCCATCCTCCAAAAGTCTTCGCCTCACTGTGCGTGCAGATGCACTCACACCTCCCTGCTGCCATTCCTGAGAAAACTCTGTCCTGCTGGTGCCCCGATCCCTCAGCTGAATCAACTTTAGGAGGCGGTCCTGGTGGTGCCCTGATCCCACAGCTGAATCAACTTTAGGAGGCGGTCCTGGTGGTGCCCCGATCCCTCAGCTGAATCAACTTTAGGAGGCGGTCCTGGTGGTGCCCCGATCCCTCAGCTGAATCAACTTTAGGAGACGGTCCTGGTGGTGCCCCGATCCCTCAGCTGAATCAACTTTAGGAGGCGGTCCTGGTGGTGCCCCGATCCCTCAGCTGAATCAACTTTAGGAGGCGGTCCTGGTGGTGCCCCGATCCCTCAGCTGAATCAACTTTAGGAGGCGGTCCTGGTGGTGCCCCGATCCCTCAGCTGAATCAACTTTAGGAGACGGTCCTGGTGGTGCCCCGATCCCTCAGCTGAATCAACTTTAGGAGGCGGTCCTGGTGGTGCCCCGATCCCTCAGCTGAATCAACTTTAGGAGGCGGTCCTGCTGGTGCCCCGATCCCTCAGCTGAATCAACTTTAGGAGGCGGTCCTGGTGGTGCCCCGATCCCTCAGCTGAATCCACTTTAGGAGGCGGTCCTGGTGGTGCCCCGATCCCTCAGCTGAATCAACTATAGGAGGCGGTCCTGGTGGTGCCCCGATCCCTCAGCTGAATCAACTTTAGGAGGTGGTCCTGGTGGTGCCCCGATCCCTCAGCTGAATCAACTTTAGGAGGCGGTCCTGCTGGTGCCCCGATCCCTCAGCTGAATCAACTTTAGGAGGCGGTCCTGCTGGTGCCCCGATCCCTCAGCTGAATCAACTTTAGGAGGCCGTCCTGGTGCTTACTGGACTTTCTTTTCTTGAGGTTCTTGATGATCCGATAAATGGTTGATTTAGGTGTAATCTTACTGGCAGCAATATCCTTGCCTGTGAAGCCCTTTTTGTGCAAAGCAATGATGACGGCACGTGTTTCCTTGAAGGTAACCATGGTTGACAGAGGAAGAACAATGATTCCAAGCACCTTTTGAAGCTTCCAGTCTGTTATTCGAACTCCATCAGCATGACAAAGTGATCTCCAGCCTTGTCCTTGTCAACACTCACACCTGTGTTAACGAGAGAATTACTGACATGATGTCAGCTGTTCCTTTTGTGGCAGGGCTGAAATGCAGTGGAAATGTTTTTGGGGGATTCAGTTCATTGGCATGGCAAAGAGGGACTTTGGAAATAATGTAATTAATCTGATAACATTCTGGAGTATATGCAAATTGCCATCATACAATCTGATGCAGCAGACTTTGTGAAAATGTATATTTGTGTCATTCTAAAAACCTTTGGCCACGACTGTACAGTCAGTTGTGAAGGTGATACGTAAACATAAACACGGGGAAATACAGTATCATTATCACTATGCTGGCCCTAGAGTGAGGTAATATTAATTTATTACACAATAAGTCACATTGAGATTAAAGGGGATAATTAAAGGGATCATTTGAACCATGAATGTGTGTTGGTTTGACCTATCCAGTCTCCCCTTCTCCATCCATGGGCCATCTGCTCAGTTGACTAGAGTCTAGACTGTCAGACATGAACCTTCTCTCCTTTGTGCTGTTCTGGGAATTTGACAAACTTCAGCTATTAAAAAAGCAAGGAAGCCACTCATCCCTTTTGTCTGCTGTATTAATTCAAGCAGTGGACCGAAGAACAAAGTAAAAACAATGGAGCTGCAGCTCTGTTGACGTTGCAAAGCCCAGGCCCACCTCTGTGGATCGGTGGAACAGAGTGTACTGCAGGAACGGGGCCCCCTTAGAGTGGGGTCCTGACCCTGTCCGTGTGTGTCTCTGTGTGTCTCTGTGTGTCTCTCTGTGTGTGTGTGTGTGTGTGTGTGTGTTTGGTATTTAATAGACTCAGACCTTCTCAGGTTTCCTCCATGAAGCTGGAATCAGTATATTACAGTTGGAGACAGTTGGGATTATCTAATATATGAAAACAACTTAATTTGTGTGTGTCTGTGTGTGTGTGTTTAGGGATGTATAAGTGTGTGTGTGTGTGTGTGTGTGTGTGTGTGTGTGTGTGTGTGTGTGTGTGTGTGTGTGTGTGTGTGTGTGTGTGTGTGTGTGTGTGTGTGTGTGTTTTTGTGCATGTCTCACACCTGATTCCAGTTGACTTCTGCCCTCTGTTCTGCAAAGGACACTGAGAGCACAAAGAGTTTCATGAGGAGAGCTGAAGTTAGATCTGATGGATTCATGAGGAGAGCTGAAGTTAGATATTTAGATCTGATAGTTTCATGAGGAGAGCTGAAGTTAGATCCGATAGTTTCTTGAGGACAGATGAAGTTAGATCTGATTGTTTCATGAGGAGAGCTGAAGTTAGATCTGATAGTTTCATGAAGACAGCTGAAGTTAGATCTGATAGTTTCATGAGGAGAGCTGAAGTTAGATCTGATAGTTTTATAAGGAGAGCTGAAGTTAGATCTGATAGTTTCATGAGGAGAGCTGAAGTTAGATCTGATAGTTTCATGAGGAGAGATGAAGTTAGATCTGATAGTTTCATGAGGAGAGATGAAGTTAGATGTTTAGATCTGATAGTTTCATGAGGAGAGATGAAGTTAGATGTTTAGATCTGATCCTCTCAGGAGGAGAGCTGAAGTTAGATCTGTCACTGTTGTGTCGTCAGCAAACTTAATGATTGTGTTAAATTCGTGCTTGACCACACAGTCGTGGGTGAACAGGGAGTACAGGAGGGGACTAAGCATGCACCCCTGAGGGGCCCCAGTGTTGAGGATCAGCGTGGCAGATGTGTTGTTGCCTACCCTTACCACCTGGGGGCGGCCCGCCAGAAAGTCCAGGATCCAGTTGCAGAGGGAGGTGATTAGTCCCAGGGTCCTTGTCTTAGTGATGAGCTTTGTGGGCACTATGGTGTTGAGCGCTGACATAGGTGTTCCTTTTGTCCAGGTGGGAAAGGAAGTGTGGAGTGCGATTAAGATTGCATCATCTGTGGATCTGTTGAAGTGGTATGCAAATTGGAGTCATCTAGGGTTTCTGGCATGATGGTGTTGATGTGAGCCATGACCAGCCTTTCAAAGCACTTCATGGCTACCGACGTGAGTGCTACAGGGCAGTAATCTTTTAGGCAGGTTACCTTCGCTATCTTAGGCACAGGGACTATGGTGGTCTGTTTGAAACATGTAGGTATTACATATTATATATCTACTGGATTGTAAACGTCAGAGGGACCCCCTTGCTCCTTCCTTGGTGTAGAATACACTTCACTTAAGGGCTGGCCAACCCTGTTATATCTTATTTATAACTTATAACTTATAACCCCTTCTGTCGTTAATAGTGGTATGTCACTGGACAGCCTGACAGTACAGAGAGTTTGTAAACAATGCATTACTCTGAAAGTTTATTCATCTAAGATTTCCTCAAAACAAGGTCCAGCCAACTGTTTCCTCCCCCCTGCCGTTTCTGTTATTCTTCCATTTTGACGGTCCCAGAGCCCTGGGAGAGCTGCTAGTGGGCCCTCAGCCACCGCTCTGTCTGTTGTCAGGAATAGCATGGACAGCTAGTGGACTCGCAGGGCCAGGCCCCCTGCATTGTTTGGTTGATGTTTAACCACACGTTATCTGGTCAAACATCTGAGGACTTCTACCTCCCTTCCCCAGATAGTGTGGTGTGTTAGTTCTGGGTGGTTGCTGTTCAAGCTTTCGTTCTAATCAGTCGAACATGAAAAAGAGCTAGTGCCCTTTCATGACATGCCTTGACATTGGAGGTGAGGAGGACACTAGTCATAGCAAGTGAAGGTGCCCCAGAGTTAACAGAAAAGTCTTATGTCTTCAGCTCTTCAGTGGCCAATAAACCTGGAGTGTACACAGACAGAATCAGATGTTCACTATTGGTTCTCATTCTTGGAAGTTAAAATGGAAAAAATAAACAAATAATAATATTTCACAATATTTTTGAAAAAGGTCCAAAATATTGCACCTTTAAAGATGTATCTATTTCCGCTGAAAAATTCACCATGCATGTCATTGCCAAATGTACTAAAGCCAACCTGCTGGCCCTATCATTTCTCATTTCATGAAGGAAGGTGCAGTATACTTAATCATTCACATGGTTGAGCTTTTCTGTGATGTAATGACAATATAACAACAATGTTATGACAGTGTTGTAATGAACGATCAATTGATTTAATGGAACTGATTTCCATAGAGCTGTTTTGACTGTGTTTGTATGTATGTTTGTGTGTGTGTGTGTGTGTGTGTGTGTGTGTGTGTGTGTGTGTGTGTGTGTGTGTGTGTGTGTGTGTGTGTGTGTGTGTGTGTGTGTGTGCGTGTGTGTGTGTGCGTGTGTGTGTGTGTGTGTGTGTGTGTGTGTGTGTGTGTGTGTGTGTGTGTGTGCATGTGTGTATGCGTGTGTGTGTGTGTGCGTATGTGCATGTGTGTGAGTCTGTGCATGCATCTGTGTCTGCGTGCATGTCTGTCCCTCAGGGGAGGTGGTGGACCTCCTGGACACGAGCCTGACAGAGATCCCCCCAGTGAGGCAGGCCACTAAGGACAACCCATGGCTGGGGCCCAAGGAGAACGCTATGCGCCAGCACCGACAAGAGATGAAGACCAAGATGAAGAGTAACAAGCCGGAGGACCCCAAAACTCCCCGTGGCAAGCAGGTTAGTAAACACCTAGTAGTAAACAGTTAGGCTACATCACAAATAGCACCCTATTCCCTATATAAGGCACTACTTTTAACCAGGGCCCATATTAAGGGAATAGGGTGCCACTTGAGACGCTGCCTTGGTAAACCATTAGTTAGACCAATAGTGGGTCGCATCTGTTAGTAAACAGTTAGTGAACCTGGGATCATGATTAGCAGTGTCCATGTCCCTTTAGGAAGGAGTCAGTCTTAACAGAACCTAGTGCACTGCTGCCATCTTCTGGAGCAGACATGATGGTGTCCAGCAGCTAACAATGTCTTACTGCCAATTTGGACAGTTAAGGTCAGCTTTTTCAATCGGAAAATGTAGATAAGCATTTCTATTGGACAAGAGAGCCCTCCGTTTGACAACGTTTGCCCCCATTTGAAGCGTACTGAACGTGACCATGGGGAAGGTGTAAATGTTTCACACATGACAGTACAAGACCCTCCTGTTGAAAACTGTATTGTTTCCTTGAAGTCGGGCCTGGCGTCCTGTTGTAGACCGACCTAGGAAAATACTTTGGTAGTACTTTATAATAACACCTCGGAACAAAGCATCTATAATGGATTAATAAATAGTTTATTCATCATTACACCCACATATGTAAATGTTAGTAAGACAGGAATTCACATATTTATATTTATATTTATGAATAACTATGTCAAAATAATTAACACGATCGTTCATAAGATGTTTAATATCGGTCCTTATAAACCATCTACTAATCATTAGTTAAGTGTTCTTGCGTGACCTCATTTAAAGTGAGCGCTGTTTATACTTTATAAATGCTTCGTAAATGTTCTGAGTGACCGGTGGAATTTCTCACAAAAAGATGGACATGCCATTGGTAGACATTCCAGCAGTACCTGAATAAACGGTTTACTAAACTATTATAAATGCTTTATTTCAAGATGTTATTATAAACTAGTACCAGTACTTATTTTCCCACATTGAGTGATTTTCCTTGAGGATAATGATTTTGGCATTTCACGGATGCCAAGTTTAAAATAGAACCATTTGCCCCGGATATTAGCGAGTCTTGGCAACACATCAAAACCCATCAGGAGAGACTGTAAGTGCAAAGAAATGAACATTCCAATCGTTTTACTATTGATGAAGCCATAACATCTAGGCGATCAGGTGCTTTGGCAATAATCCATGAATAGAATTAGTCATGCAAATATAATTTACTCTCAGTTATACCTGTGAGGGAAACATTAATTTTCATGTGAATTAATAATTGTATTCTATATTTTGGTAGTGCTTTCATTTCATTTCCTGTGGATTATTATTCCTCAGAGAATCCAGCTCTTAACCTTTGTAGATGATTTTGGAGAATGTTTTCTTTCTTTTCTCAAACAGTGGTCTGAAGGTATTGCTGGGTCATTAATCATGTAGTCTCCCTAGGTCGAAGGTTTGCCTCCCACTATGTATCCAATGTTCCAGCACACATGTCTGCTGACAGTACCAGCATCGGTTGGGACAAGAGGCGGAAATGGGACTCGAGCAGGAAATCAGTCCAGAGCCTTTCCGTTCATGTCCTGACAAAAACATTAGCCTACCACCGGACACAAAAATCTGTATTTTAGCTAGATATTTTCAATGAGTGTATATGGCAAGTAAGTTGTTTGCTTGTGCCATGACAGCTAACATTAGCGTTACAAGTTTTCAACGTTGTTTTTCACGAGCAGAAATCCTGTCTGCTTTTTAAGCCCGTCCAAACCAAACTCGTAATATATTCTGAAGAGCACCCTGCCCGGGAATTGAGGTAGATATGTACATATAGTTAGAATGAAGCTAACAGATAGTCAACAGTAGCAGCAGCGTATGTGATAAGTCAAAAATGTTAGTGCAAAAAAGGTCAATGCCGGGTAGCTATTTGGTTAACTATTCAAATAATTATTTTGCAGTCTCATGGCTTGGGGGTAGAAGTTCAGAGTCCTGTTGGTTCCAGACTTGGTGCATCGGTTTTCTTGCCGTGCGTAGCAGAGAGAACAGTCTATGAGTTGGGTGGCTGGAGTCTGACAGTTTTTAGAGCCTTCCTCTGACACCGCCTGGTATAGAGGTCCTGGATGGCAGGGAGCTCGGCCCCAGTGTAATAGTCAGAGACTATTAATCATGTGAATGGTGTTGCCTGTTGCTTCAAGGTCTGAGATTTCCCAGGCTATTAATCATGTGAATGGTGTTGCCTGTTGCTCCAATGTCTGAGATTTCCCAGGCTATTAATCATGTGACTGGTGTTGCCTGTTGTGTACTGTAGATTCAGTGTCAGCAGGAGCTGGACCAGGTGCTGGAGAGGATATCTAAGATGCCCTTCAGAGATAACCGAGGCCCACTGGAAGACCTGTATGTCCTGCACATCCCCAACTGTGACAAGAGGGGGCAGTATAACCTCAAACAGGTGACTACACCCTGCACATCCCCAACTGTGACAAGAGGGGGCAGTATAACCTCGAACAGGTGACTACACTCTGCACATCCCCAACTGTGACAAGAGGGGGCAGTATAACCTCAAAGAGGTGACTACACCCTGCACATCCCCAAATGTGACAGAGGGGGCAGTGTAACCTCAAACAGGTGGCTACACCCTGCACATCCCCAACTGTGACAAGAGGAGGCAGTATAACCTCAAACAGGTGACTACACCCTGCACATCCCCAACTGTGACAGAGGGGGCAGTATAACCTCAAACAGGTGACTACACCCTGCACATCCCCAACTGTGACAGAGGGGGCAGTATAACCTCAAACAGGTGACTACACCCTACACATCTCCAACTGTGACAGAGGGGGCAGTATAACCTCAAACTGGTGGCTACACCCTGCACATCCCCAACTGTGACAAGAGGGGGCAGTATAACCTCAAACAGAACAGGTGACTACTCACTCTTACTCCATGGCCCAGGAGCATCCACACACACACAGACACACACACAAACACATGTTCATTCTGTGTTTCAGTGTAAGATGTCTCTGCACGGCCAGAGGGGGGAGTGCTGGTGCGTCAACCCACACACCGGTCGGCCCATCCCATCAGCACCGACCGTGAGGGGAGACCCAAACTGCAGCCAGTACCTTAGAGGGCCAGAGATGGACACCCTCGCCTCAGCCCAGAAATAGTACGGCCCTGGTTCTCCCTGATCGGCCTGAGTCTTAAAACACAACAGAGGAAGCAGTACTCTAAACACTTAAGTAAGCTATCACAATGTTTGTGCGTCTATTTCTGTTTCTGTGTATAGTTTTGTTTGGTATTAAATCAATTCTCAGCGATATCGTACAATGTAACCACCATAATGTGTCTTGGCTTGAGAACAAATTCCACTGCAAGGGCATAGGATGTGACAGGCAACAAAGATGAAACCCATTCTTCTTTGCAATTTCAAAGGAAGTCAGTGTTTAACTGGTATTTTCATTGATCTCTCTCTCTCTTTCCCTCCTCTCGTAGCTTTTCTGTGGTGAACAAAGTCTAATGAGAAGAATGTTTACTATGGGCTGAATTCTAACTAGAAATCTGTGTGTCCATCTCAGACTTTTGTGTAAAAATCAAGCATTGATGTCAATGGGCGATTTGCACGTAAATTTCAATTATATGCACATTTGGCAATTAGTATTCACCCCTATGGACCTCTTGTATTCAATGTATCTGTTGTAGGGTATCTAGAGAAATGTTGTCATGAAAAAATGATTTGACTTATTTGAAAGGTGAATATGTGAAGCAAAAAACTAAACGGCAAATTGACGCTTTAAGGGATTAGGGTCTTACTTACTTAGTGTTTGTATGGCTGTGTTTACACTGGTAGCCCAATTCTGATATTTTGCCACCGATTCGTCTTTTGAGCGATCAGATCAGATCTTCTGCGTGTGTAAACGCAGCCCAAGTGTCTTACTTTCTGGTGCAGGGAAGTGAACATGTCAAATGTCTGGTGGTTGTGTACTCAAGTCCACCTACCGTTTGTTTGTTTTCCAGTGTTCTACGCCTTCAGGTTGGTAGGCTACCTAAACTATGAAACCTACCTTCTATAGCCTTTAGAATACACATACGTCTTCTATACACTGTAGGAAAACCACATAGACCAAGTCTTGTTGTTACAAACACAAATACACGTTTTAGATTTCCTCGTTAATAGGAACACAAATAGAAATGTAGAATTGTTTTGTGATAAAGAACATCTTGCTATAAGATGAAGTACATGATTAAATGGATGGTAACTTCCTGTACGTTGATTGTGTATTCATTCGGGCGTATGCCCTGGTATCTTGTGTCTCATTTTCTTACTGGAGGTCTAGGTGTAGATAAGCCATCGTTTTTCACGGTACAACCCATTTCATGGTACAACCCAGTTCAAAGCTAAACCCACATGATTGCCTATGTTCAGGTGTTTCATGGCAGTTGGCAGACACTGCTTTGTATGTATGGAAATTATTCTACGTTTCTTTATGTGGTATGGTAGCTATGGTAACTGGATCTTCTGGTAGACAATCGTTTGAAGCCAGCAACAGGTGAGTAGGGAACTTGCATTAAGGCTTACAAATAGCGTTGCAAAATTCCGGTAACTTTCCCCAAAATTGGCAGGTTTGCCAGAAATCCTCATTGGAGGATTCTGGATTTCCTGCTTATTCCTTCCTGAATCTGGGAATCTTCCAACTGGGATTTCTGGAAAATCTGGCAATTTTGGGGAAAGATACCGGAATTTTGCAACCCTACTTCCACAGCATAGAGCAAACAAAAGACATAACAAACCTTCCCATACATCAATACATAACTTTATTTAAATAAATGCTTTGTCGTTACAAAAATGACAAGGTTAAAATATATCAATTACACAGTGAATAAATAGATTTGTTAGTAACACTTCACTTAAAGCCAACAGGTATTGCATTATTGCATTGTAAGAATTGTCATAAGCATGTATGACCCTGTTATAACGTCTTACCATCGTCTCTGATGGACCCTGACTAAACAGCTATTTTCAGCCTGTTAGTAAATTGCAGCAAAGAAGCATTGTACCGTTTGGCTTTGAGTAAACTGTTACCTATTAGTTTCCTACATGCTTTTTTATCACGAATATGGAATGTTTGGGATTTCATGGTCTTTCATACAAGCAAGCTTAAGACTGAGTTGAGAAACCTTTCCAAGTCTCCTATGCATTCTAGTGGCAGGCATAGGCTGTACACACAGCCCCTGTCAAAGCTTTTGGCATGTTACCATACCCTGAAAAAAGGGATGTCTATTTCAAGGAATGTCAACAAAATATCTGGCAAATGTTTTGAGCTTCAATAAAATCAGTTGACGTCTGATTTAACATGTTCACAAACGGGACGTAGGATCAAAAAGTATCATCACGGCCTTCCGTGACCGATCTCCACATCCACATACTGCTAAAATGTCCTCGTTCCACGACAAGGCCTGATAATCTGGATGTAAATCTGGATTGAAAGTCATGAGAGAGAGAGAGAGAGAGAAGGCACTGAGATTTCCATAGAAGCCCAAAGAGCCACACCTTTCCAGGGGTCACTTTTCAAAGCACCTGTACTTTCTTGGCTGTTGTTTATAAACGACAAAACAAGCAAATGACTGTCATGATGTGTTTTTGAGGTGATCTTTTTTATATACTTCACGGAAGGTAAGGCACAATACAGACTACTAAAGGAGAAAGTATAGGAGCCACACACACACACACACACACACACACACAGTCATTTCATACGGTCACCCCATGAAACTATATTGAGACACAACCCATCAGAAGTAGCAGTTGATGGGTTTATTAAGATAGCTACTGTAACTACTCTGTAACAACCTACTGTATACGAGCAGTTACTAGTTCTTAAGACCCTCAACTCAGAACAATCTGGGAGACAAAGTGGAAGAAAGGCAGGACTGAAAAAAGCTAATCTCATCGCACTCAGAAAGACATATAAGGACATGGACCCAAACTCAGACAATAAAGTACTTTCAGTCACTGAGGTTCTCTTGTAGGGGAAGTGCTCTGAAGGGACAAACTTTTGGACCAAGAGAACAGAGTTACGTTTAAATACGACCCCAGATTACTGTGCTCCCCAGTAAAGAGTTCCTGTCAACATCACGATAACAACATACAGTAGGTGAAAAAAGATGAGCTTTACTCTTTAGCCTTAACATTTTGTTTAAACAGAATCTAATATAATTTAAATCAGAGAACATTGTTATATGTGCTTCAAAGGGAGGTTATAGGTCATCTCAGTATAGGTAGATGTATAGTTTAAAACCATGTGTATGTACTGTATCTGTGCTCTGCTTTCCTGATTTGATTGGCTTTTTGCATATTTTGCATGTACATATGATTTGCAGGAGTAGGGGTAAAGGGAGGCGGGCCTTGGCTCATGTCAGGTGACCAAATTGGCCATCTCTCATTCGTTTTTGTTGCTGTTGCTCTCTGGGTTTTTGCACTGGATGTCCACTCCACTGTAGTCCGTGCCAGGGAGCTGCACGCCAAAACGGTCCACACACCAACAGATCCCCCGCTTCCGTCCACGTGATGGTTTACACTGCAGGAGGAGAGGAAATAGCAGGGAATAAGATGGAATACAATTAAATGAAATAGAATAGGATAGAATGTGATAGGAATACAATGAAATAGAATAGGATAGAATAAAATAGGATAGAATAGGATAGGATAGGAATACAATGAAATGAAATAGAATGGGTTATAATAGAAAGGATAGAATAGAACAGGATAGAATCGGATACAATAGAACAGGAAAGAATCGGATACAACAGAATAGGATAGGATATAATAGTATAAGATATAATGGAATAAGATAGAATAGGATCAAATGAATAGAATATGATAGAATGGAATAGGATACAATAGTATAGGATAGAATAGGATCAAATGAATAGAATAGAATAGGATACAATAGTATAGGATAGAATAGGATCAAATGAATAGAATATGATAGAATAGAATAGGATACAATAGTATAGGATAGAATAGGATCAAATGAATAGAATAGAATAGGATACAATAGTATAGGATAGAATAGTCCATGGGTACCTGCTTGTGCTTGAAGAATCCCTTCTTGTCACAGTTGGGAAGGTATAGGGACAGAGCTAGGACTCTAGATGTGTTTTTCATCCTCTGAATGATCCCGTCCAGCTTTCTCCTGCAGGGTCCCTACACACATACAGGGTCATAGTTTAGGACAAGAATGGCATGTGTGTGTGCGTGTGTCTGTGTGTGTGTGTGTGTGTGCGTGTGTCTGTGTGTGTGTGTGTGTCTGCGTGTTTGTCTGTGTATTCACTGTATAGTTGTTCAACTTACAAACTCAGGCTGCAGTTTGTCCAGGGCGATGGTTGAGTAGTCAAGGCTGCTGACAGAGTGGAGCTTAGCCTGCTGTCTCTTGCGGTCTTTAGCCTGTCTCATGGCCTGAGCCTTGCGGCTGCTGATGTGGTCTCTGCCCCCGTACAGAGGCACCTTGGCCTGGGGCAGGAGGGACTCTGGAACCTCTGCTAGCATAGCTTCCTCTGGAGAATAACCATCTGGGGAGACAGAGAGTCAGAGAGGATGATGATGGTGGTTGCGGTGGTGGTGAGGAAGAGGAGCAAGAAGAAGAGGAGGTGAAGGGGAGGAGGAAGAGGAGGAGGAAGAGGAGGGGGAGGGGAGGAGGAGCAAGAGGGGGAGTAAGAGGAGGAGAAGGAGGAGGAAGAGGAGGAATATGAAGAGGAGGAGGTAGGAAGAGTGGAATACTGTCAAGGTCTTCCACATCGGTGCAGATGAAGGAAAAGAGTTGAAGAGAGGCAGCGTGTTTAGACAGAGCCTCTCCTAACACTAGAAGGAGACCTTGAGGTTTTCCCAATCAAGAAATCTCCAGCTGACTCATACAATGTCTGCCTACTTCTCACATGGTCAGTCAGTGGTTAAGGGAGTTATTCGCCACGGTCCATTTACAAGCATTTCTCCATTCTCTTAAACTGATCCTCTTCTCTCTTTCCCTCACTCATTGGAGGAAAAAGTACCCAACTGTCATACAGTTGTAAAAGTAAAGATACCTTAACAGAAAATGACTTAAGTAAAAGTGACCCAGTAAAATACTACTTGAGTAAAAGTCTAAAATTATTTGGTTTTACTTAGGTATCAAAAGTAAAACTGTAAATCATTTCAAATTCCATATATTAAGCAAACCAGACGGCATCATTTGCATTTTAATTTCTTTATGTATGGATAGCCAGGGGCATACTCCAACACTCAGACATCATTTACAAAATATACTTAAGTATCAAAAATACAAGTATAAATAATTTCAAATTCCTTGTATTAAGCAAAACAGATGGCAACATTTTTTAAAGTTTTTTTTATTTATGGAAAGCCAGGGTCTTGTTTTTAAAATGTAAAATTTACGGATAGCCAGACACACACTCCAACACTAAGACGTAATTTACAAACAAAGCATGTGTGTTTAGTGAGTCCGCCAGATCAGAGGCAGTAGAGATGACCAGGGATGTTCGGTTGATAAGTGCATGAATTGGACTATTTTCCTGTCCTGCTAAGCATTCTAAATGTAACGACTTCCTTTGGGTGTCAAGGAAAAGGTATGGAGTGAAAAGGACATTATTTTCTGAAGGAATGTAGTGAAGTAAAGGTAAAAGTAGTCAAAAATAGCAATAGTAAAGTAAAGTACAAATGCCCCAAAAAACTAAAGCATTTTACACCACTGCTCCCACCCTCTATCTCACTCTTTCCTGCCTCTCTTCCAACACTCTCTCTTTTTAAACTGGACAACTACAAATATTGTGTACATATTTACTCATTTATGGCGTTGAATTGACTCCATATAATATTTGAAGTGATGAATGCCATGAATCAGTTAATACTGTATGTATACAAGATTTGTTCTGTAGTTGTACACTGGAGTTGTTGCATGCGAGGTGGAGATTTCCTTTTGCAGAGTCCCTGGCTTGTAGCTGGAGCTAAGAGGGAGCTAAATGTAAACTGTGACATAGCTGGATTAGGGCCAAGAGAGTGCTGTGGTCTATCATGACAATGCAACATACCTCTCAAGTCAATGCTTGGCAAATGCAATGGAAGACATGACTTTTAAACTGGGTCATCCAATGAACATACAGCATTCTACACCTCTCACTCTCTCTCTCTCTCTCTCTCATTCTCCTCCCCTATCTTCATTTCTCTCTCTACCCCTTGCCTGTGAATGACAAATGCGAACAGCTCCTATAAAACTGGCAAGAATCCCTGGATCTTGCCAAATCCAAATGTCCACATCTCTACATGCATATTTCTGCAACCCACTTCATCTGCCATAAAGATATTAACACTGACTAAAGATAGACCATATGCAGCAGGGACAGATCTATAAGCATAAGGAATGTTTCATTACAACAAAGTTATAAGAGTTATATAATACATAAGAGTTATAATAGTTATATATTATATAAGAGTTATACAAGCTATATATTACATAAGAGTTATATAATAGAGTTATTTAATATATAAGCGTTATAAGAGTTATATATTTCATATGAGTTTTAAGAGTTATATATTATATAAGAGTTATAAGAGTTATATAATATATAAGAGGTTTAAGAGTTATATATTTTATATCAGCGTTATAATAGTTATAACAGTTATATATTATGTAATAGTTATAAGAGCTATATATTGTTTAAGAGTTATAAGAATTATATAATATATAAGAGTTATAAGAGTTATATATTATAGACGAGTTATAAGAGTTATAGATTATATAAGAGTTATAAGAGTTATATATTATATAAGAGTTATAAGAGTTATATATTATATAAGACTTATAAGAGTTATATATTATATACAAGTTATAAGAGTTATATATTATATAAGAGTTATAAGAGTTATATACTATATAAGAGTTAAAAGAGTTACATATTATATACGAGTTATACGAGTTATATATTATATAAGAGTTATATAATATATAAGAGTTATAAGAGTTATATCATATATAAGAGTTATAAGAGTTATATATTATAGACGAGTTATAAGAGTTATAGATTATATAATTGTTATAAGAGTTACATAGTATATAAGAGTTATAAGACTTATATAATATATAAGAGTTATAAGAGTTACATATTATATAAGAGTTATATATTATTTAAGATGTATAAGAGTTTACATTATATAAGAGCTATACAATATATAAGATTTAACTGTACTGTATTTAACAATATGTATATATGAATAGTGTGCAAATAGTATTAGTGTTGTCTCTTGGTGTCTTTCCTATAACAGAAGAAATTACATTAAATTCATAATTAAAAAATACAAATAAAATAAGAGTTACAAGTATATAAGCGTTATAAGAGTTACATATTATATAAGAGTTATAAGAGTTATATATTATATAAGAGTTATAAGAGCTATACATTATATAAGAGTTATATAATATATACGAGTTATAAGAGTTATATAATATATTCGAGTTATATATATTATAAGAGTTATAAGAGTTATATATTATGTAAGAGTTATAAGAGTTATATATTATATAAGAGTTATAGGAGCTATATATTACATAAGAGTTATATAATATACAAGTTATAAGAGTTATTTAATATATAAGCATTATAAGAGTTATATATTTCATATGAGTTTTAAGAGTTATATATTATATAAGAGTTATAAGAGTTATATAATATATAAGAGGTTTAAGAGTTATATATTTTATATCAGAGTTATAATAGTTATAATAGTTATATATTATGTAATAGTTATAAGAGCTATATATTGTTTAAGAGTTAGAAGAATTATATAATATATAAGAGTTATAAGAGTTATATATTATATAAGATTTGTATATTATATAAGTGTTATATATTTTGTAAGAGATAAGAGTTATAAGAGTCATATATTATATAAGAGTTATAAGAGTTATATATTATATGCGTTATAAGAGTTATATAATATAAAATAGGTGTAATAGTTATGTAATATATGAGTGTTATAAGAGTTATATCATATATAATAGTTAAATATTATATAAGTTATAAGAGTAATATAATATATGAGAGTTGTAAGAATTGCATATTATATAACAGTTATAAAAGTAAAATATTATATAAATTTTATTTTTATTTTTTTATTTTTGGGGGATTTGAATGTAATATCTTCTGTTGTTCTTGTCTATTACTGTTCTTTACTTTGTCATGTACTTGTATGTTTCATTTGGACTCAAGGAAGAGTAGCTGCTGCATGTGCAGTAGCTAATGGGGATCCTAATAAACTAAACTATACCTCGCTAAGCAGGCGATTGAGTGGTATGTCACAGGGGTTGAGAATATCTCTTGTGACATCATCGCTCCCATCATCCTTCCTAAATTATTCTCAGAAAAGAGAATTCCCTCTTCAGTCCACCGGTTCCGCTGACACTATTTCTCTCCAGAGGCTGGCGCATAGGCAGCATAGCCTAGTTTAAAACCCAATCAAGTCCTCATTTCCTAATCTGGCCCTCTCTAATCTTAACAGTGCTGCTGACTGAGGGATTCAGTGGGTTATGATGTATTTCCTGATCTGGGCGAGTTTGATTCTCTCGAAATCCCACAGATTAAGTTGTAACTAAAAGACTCCTTATCCCCTTCCTCTCTCTTTCTACCTCCCACTCTCTCTCTGTCTTCATCTCTCTCTTCATCTCTCTCTGTCTGTCTTGCTCTGTCTTTATCTCTTTCGCTCTCTCCTCCCCCTTGCCCTCTGTCCTCTCTAAATTCTCACACCCTGCAGGAAATGAGAAGAGGTGGTAAATCTTATCTAGCAGCAGGCTGGCAGTCAGAGAGGCACGCTTGGCTAACATTCTGCTGAATCACTGCACAGCTTAAAGATGATGGAGAGAGAGATGGAGAGGCAGAGGAGAAGGAGATAATGAGATGGGATTTAAAGGAGAAAGAGTGAGATAGAGAAAGGATATTGGTGAAGGAGGGGAGAGAGAAATTACTTAGGTGAGAAAGAGTTGGAGGAAGAAATCTAGCCAGAGAAAGATGTAGAGATTACTTATTGCAGGTGAAGCTGAGGAAGGGGGGGGGGGGGGGGGCATGGCAATGGAGAGAGGGAGGGTTGAGGGGGAGGAGGGTAAAATGCTGATCCCTCTCTCTTCAACAAATTTCAGGGGAGAAAATGAAAACTAAAGCTTGGGGGAAACCCTGTGAAAGAACGTGACACTTGAGAAACCCGCTGACTAAGTGCTAATGCGTCAGACACAGTGACTGTCCCTCAAATAGCCCTCTAAAGAGCTCAGGAGGCTCTAAAATGTTTGTCATGTTTGTAATTCTTCACCTTGTTTCATGTACCAGGCACTAGGTCACTCATGCCAAGATGATGCCCTTGTGTTATCAATCAAACAATCTTGGCAATACATGTGGTATATTTGGAATACACTACAGGGTGTGGTGTTTTTATGTGTGTGTGTGTGTGTGTGTGTGTGTGTGTGTGTGTGTGTGTGTGTGTGTGTGTGTGTGTGTGTGTGTGTGTGTGTGTGTGTGTGTGTGTGTGTCTAACAAATGGGATAATCTGCCGATGTAGTTCCAATAAAGATATATATATATTGAACATTTTAAAGAAATACAAACGGTAAAAAATGATAAATCAGTAAATGAAGACTCATATTTACCCCTGCCTGGATGCAGCGGCTTGTACATCTTCTCGTTTGCGCACACTCCTCTCCCGTGGAGGAGCGCGTGCAGCGGTTTCTCCTCCCCGCTCTTCGGCAGGCATCGGAGCCCGTGCGTGCAAGTCCCCGTGTACACCCCGCACGACTGTCCCTCGGGGAGCGCGCAAGTCAGGCAGCAACCACAGCCAGGCTCCTTCACCAGCTGGCAGCCCACCGGTACTGGAGGACACATCGACATAACCTTCTGGTCACACGGTTCGCACGGTACGAACGAGCCCAAACAACCCGACTCGCTTAGGAGAAGCGTTGCCAGGAGTGAAAAACTAATCAGCATATTGTTTCAAATGAAAACGATTACAAACATAAAACAACTATAATCAACTACAATGTGTACTGCATGGAACGCTTGCAATGCTTTCGATCATTGGGGTTTTGGGGCAAAAGTCCTTGAAAGAATCACCATCCACAGGTGGCCACTGCCTGCGTGCGTAAAAGTCCCTCAATCACTGTATCAAATGCTAAGGTTCCACTCTTCACCCACTCTGTCTTTATTGTGTCAAATGTCCATTTATATTCGAGTTTAGATTGTCCACAGCGAAATAACCCGAGTCTTCTCCTTTTGGGCTTTCAATTGTCGTTTTACGCATGCACATTAATTGTCTCCAAATGAAGAAGAAGAAAGCAGGGATTGTCTTGTAGAATAACCAATCTCTGTAGGCTGTCCTCCCCGCACGTTTTCTACACATACAGTATAATATGTGGCTTTGAGCTTGCCTTTTTAAAAACTGCCAGAGGCGAATCCTGTAACGATGGCTATATGTCAAACGACGTTGATGGGGGAGGGCGCACTTGTCAACTCCGTGCGGTGCTGTTGATTGTACAGGGCGGGTCCTGGCAAGTCCCCTGACTTCTACCGCTGGGTACAAGGCGATGTTGAGGGCAAATAAATAAAACCAACTGACTGGGACCACAATGTTTTGGGGAGGATCTGCATGTGCTGGATGACCCCTGCATCAATCATGGACATTGACAGGGAATAAATAGGCCTATCTATTTGTAGGCTACAATTTCTCTTTGAAATACACTATTCTGGTGTATTTTCTGGTGTTTTTTTGTAATCAGGTGGGGAGGTGTTTTTAAAAATGAATAAAGTAACACTAGTGATCCAGCCTTGAGTTGTATGGACTGATTTTAGAACCAGTGGACAAGACTGTGTCTACATTACAAATGTTATCTGCCTCAAAGCAACATCTGCAACTCTTTGAGGAGATAAAAAGTTCACCAACTGAGGTTAAATATTTGGCAGATGATGTTAGCCCCACCTCTGCAACATGTTTCCTGGAAGCTCTCCCAGCTACACTGGGGTCACTGTGAGCTGTGGTTGTCTGTAATATGACAGCATGTGGTCAAGATAAGCTTATGGTCAGTAAAGTTCGCCAAGGTCGATGTGACCTTCAGTATAGTTCGCCAAGGTCGATGTGGTCTTCAGTATAGTTCGCCAAGGTCGATGTGACCTTGAGTACATTGTGTAGTTGTTGATTTGCCAATGTCAGATAATAACAAGTAGACAAGAGTGTACTTCGGCCAGAAGATGCTATGGCATCTTACTGTGTATTATTTGTAACATTGCCTGCGTGTGCGTGAGCGCGTGCGGGTGCATGTGCGTGTGTGCGTGCGTGATGTTGCCAAATTTAATCTCCGGTCCTTTCAGCTCCAAGCAATATTAACCCATTCTCTGCTTGCCTTCTTTCTTTCTCTCTTTCTCTCTTTGACCCCTAACCGCCCCCTCTTCTCCCCCTCTCTCCTCCCTGCTCTCTCGTTCCGTCTGGATGACAAGAAAGAGATGAAATAAGGGGATTGAGCTGAAATCTGCCAGATGTCTGTCTCTAGTCTGTCTCTAGACTGTCTCTAGACATCTGTCTATAGTCTGCTTCTAGACGTCTGTCTCTAGTCTGTCTCAAGACTGTCTCTAGACTGTCTCTAGACATCTGTCTCCAGTCTGTCTCCAGTCTGTCTCTAGACTGTCTCTAGACATCTGTCTCTAGTCTGTCTCTAGACATCTGTCTCTGGTCTGTCTCTAGTCTGTCTCGAGACGTCTGTCTCTAGTCTGTCTCAAGTCTGTCTCTAGTCAGTCTCTAGACTGTCTCCAGTCTGTCTCTAGTCTGTCTCTAGTCTGTCTCTAGACTGTATCTAGGCGTATGTCTCTAGTCTGTCTCTAGTCTGTCTCTAGATGTCAGTCTCTAGACTGCCTCTAGACGTCTGTCTCTAGTCTGTCTCAAGACTGTCTCTAGACTGTCTCTAGACATCTGTCTCTAGTCTGTCTCAAGACTGTCTCTAGACGTCTGTCTCTAGTCTGTCTCAAGACTGTCTCTAGACTGTCTCTAGTCTATCTCTAGTCTGTCTCTAGTCTGTCTCTAGACTGTCTCTAGGCGTATGTCTCTAGTCTGTCTCTAGTCTGTCTCTAGATGTCTGTCTCTAGACTGTCTCTAGACGTCTGTCTCTAGTCTGTCTCAAGACTGTCTCTAGACTGTCTCTAGACATCTGTCTCTAGTCTGTCTCAAGACTGTCTCTAAACGTCTGTCTCTAGTCTGTCTCAAGACTGTCTCTAGACTGTCTCTAGTCTATCTCTAGTCTGTCTCTAGACGTCTGTCTCTAGTCTGTCTCTAGACGTCTGTCTCTAGTCTGTCTCTAGTCTGTCTCTAGACGTCTGTCTCTAGTCTGTCTCTAGGAGTCTATCTCTAGTCTGTCTCTAGTCTGTCTCTAGACATCTGTCTCTGGTCTGTCTCTAGACGATTGTTTCTAGTCTGTCTCTAGACATCTGTCTCGAGACGTCTGTCTCTAGTCGGTCTCAATACTGTCTCTAGACTGTCTCTATACGTCTGTCTCTAGTCTGTCTCTAGACACTCTCCAGTCTGTCTCTAGTCTGTCTCTAGTCTGTCTCTAGACTGTCTCTAGGCGTATGTCTCTAGTCGGTCTCTAGACGTCTGTCTCTAGACTGTCTCTAGACGTCTGTCTCTTATCTTCCTCTAGACTGTCTCCAGTCTGTCTCTAGTCTGTCTACAATCTGTCTCTAGTCTGTCTCTAGTCTGTCTCTAGGTGTCTGTCTTTAGTCTGTCTGTAGTCTGTCTCTAGACGTCTATCTCTAGTCTATCTCTAGACAATCTCTAGACTGTCTCTATACGTCTGTCTCTAGTCTGTCTCTAGACTGTCTCCAGTCTGTCTCCAGTCTGTCTCTAGTCTGTCTCTAGACTGTCTCTAGACGTCTGTCTCTAGTCTGTCTATGGTCTGTCTCTAGATGTATGTCTCTAGTCTGTCTCTAGACTGTCTACAGTCTGTCTCTAAACATCTGTCTCTAGACTTCTGTCTCTCGTCTGTCTCTAGACATCTGTCTCGAGACGTCTGTCTCTAGTCGGTCTCAATACTGTCTCTAGACTGTCTCTATACGTCTGTCTCTAGTCTGTCTCTAGACACTCTCCAGTCTGTCTCTAGTCTGTCTCTAGTCTGTCTCTAGACTGTCTCTAGGCGTATGTCTCTAGTCGGTCTCTAGACGTCTGTCTCTAGACTGTCTCTAGACGTCTGACTCTTATCTTCCTCTAGACTGTCTCCAGTCTGTCTCTAGTCTGTCTCTAATCTGTCTCTAGACTGTCTCTAGACGTCTGTCTCTAGTCTGTCTACAATCTGTCTCTAGTCTGTCTCCAGTCTGTCTCCAGTCTGTCTCTAGTCTGTCTCTAGACTGTCTCTAGACGTCTGTCTCTAGTCTGTCTATGGTCTGTCTCTAGATGTCTGTCTCTAGTCTGTCTCTAGACTGTCTGTAGTCTGTCTCTAGACGTCTATCTCTAGTCTATCTCTAGACAGTCTCCAGTCTGTCTCTAGTCTGTCTCTAGACTGTCTCTAGACGTCTGTCTCTAGTCTGTCTATGGTCTGTCTCTAGATGTCTGTCTCTTGTCTGTCTCTAATCTGTCTCTAGTCTGTCTCTAGTCTGTCGCTAGTCTGTCTTTAGTCTGTCACTAATCTGTCTCTAGTCTGTCTCTAGACCTCTGTCTCTAGACGCCTGTCTCTAGTCTGTCTCTAGATGTCTGTCTCCAGCCAAAGGGTTCATGTGCTGCACCAGGCTACGATGCAAAACATATCAGAGGTCAAAAGGCTGTGTTCTCTTCAGACAGCTGAAATAAGACTATATGTTCACCATATTTACATTGATGATTTACCCAGCTGATTTCAATAGGGTGGACACCGAGACAGCTTCTACCCCAAAGCTATAAGACTGCCTAATAGCTACAAGACTGCTAAATAGCTATAAGACTGCTAAATAGCTATACAACTGCTAAATAGCTATAAGACTACTAAATAGCCATAATATTGCTAAATCGTTATTTAAATGGTTACCTGGACTATCTGCATTGACCCTATTGTCACAGACTCTATGCACAGTCACAAGACTATACACACTATATACAAAACCCACACACATTCACATGCACTACACACATTCACATGCACGCACACACAGACATAACACACACACACGCATACCGACACAACACACACAAACACATACACACGCGCACTCACACATACACTTTCACACTCATCATATGCTGCTGCTTTTTTGTTCTTTATTCTTACTCGTATTATTATCTATCCTGATGTCTAGTCACTTTACCCTGCCTTCATGTACATATCTACCTCAAACACCTTATTATTATCTATCCTGATGCCTAGTCACTTTACCCTGCCTTCATGTACATTTCTACCTCAAATACCTTGTATCTCTCTGTACATTGATCTGGCACTGGTACTTCCTGTATATAGCTTCATATTGATCTGGCACTGGTACTTCCTGTATATAGCTCCACATTGATCTGGTACTGGTACTTCCTGTATATAGCTCCACATTGATCTGGTACTGGTACTTCCTGTATATAGCTCCACATTGATATGGTACTGGTACTTCCTGTATATAGCTCCACATTGATCTGGTACTGGTACTTCCTGTATATAGCTCCACATTGATCTGGTACTGGTACTTCCTGTATATAGCTCCACATTGATCTGGTACTGGTACTTCCTGTATATATCTCCACATTGATCTGGTACTGGTACTTCCTGTATATAGCTTCATTGTTGTGTATTTTATTCCTCTTGTGTTACTATTGTTTTTGAAACTCTGGATCGTTGGGAAGCTTTTCATGTTAAAGTCTACACCTGTTGGATTCGGCGAATTTGACAAAATATTTTTGGGGGATTTGATTTGAATATGCTCCTGGTCCGGAGTGCATGGATGTCACAGAGATACAACGTCAACCAACCCACTATTCATTTCATCCGGATTTGAAAATAGGAGTGAGATTTAAATGCTGGTGGAGCACATTAAATTGATCAAATCTGTCGTTGTGTTCATTGGGTTAGGGAGGACGACGGGCAAGTTCCTATGTGGACACGCCTGGTGTCGTGTCAGTTGAAACACGAGGCGACTAATATAGCGCAGGTTGATATGAGAGTGGAGAGCTACTCTCCCACAAGCCTGGCTGGTGCTTAAACCCCCGGAATTCAGACAAACAAAAGGTGTGATTGGTCCGCACTCAAAAAGATGTCTCATAAAGCTTGCTTCATTTTTTTTCACTGCATCAGGGATAACGCACACAGACGTTTTGGCTTTGCAGCCTTCTTCAGTGTGTAGGAGAGATAGTATTACACGTGTAGATTGAGCCCACAAAACACCACTTGGCATTCCATTTCAGATTCTGTCAAACTGGTGTAGATGTTCTAATGTTTGTTGAACCAAGCAAGACCCATTGATGGTCTCTTCTGCACCGGTGGTCCTGGCTGGTCAAAATGTTGATGTTCCTCATACAAGCATGACACAGTATGGTAGATGAAGCATTTGGACTGTGAGGAAGGCACCTGTTCGAAAGTAACAAGGCAACTACACCCTGCCTGACTTGTGTCAACTCGCAAGTCAGTCAGTCAGACTTCCTGTCCAGGGCCACCATTCTTTCTACTGTATAAATACTTTAGATGGAGTACAGTAAAGTAGTACACATGTTTTTGCCTACTTGATAGGCACAATACTCAATTTGTCATGCTGTAGCAGACACGGCTGCATCCCAAGTGACACTCCATTCACTATGTAGTGCACTACTTTTAATAATGACACAAAGTCGCCCTAAGGCCCCTGGTCGAAAGTAGTGCACTACATAGGGAATATGGTTCCACTTGGGATGCAGACGATGACTGTAAATGTTCCTCGAGAGTGTTGGAATGTTGTCTTGGACTGAGGATAGGGGCTAAGGAGGTGTTGTTCTGACAGACATGGACTGAGGATGAGGGCTATGGAGGTGCTGTTCTGACAAACATGGACTGAGGCTAGGGGGCTATGGAGGTGCTGTTCTGACAGCCATGAACTGATGCTAGGGGGCTATGGAGGTGCTGTTCTGACAGCCATGGACTGAGGCTAGGGGGCTATGGAGGTGCTGTTCTGACAGCCATGGACTGAGGAAAGGGGGCTATGGAGGTGTTGTTCTGATAGACATGGACTGAAGCTAGAGGCTATGGATGTGCTGTTCTGACAGACATGGACTGAGGCTAGGGGCTATGGTGGTATTGTTCCGATAGACATGGACTGAAGGCTATGGAGGTGCTGTCCTGACAGACATGGACTGGGGATAGGGGCTATGGGGGTGCTGTTCTGACAGACATGGACTGAGGATAGGGGCTATGGAGGTGCTGTTCTGACAGACATGGACTGAGGATAGGGGCTATGGAGGTGCTGTTCTGATAGACATGGACTGAGGATAAGGGCTATGGAGGTGCTGTTCTGACAGCTCAACTCAGCTCTGCTCAGTGAAGTCATGATGTTTCTGACACTCCCCACCCTGTTGCAAGGGACCATGGCCAACTCATCTATGTGGGTGTTTGTGTTTGTGTGTATGCGTGTGTGTGCGTGTATGTGTGTGTACTAGCATGTGTGTTGTGAGGTTCATGCGCTTAACTGCCACCCAATACTGGTTGTTTCTGGGGCTTCTCTTAGTCCTGGGATCACAGTGACCTGTTCAGGACCTCTCTTAGTCCTGGGATCACAGTGAGCTGTTCAGGACCTCTCTTAGTCCTGGGATCACAGTGAGGTGTTCAGGACGTTTCTTAGTCCTGGGATCACAGTGAGCTGTTCAGGCAGAAGGTAAGGTAAGACGCAGGTCTAATAAGTCTTCTCCCTGCCTCATCCTCCTCCACCACTCACACTACTAACCATCCCCCTCTCCTGATATGATTCAGTTCTCTCAAATGCCTTGACTTTACTCTGTCTCTGTCTGTCTTGCCGTCTCTCTCTTTCCCCCCCCCCCCCATTTCTCTCTCTCAATTCAATTCAATTCAAGGGCTTTATTGGCATGGGAAACATGTGTTAACATTGCCAAAGCAAGTGAGGTAGATAATATACAAAAGTGAAATAAACAATAAAAATTAACAGTAAACATTACACATACAGAAGTTTCAAAACAATAAAGACATTACAAATGTCATATTATACAGTTATACAGTGTTTTAACAATGTTCAAATGGTTAAAGGACACAAGATAAAATAAATAAGCATAAATATGGGTTGTATTTACAATGGTGTTTGTTCTTCACTGGTTGCCCTTTTCTCGTGGCAACAGGTCACAAATCTTGCTGCTGTGATATGGGAGTTTATCAAAATTGGATCTTTGTGGATCTCTCTCTCTCTCTCTCTCTCTCTCTCTCTCTCTCTCTCTCTCTCTCTCTCTCTCTCTCTCTCTCTCTCTCTCTCTCCCCCTCCCCTCTCTCTCTCTCTCTCTCTCTCATATGGACCTTTGTTTTGCTGCTCTGTGGTGTTTTCATGTCCTACTGTATCCCCTCAGTGTGTGTCAATGAGTTCATCATGGCCCCTCTTTATCAAGCCCAGAGGGGGGTTTCTGCTGTATTTCTCCTCTCTGACACACTCAGCCCTTAATGTAAACAACACTACTGGGATCTAACCACTGAGAATGTGCTGAGACAATAGTTACTTACTTTTCCTCTTGATTCTTAAAGAGTAAAGTCATATTTGGGGGGTGTATCACAACTCACTCAGACTGTGCATGTGAAGAGAATTGCCTGGAACTAATCTGAGAGTGTACTCACTAACTCATTAGGATGACGGTCCACTTTACTCATGATGCAGTGTACTTGTCAAAATATAGTACGGAGACAGTACTAAATTAGCCAATATGGCAGCTACAGTCCAGTAACTCTAACCTCAAATCAGCAGGGGAAGGCAGGGATCTGCACGCAAGGCCCAGGCAGGACAGCCAAGGAGAGCACAGCAGGGGAAGAACTAGACATCAGATCTGAACAGGAAAGAGGAGAAGAGAGGAGAGGAGAGGAGAGAGAGAGAGAGAGAGAGAGAGAGAGAGAGAGAGAGGGGAAGAGAGGGGAGAGGAGAGAGAGGAGAGGAGAAGAGAGGGGAGAGGAGAGAGAGGAGAGGAGAAAGAGAGAGGTGAGATAATTATTTGAACATCTAACAAGAAAAGAGACAAATTGCAAGTGGCATGCTTTGTATCCAAACGTGTCTCTTTCTTGGAACTGCAAAGTGGGGTGTAAATGTTAGACTCTTGGAATACATTGAATTTCTGTTCACTTCCTATTTAAAAAATATGGCTTTCTCAGAATAGGCAGTACTGCATGTCTAGAGAGTTTTCCAACATGTCCCAAGATTTTCCAAGAAAATATGGATCCTACTGGAAAGACAAGCTTCTTGGCTGAGCCCATCACTTACTGCTCTGCTGGTTCTTTCTCTCACTTTCTGAACTTTGAACTTGTGGTCAAGTTGTCCTCAACTCCCATCTATTCCCCTTGGTGGCGGTGCATGATGAGATGATTGATAGCTGCATTTGAGATTTGGTTTTAATACATGAAAAGCCAAACATTGTCTCATTTCCTACTATCTGTGTCAGGCTGTCTGAACCCGTTAACCCCCAAACAACAACTCCAGTTTCATCTGGATGTAGGGAACACTATTGTTTTTTGGAGTTCTGTAGTTTGATGACAAGTTTCAACATACAGAAACCTGGATTTTATACTTTTACAGCTGTATACCTGAAGAAATGTTATCCTGAAAATTGAACAAAACATTTATGTATTTATGTAGATAACAGATGTAGAATCTTAATTTGATCACCTTGTTGCAAGAGAACTTTCACTTTCAGCTTCTGAAGATTCAGATTTGTTTTTCCCTTGCGAAAAATATAAATTCATTATAATCCACATTTCCTGATGCTGCAGGATTATTTTCATTTTGTAGCAAACTGGCTCAAATTAAGATCCTACATCTGTAGAAAACCCTGGAAACTTTGTGCTGATTAAAATCCCTAAGGTAGTGCATGAGAACATGGGTGACTTGGTTTCAACCACCATGAAATGGCTTTGGGGCCAGATATGCCCAGATATGCCCTAATTACTGCTGACTCAAAATGCAGAGTGTGTGTGTGTGTGTGTGTGCATGTGTGTCTGTGTGTGTAAAATATGCTCAGTTGTTCTTTTTTTCTCCAGTGTTCCTCTTTTACATTCTCTCCCTGTCTCTCTCAACCCTCCTCCACACCATCCTCACTGGTTACTGTCTCTCTCAACCCTCCTCCACACCATCCTCACTGATTACTGTCTCTCTCAACCCTCCTCCACACCATCCTCACTGGTTACTGTCTCTCTCAACCCTCCTCCACACCATCCTCACTGGTTACTGTCTTGCTCAACCCTCCTCCACACCATCCTCACTGGTTACTGTCTCTCTCAACCCTCCTCCACACCATCCTCACTGGTTACTGTCTCTCTCAACCCTCCTCCACACCATCCTCACTGGTTACTGTCTTTCTCAACCCTCCTCCACACCATCCTCACTGATTACTGTCTCTCTCAACCCTCCTCCACACCATCCTCACTGGTTACTGTCTCTCTCAACCCTCCTCCACACCATCCTCACTGGTTACTGTCTTTCTCAACCCTCCTCCACACCATCCTCACTGATTACTGTCTCTCTCAACCCTCCTCCACACCATCCTCACTGATTACTGTCTCTCTCAACCCTCCTCCACACCATCCTCACTGGTTACTGTCTCTCTCTACCCTCCTCCACACCATCCTCACTGGTTACTGTCTCTCTCAACCCTCCTCCACACCATCCTCACTGGTTACTGTCTCTCTCTACCCTCCTCCACACCATCCTCACTGGTTACTGGTTGGTGGCACTGGTTCCAACTAGGTATAGCCAGGGGCTTCACTTTTTGACAAGAACATGTTTGCATAACTGAAAGTCTAAGACGTTGCAATAAAAATGTAATGAACCTATTCTGGATACGTTTGACCCTGTCTTGATGAAACCACATGTAACTTCTTGGTTTACACATAAGCACTGAATCATATACTATCAAATGTGTTAAACAAGCAACCATTGTATACCAGGTTGCACCCTTTAATCACCCTTTAATCAAAAGGATAAATATGTCAGAGGAGAATTCTCATAAAGCAACACTACTTATTTAGTGGTATTTGACTGCAGCGTAATATATCATGTTGAGGGTGAATCACCTTCCTTCAGGACATTTGGCCTCTGTCATCAGAAAGAATGTGCCTGGAACCAAAAGTATGTGATTAAAGGGGGGATGTGTACAGATGCAACACCGTGTCCTGGTGTCACCTATTGAACTATGGAGAAATAATAGTGTGTTGACTGTTTACTGTTTCACTGATACCAATATCATTCAATGGTACAACAGACTGTCTTATCCATAAGATAAAGTCTTATCTATGGAATAACTTCTTATCCAAGAGATAAAGTCTTATCCATAAGATAATGTCTTATCTATGAGATAAAGTCTTATCCATGATATAAAGTCTTATCCATAAGATAATGTCTTATCTATGAGATAACTTCTTATCCTTGAGATAATGTCTTATCTATGAGATAATGTCTTATCTATGAGATAACTTCTTATCCATAAGATAATGTCTTATCTTTGAGATAACTTCTTATCCAAGAGATAAAGTCTTATCCATAAGATAATGTCTTATCTATGAGATAAAGTCTTATCCAAGAGATAAAGTCTTATCTATAAGATAATGTCTTATCTATGAGATAACTTCTTATCCATGAGATAAAGTGTTATCCATAAGATAATGTCATATCTATGAGATAAAGTCTTATCCAAGAGATAAAGTCTTATCTATAAGATAATGTCTTATCTATGAGATAACTTCTTATCCATGAGA
>NC_092153.1:11845871-11883371 GCF_045791955.1 Oncorhynchus clarkii lewisi | reverse complement strand
AAGATGAGGTGCGGCTTGGCTTCCAGGTTAACTGAGCAGTGTGTTAAGATGAGGTGTGGCTGGCTTCTGGGTTAACTGAGCAGTGTGTTAAGATGATGTGCGGCTGGCTTCCAGGTTAACTGAGCAGTGTGGTAAGATGAGGTGCGGCTGGCTTCCGGGTTAACTGAGCAGTGTGTTAAGATGAGGTGCGGCTGGCTTCCGGGTTAACTGAGCAGTGTGTTAAGATGAGGTGCGGCTTGGCTTCCGGGTTAAGTGAGCAGTGTGTTAAGATGAGGTGCGGCTTGGCTTCCGGGTTAACTGAGAAGTGTGTTAAGATGAGGTGCGGCTGGCTTCCGGGTTAACTGAGAAGTGTGTTAAGATGAGGTGCGGCTTGGCTTCCGGGTTAACTGAGCAGTGTGTTAAGATGAGGTGCGGCTTGGCTTCCAGGTTAACTGAGCAGTGTGTTAAGATGAGGTGTGGCTGGCTTCCAGGTTAACTGAGCAGTGTGTTAAGATGAGGTGTGGCTGGCTTCTGGGTTAACTGAGCAGTGTGTTAAGATGAGGTGCGGCTGGCTTCCAGGTTAACTGAGCAGTGTGGTAAGATGAGGTGCGGCTGGCTTCCGGGTTAACTGAGCAGTGTGTTAAGATGAGGTGTGGCTGGCTTCCAGGTTAACTGAGCAGTGTGTTAAGATGAGGTGCGGCTTGGCAGGGTCGTGTTTCGGTGGACGCATGGCTCTTGCCTCTTCCGAGTCCCTATGGGAGTTGCAGCAATGGGACAAGATTGGAACTACCAATTGGGGAGAAAAAGGGGTAAAACATTTTTTTTTTAAATGTGCTCTCGATTGGGCAAATGCTAACCAGACTAAAGTAGCCAAATGTTCCAAAATGTCTATCAGTACTGTATCGTACAATACAATTTCAGAGTGTTCAGGTGAGGAGCCCGTGATCTAGAGTTAGGGCTCCCGGTTCAATTCCTGCACCCCCCTTACCGTTTCCCCCTCTGTTTCCAACTGTCTAAATAAAGTGTCTAATGTACAAATGATACATTTAAAAAGAGTGAAGAAGCCTGCATTCTCATCCTTTCTCCGTTAAAGCCAGGGCATCCTTTGGAGACAAGTACAACAGTGGCTGCTATTAATTACCAAGAAATATTAGCCTTTTGTGGGAGATACTCTGTAGTATCCAAAGCAAATAGCGAACTGTCAGTAATGGTGCCCTGACTGTATACTAGGCCTGTGAGAGAGACCCGGAGAGAGAGGCAGAGAGATTGAGTGTGTGTGTGTGAGAGAGAGAGAGAGAGAGAGAGAGAGAGAGGCAGAGAGAGAGAGGGAGGCAGAGAGAGAGAAGGCAGAGAGAAAGAGAAAGAGAGAGAGAATGCAGAGAGAGAGAGGAAGAGAGAGAGGCAGAGAGAGAGAGAGAATGAGAGAGAGAGAGAGAGAGAGAGAGACTGAGTCATACACTTATTATTAGTTTGATATCTCCTCATTTCGTCATGCCAATGGTATGGTAATTTCTAATGGGTTATATAAGCAGATTGGTGCGGGGAGCCTGTCAACTCTAACACACCTAACATTGTATAATGTATGCAATAACACATAGAGAAAGTGGAAGGAGCTCACTCACTGTCATCATCAATATATAGGACTGAACCAAGATAAGACGTTTGTATTTTGACAACCAGGAAAAGTTTTGTCCATACCCTTGCAGAGTGTGCAGAGGTAGCCTAGTGGTTAGAGTGTTGGACTAGTAACTGGAAGGTTGTAGGATTGAATCCCTGAGCAGACAAGGTAAAAATCTGTTGTTCCGCCCCTGAACAAGGCAGTTAACCCACTGTCCCTCGGCCTTCATTGAAAATAAGAATTTGTTCTTAACTGACTTGCCTAGGTAAATAAAGGTAAAAAATAAAGAGGAAGGAATGAGTAGAGGTTCTTCAGATAATTTGGGTGTGGTGCAAGATACTGATCTGTGTATGAAGTTTGTATTTGTCTAACAAGGTGGTGAATGTACACGTTTGGAAAGGATGACCATTCGCAGCAGGTGTCCATATCCAACCAGTCATTTGCTCCCATCACACACATATACATTTTTTGTAGAAAAATATTTGGTTTAATGAGGGGTACCTCCAACAAAGTCCGTATGTGACGTCCATCCATGTCTGAGGACGTCGGGAGATGACGTGGAACTCGGCAACTAGGGGCAACAGTGAACGCTGTTACCTTCAAGTAGGTTTCAGTTTTGCTTTTGCTATCCCAAACCTTAACCCTTACCTTAACCATTCAGAGTTAATGCCTAAGCTTAAGATTTTGGGGTGAATGCCTAAGCTTAAGATTTTGGGGTGAATGCCTAAGCTTAACCTTAAACACTGAAATTTTATGTTTGCAAAAACTTCTAAATTTGACATTTGAGGCGGACTCATGACCGTCTAATTCTGACGTGAGACTGTGAGAGCTAGTTGACCTCCAATGGCCCAAACCATCAATTTACAGCTTAAAACCCATGAGGAAGGCAGCCCTAAATGACCACACATTACTGTACATAAGCATTATCCTTTGTGGTTTCCTATAAATAACCATTATACCTGGAACATTCACTGCAAACCAAAGAAAAAGACATCCTGTGTGTGTGTGTGTGTGTAGAGAATGTGAAAGATCAGTGATGTAAAGAAACACGACCCTGCCAAGCCATACCTCTTCTTGACACACTGCTCAGTTAACCCGGCCAGCAGCACCAATTTGTTGGCGGAAACATCGTACAACTGGTGACCGAAGTCTGCGTGCATGCACTCTTCTCACCACAAGGAGTCACTAGAGAACAATGGGACAAGGACATTCCGACTGGCCAAACCCTCCCCTAACAACACTGGGCCAATTGTGCGCCACCTCATGGTTCTCCCGGTCACGACCGGATGCGACACATCCTGGGATTGAACCCAGGTCTGTAGTGACACCTCTAGCACTGCAATGCAGTCCCTAAGACCTCTGCACCACTCGGGAGGCTCCAGGCCTAGCTAGTGATATGGCATGTGACCACTGACCAGACCAACTGCCCTTTCCTTCCTAAATGAGTACATACAGTTTAAAGTCACCACTTCAATGCTCTACGTTCTCTACTCTGTGACAGCCCTCCCTTTGTAGTAACACGAAATAAGTGATTATCCCCAGTATTATGACTGTCCAGTGTGTGTGTGTGTGTGTGTGTGTGTGTGTGTGTGTGTGTGTGTGTGTGTGTGTGTGTGTGTGTGTAGGTGTGTAGGTGTGTAGGTGTGTGTGTATGTGTGTGTGTGTGTGTGTGTGTGTGTGTGTGTGTGTGTGTGTGTGTGTGTGTGTGTGTGTGTAGAAAATGTGAAAGATCAGTGATGTAAAGTTGCTAAGTAAAAATACTTTGAAGTATTACTTAGAGTAAGTCGTTTTTGGGGGTATCTGTACTTTACTACTTACAGTACACGTCCATCAACAGGGCACTCTAGTCCATCCTAGTGTGGAAGACAAAACACCCATACACACACAAGTTTTTCACCTTTGGGTAATTGTCTGCTCTGTTGCACCTCACACATTGCACAGGAATTTATCATCTTCTCTCCCTGGTGGAGAGGCAAACCATGTCTTCCTTTCTTGAAATTTGCTGTGGCCAAAACATCTGGCCTCTCAGAAACGGCAACAAACACTTCTCATCCCACTGAGCCCAACTCTCCTCCTCTCCCTCCTCAGACCTCGTGTCTAAATGTTGGTTTTAGCCGCCCTACCGTTCAAAGTCTCCTAAATCAACATGGAAAACCTCACGCTCTGAAAACAAACTCAGAACTCTCGCTTTCTGTAAATCCTCTTCCATCTTCGCTGTTTGTTTTTTACCAGTGCTTCATTTAGTTGGTTTCTGTACCAGAGGAAGTGCATTTACAGTATAGCTACTGCCTCATGGGATGAGTTACCTATTGTCTGAGACTTGGAAAGTCAACGGTCGTCCATAGACAGGAATCAGCTGTGTGGTTAACACGTAAGTACAGTACTGACGTTGGAAGGCAGGTGTTGAAAACCAGGGTTTGATACCATTTCAAGTTAGGGCCCGAGTATCAAATTGCACCTTATTTCATTCAGAGTGCACTAATTTGACGCAGTGCACTTCATAGGGAATTTGGTGAAATTTGGGACGCAGCCTAGGATAAATGTCCTGACGTTTCACCTCCTAAATCAAACAACTTTGTTGGGATCTCCACGGCTTGGCCCCTGAGGGCCGGACTAAAACCAGGCCAAGAGCCACTCCCTAAACAGTGCCAGGCATTAGAGCCCATTGATGTCCTGTAAGACCAATGTAATTATGTGAGGAGCAATGGCACGGCCCGCCAGGGAACACAAACAAAGGGCAACGCTGCAGCTGCACACTTCCAACAGCACTCTGAAGGACTGGCCTCCAATATAACCTGTGTTAAAGGCCTAGTGCACATTTCCAACAACACTCTGAAGGACTGGCCTCCAATATAACCTGTGTTAAATGCCTGGTGCACATTTCCAACAACACTCTGAAGGACTGGCCTCCAATATAGCCTGTGTTAAAGGCCTAGTGTACATTTCCAACAACACTCTGAAAGACTGGACTCCAATATAACCGGTGTTAAAGGCCTAGTGCACATTTCCAACAACACTCTGAAAGACTGGACTCCAATATAGCCTGTGTTAAATGCCTGGTGCACATTTCCAACAACACTCTGAAGGACTGGCCTCCAATATAACCTATGTTAAAGGCCTAGTGCACATTTCCAACAGCACTCTGAAGGACTGGCCTCCAATATAACCTATGTTGAAGGCCTAGTGCACATTTCCAACAACACTCTGAAAGACTGGACTCCAATATAACCTGTGTTAAATGCCTGGTGCACATTTCCAACAGCACTCTGAAGGACTGGCCTCCAATATAACCTGTGTTAAATGCCTGGTGCACATTTCCAACAACACTCTGAAGGACTGGCCTCCAATATAACCTGTGTTAAAGGCCTAATGCACATTTCCAACAGCACTCTGAAGGACTGGCCTCCAATATAACCTATGTTGAAGGCCTAATGCACATTTCCAACAGCACTCTGAAGGACTGGCCTCCAATATAACCTATGTTGAAGGCCTAATGCACATTTCCAACAGCACTCTGAAGGACTGGCCTCCAATATAACCTATGTTGAAGGCCTAATGCACACTTCCAACAACACTCTGAAGGACTGGCCTCCAATATGACCTATGTTGAAGGCCTAATGCACATTTCCAACAGCACTCTGAAGGACTGGCCTCCAATATAACCTATGTTGAAGGCCTAATGCACACTTCCAACAACACTCTGAAGGACTGGCCTCCAATATAACCTATGTTGAAGGCCTAGTGCACATTTCCAACAACACTCTGAAAGACTGGACTCCAATATAACCTGTGTTAAATGCCTGGTGCACATTTCCAACAGCACTCTGAAGGACTGGACTCCAATATAACCTGTGTTAAATGCCTGGTGCACATTTCCAACAACACTCTGAAGGACTGGCCTCCAATAAAACCTATGTTAAAGGCCTAGTGCACACTTCCAACAACACTGAAGGACTGGCCTCCAATATGCCCTGTCTCAAAGTCCTAGTGCACACTTCCAACAACACTCTGAAGGACTGTCTCAAGAATACTACTCTCTCTCAATTCAATTTCAATTTTAAGGGCTTTATTGGCATGGGAAACATATGTTAACATCGCCAAGCAAGTGAAGTAGATAATAAACCAAAGTTAAATAAACAATAAAAATGTACAGTAAACATTTCACTCAAAGAAGTTCCAAAATAATGAATTTCAAATGTCATATTATGTCTATATACAGTGTTGTAACGGTGTACAAATGGTTAAAGTACAAAGGGAAATAAATAAACATAAATATGGGTTGTATTTACAATGGTGTTTGTTCTTCACTGGTTGCCCTTTTCTCATGGCAACAGGTCACAAATCTTGCTGCTGTGATGGCACATTGTGGTATTTCACCCAGTAGATATGGGAGTTCATCAAAATGTGGTTTGTTTTTGAATTCTTTGTGGGTCTGTGTAATCTGTAATGTTTCTAATATGGTCATACATTGGGCAGGAGGTTAGGAAGTGCAGATCAGCTTCCACCTACTTTTGTGGGCAGTGTGCACATAGCCTGTCTTCTCTTGAGAGCCAGATCTGCCTACGGCGACCTTTCTCAATAGCAAGGCTATGCTCACTGAGTCTGTACATCTCGCTCTCGCTGTGAGGTTTCTGTGTAGACTTCTCTAGGGGGTCTCTCTCAGTTGTAGGTTTGAGGCCTTTTTCAGAGCTATTTTGAATGAAAAAGATAGGTACCAACACAATGCAAAAGGCTGCAAAGCTGAAACATCTGTGTACGCTGTCCCCCATTTTTACTCTAATCATGTCCTTTGTCTAACCGTAAGGTAGCGTATTTATGTTGTTGGACCCTAAGAGTTGCCATGCATCCCTCCTCTTCACGGTGTGTTTTCAAGTACGTACGTAATCAGAGACAATTTCAACATGATCTGATCGGTAGATGACAGACATTGACAGCTAATGTATGCAACTATGCATGTGAATCAAAAACAAACATTTGTGTTCAGAAAAAGCAATAACAGTGCAGTATGACTTGAAGATGTTGTTGAGTGTGACACAGTTTTGCTCAATGGGACTTTCAGGAACACCCAGGGCGGCCATCTTTCTTCTCATTTAGGCTTTGCTGAGAAGAACATCCGTGTTGATGTCTTTGGCTAGGGAGACCGACTTGCATCACACATTAGGAAAGGATTCTATGAATTCAGGTCAAACGGTTGCTCTCTGGTCTATCCATTGCAGTTGTCAGTTGAGAAACGGTAGGATTGCAGGATTGCAACATTGTAAGAGTCTGTCAAAATAGTTTTTACAGCTTGAGGGCTGAATAGGATTTACACACCTGAAGGGAGTAGAAGGGATTGCTGGACTTTTGCAAATCAAACAATAAAAACGATGGTTCATTGATACTTCTCTTTCTGGATTTTCCCTCCCTCCTCCCCTCCCCCCGGACAGCCCAGCAGCAGTTCCCCTCTGTTAAGCCATAGGCCAGGGTCCCAGGCCGCAACACTGCTCTTAGGTAATTCCAGTTGTCCATCTGGACAGACCGGACAAAGGTTTGCGAGGGATTCCACGGTCCGACATCTCCTTCCCCCCTCCCACCCTATTGCTCCCCATCACATCCCCCTTTTCCTTGAAATATTTTTTTGTCATCCATCAGCATGTTGTCACTGACCGTTGCTCCTGTGTTTCCTGAAGCAGGGTTGGTTCTGATACACTGTGTTCTTACTGCATCTGGCCTGTCAGAGAGACTCACACTGCTGGCCTTGCAGGAACACTAATCAAAATACACATTACACACCACGGCAGAATCTTAGGCGACTGGGGAGAGGGCTCGGCTCCCTCGAGGACCCCAGGGACAAGATGAGGTCACCTAGGAGGTGGTAGGTTGTATGTATCCCAAATGGCTCCCTATTCCCTAGTGCACTTCCCCTAGTGCACTACTTTTGACCAGGACCCACAGGGGAATACAGTGTCATTTGGAAAGCAGCGTGTGTCAGTCAGCTGCACGAGCCCAAAGAGTGTAGCAACACTGCTAGGATCACCCTTGACCTTAGTATTAGAACACAGATCAACTCAACACAGATACCGCAATCAAGACATTCCTTGTAGCTGCTAATAACTCCTCTGATAATAAATATTTGGAGCCCGGAGTTGGAACGATGTGTGTATCTGAGGTATCGCTGCTGTTCATCACTTCTCATTCCCAACACGGGGGCAAATATATCTGTCTGTCCACTGTTCTGAGGAGTAACCGTATTAGAACAGTTGGGACAAGACGTATGGCTCTTGTTAAGAAGGGAAGACAAACCGATACAGAGTTGGAGATGGAGCACCCGGTCTATTGGGTGGTTGAATTATTTCAGGCGTTCTTATGTAAGCGATGTATCAATCTGAAGAGCACTCCCACTGGGCACATACTGGTTGAATCAACATTGTTTCCACGTCATTTCAATAAAATGACATTGAACAAATGGGCTCCTTCTAACTAGTACTGACATCTTTATGCCTTACCCTTCCTCTTTAGAAGTCTGTGGAGAGAGAGAGAGAGAGAGAGAGAGAGAGAGAGAGAGAGAGAGACAGAAAGAGAGAGAGAGAGAGAGAGAGAGAGAGAGAGAGAGAGAGAGAGAGAGAGAAAGGGAGAGAGAGAGAGAGAGATTGGGAGAGAGAGAGAGAGAGAGAGAGAGAGAGAGAGAGAGAGAGAGAGAGAGACAGAAAGAGAGAGAGAGAGAGAGAGAGAGAGGGAGAGAGAGAGAGAGAGAGAGAGAGAGAGAGACAGAAAGAGAGAGAGAGAGAGAGAGAGAGAGAGAGAGAGAGAGAGAGAGTTCTCCATCCGTTGACTTCATCCTGGAAAAGCGATGGATCTGTTGGAGAGGAGAGGGGAAAACAGCAGAGGACAGGAAACTTTATCATACTTGTAACATCCCCAGAGTATGTACTGCTGTCAGAGCAATTTTTTTCTGGGTGCTTCATTGTGGATATGGATGAGGTGCAGATGTTTCTCTTGGATGTACATCTGAATGTGTCTTTGTTCATGTCTTCTAGTATATATTGTTGCGAGGGGAATGACAACCCTATAATGCTTTATGTGCAGAGACTTCATAGACATTAAATCGCAAAGTCATGGAAAGCAGCACCCAGCACAGCAGATTTTATCCTCCTCAGCAAGCCAATGAATACGGAATTCATGTTTTCTCTGTTATGGTTGCTATGATGGTTGCTATGAGCACAAATCAAGTATTTTTCTCTCTCTAGATTGAATCTACAGCCCTGCACCTATGCTACCAACTACCAGGAGCCTGCTATACCCTGATTATTTTATAGCATGGATTAAAAGGGTATAAAAGAAGAGATTTATTGTGGTCATGGGGAGATTCCATATGCATTAACTACTGTAGATAACTATTTGCAGTAGATACCACTGACTCCACAACTACTATTTTATAGATCTAACTAACTTGCAAGGAGGGGAAAAGCAAAAATTCTGACTAATTCAGAGGAAGGAGGAGCTGTGTACCAGGCCAGGTTCTGCTGGAGTCAGAGGAAGGAGGAGGGAGGAGCTGTGTCCCAGCCCTGGTTCTGCTGGAGTCAGAGGAAGGAGGAGCTGTGTCCCAGGCCTGGTTCTGCTGGAGTCAGAGGAAGGAGGAGCTGTGTCCCAGGCCTGGTTCTGCTGGAGTCAGAGGAAGGAGGAGCTGTGTCCCAGGCCAGGTTCTGCTGGAGTCAGAGGAAGGAGGAGCTGTGTCCCAGGCCAGGTTCTGCTGGAGTCAGATGAAGGAGGAGCTGTGTCCCAGGCCAGGTTCTGCTGGAGTCAGACGAAGGAGGAGCTGTGTCCCAGGCCAGGTTCTGCTGGAGTCAGAGGAAGGAGGAGCTGTGTCCCAGGCCTGGTTCTGCTGGAGTCAGAGGAAGGAGGAGCTGTGTCCCAGGCCTGGTTCTGCTGGAGTCAGAGGAAGGAGGAGCTGTGTCCCAGGCCTGGTTCTGCTGGAGTCAGACGAAGGAGGAGCTGTGTCCCAGGCCAGGTTCTGCTGGAGTCAGAGAAAGGAGGAGCTGTGTCCCAGGCCTGGTTCTGCTGGAGTCAGAGGAAGGAGGAGCTGTGTCCCAGGCCAGGTTCTGCTGGAGTCCGAGGAAGGAGGAGCTGTGTCCAAGGCCAGGTTCTGCTGGAGTCAGAGGAATGAGGAGCTGTGTTCCAGGCCTGGTTCTGCTGGAGTCAGAGGAAGGAGGAGCTGTGTCCCAGGCCAGGTTCTGCTGGAGTCAGAGGAAGGAGGAGCTGTGTCCCAGGCCAGGTTCTGCTGGAGTCAGACGAAGGAGGAGCTGTGTCCCAGGCCAGGTTCTGCTGGAGTCAGAGGAAGGAGGAGCTGTGTCCCAGGCCTGGTTCTGCTGGAGTCAGAGGAAGGAGGAGCTGTGTCCCAGGCCTGGTTCTGCTGGAGTCAGACGAAGGAGGAGCTGTGTCCCAGGCCAGGTTCTGCTGGAGTCAGAGAAAGGAGGAGCTGTGTCCCAGGCCTGGTTCTGCTGGAGTCAGAGGAAGGAGGAGCTGTGTCCCAGGCCAGGTTCTGCTGGAGTCCGAGGAAGGAGGAGCTGTGTCCAAGGCCAGGTTCTGCTGGAGTCAGAGGAATGAGGAGCTGTGTTCCAGGCCTGGTTCTGCTGGAGTGAGAGGGGTAAACTGAGCTCCACGTCAGGGTGGGCTCCATCCCCTCTGTGATGCTCTTTGAGCCAGGGTCCAAGTATTCCCTCCTCTGGAAAATAACGAGGGAGAAAGGGAAGAAAAGACAGAGAGAGGGAGAGCAGGAAAACGTCTTTCATGTGTGTGGCAGCCGGTCTCAGTAGCCAGGCTTTTCAAAGACCCACATGTGAAGCCTCACCAAAGTCCAATTGCACATCCATCCTTTTTGAAATAACACTTCCGAAACAGTTCTGTGCCCTGTCCAAGTCAAACAGGTCCACAACGATATACTTCCCTAAAACCTGAGACAGAGACGTCGTCCAGATACTCTTCAGGTCTGCTGATTTTCACTGCAGAGAGATGTTTGGTGAAATAACGGAGGGAACAGATACTTTGTGACTTGTATTGTATCAGGTCATTTTACACAATGGGTCATGTTTGAGTCATTGGGGACTTTTGACAGGTCTTGAAAGTTGCACAAAGGGAATTCCATTGTAAAGTTCAGTTTGAAACTATCCTTGTTTTGCTGTGTATTCCAAGGTTCCATTAGGATCTGTATCCAGCCCCTGTGGTTAAAAAAAGAAAGACATATAAACTCAACTCAAATGAAACAGTGACAGGGCACAGATACCGTAGCCAGGACACATAAGAATAGGTTAGTTTCACATGCTAGGCTGTCATCTTGACGTCTGAATGACATTGGAGCACTGTGCAGACTAACTGTCACGCTGAACACGGCAAGTCTGTCATACGTGCTCCAACAGGCCCAAAGTACCACAATGGCGAACAGCAGTAATTACTGAGAGCGTTTGGTTTTGGTTTCTGGTTACATTTGAAAACAAAAGACAATAAATACCTGTCACAACGAAGGGTTCATTGATTAACATGACAGACTTTAAAGTGAACGCCATAATTATCCAGGATATGCTTTTATAGGAGGAGCAAATGGAAAGGGCTCTACCAGCCTGTTAACTATGTTAGGAGAGTTAGTTACACAAGCGAGCCTTTTACCAGGAAAACGCCTATAGAATTTAACCTCTGCTACTTCGTGCTGATTGCACTTCCTGCTTGGAAGTGCAACACATAGGTTGCGCCCTGCTGATCTGGGGTGTCAGCTGATTAATGGGTCAGCTCCGTGGACAGTGACATCATCCATTCAACCATGGTTGTCCATTCTTGCAGTGTGGCCTGATATACTCACCCCCTCCTCTGTGAAGTGATCATAATGCCAGTGTTGTAAAGTACTTAAGTAAAAACACTTTGAAGTACTACTTATTAAGTCGTTTTTTGGGTCATCTGTACTTTACTATATATATTTTGGACAACTTTTACTTTTACACCAATACATTCCTAAAGAAAATAATGTACTTTTTACTCCATACATTTCTCAATTTCTCTTTTTACTCCAAAATTACACTTCTCAAGAGAACATCCTTGGTCATCCCTACTGCCACTGATCTGGCTGACTTACCAAACACAAATGCTGAGTTTGTAAATTATGTCTGAGTGTGCCCCTGGCTCTCCATAAATTTAAAAAACAATAATATCGTGCCGTTTGGTTTGCTTAATATAAGGAATTTGAAATGATACACAGTTTTCCTTTTGATACTAAATAAGTACATTTTAGCAATTCCATTTACTTTGATACTTAAGTATATTTACAACCAAATACTTTTAGACTTTTAATCAAGTAGTATTTTACTGGGTGACTTTCACTTTTACTTGAGTCATTTTCAATTAAGGTATCTTTATTTTAACTTAAGTATGACAATTGGGTACTTTTTCCACCACTGCATAATGCAACACAGCTGGGACGGTTGTTTTCAACAGGTGAGCTGCCAACGAACTGAGAATAGTCAATGTCTTTGGAAGATTGTAGAAGAGGAACACAGTAAAAGAGGACTTTTAAACACAGAGTAGAGGAGAGAGGAAAAGATTAAAAACAGAACCAGGGTTTGTTGTCGCACAGCAACATTTAATTTAATACTTTGATCTCCTGAATAGCAAATCTAAGAACTGTTTTGACAAGAATCCCGGTTGCCAATGACAGTTGCTGTGACTGTTTGAGTTCTTTATGATTGAATGTTGTCCTAGTTTCAGGGGAGCCTGATTCTTGGATGACTCACTCTCCATCCCTGGATGGAAAGGGTGGTGAAAATGATTGGTTTATCCCAGAAAAGGAAAACACACAGGTATGGGTTATGTCCGCTCTATTGGGCCAAACTCAACAGACAGGTTCCATGGAAGACATTTCCCATTTCCTCCATTACTGTCAACACCTTGGATGCATCTATGGCTACTTGCTGTTGTAAGTAAGTAAGCAAGCAAGCAGGCAAGTAATTAAGTAATTAGGTAAGTAAGTAACAATGAAGAAATTAAAGTGGACTTGACAGCGTTTTAACTACTTAGCAGATATGAAACAAACAGACAATCATTATATCAGTCAAAAATATAAAATTCCCAGTTGATGCTACAAAACCAACTTCATAAGAGGTTTTAAAAGTAGGTTATATTTGACTCAACATTCCACAATGTACAGTAAGACATTGTTGGTAGAATAGATGGATGCAGTTCAATGCATGATTAATATAATTCACCAATACATTTCTTGGTAGTCTAAAAAATATTGCTATCAGGTTGTAAATTACAGCTGGCCTGGTACATTGTTTGTTGACAAATGTAACTAAGGCTGGGAATGTCAATATAATCAAACTAGCAAGGCAAATGATCACAAGTCAGTCATAATGTGGCTAATATGCTAGTGTATCTATTTATATAGCAAGCTAAAAACACAGACCCTGACTTTAGCTAGCTTCTAGGAAGACCTCATTGAAGAAGTTGGTGAGTAACTGACTTTTTTCCCCTCATATCATTTTTCGGTGGCTACACAACTAGAGAGCCAGGTGTCAATTGGTTAGCTAGCAAGAAATGTGAAACACTTTGTTAGCTAGATAGCTATGCTGAATAACTGTTATCCAGTTAACATATCTCTTGCGTTCGCAAATTAACTCTGGCTAACTATCTACTCCAATGTCAGAGCACTCTTGTCTGAGTGTGTCCATTTACGAACGTGCGAAACCCGTTGAATATGTCAGTAAATGCAGACCAAAAAAAGTTATAGTTTGTCGCGAACGCTCTAGATAACATGTAAACAGCCTAACCAGCTCTGCTAGAGCTAATAAAATGGTTAGTGAGGTGTTCTCTCATTTGTGTCTGGAAGTAGCTAGCTAGCAAGCTAGCCAACTTTAGCCAGTTAGCTTGGGTGCTTGTTTGGGACAAGCATACATTGGCAGGCAAGCTGCAGAAGGACGGGCAGGCTATTCCCCATCGTTTATCAGTGCAATTTTGAAGGTCAACTAGCTGAAAAAGTTTGAGAGGGTTTATCTAATGTTCCTTCGTTAGATTTGACCTAATTTGCTTTAATGTTCCATCGTTAAATTTGACCTCATCTTGCTCTTGCTAGCATTAGTTGTTGATGTGCGTATAGGGAAAGATAGACTACCTTTTCATGGTTGTTTGATCAATAGGACTGTAAAGTTCACACATATAAGAGGACTCTCGTGGTATTTAGCTATATATTTGCAGAAATCCATTCAAGTGCATTTTGTGGCTTTTGGCGAATGCGTTCAAATGATCTAACGTCGCACTGTTGCAACTGCCTGTAAACACACAGTCCAGTTCAAAGTGAATGATGGCAGGCCCTACTGCCTGTAAACACACAGTCCAGTTCAAAGTGAATGATGGCAGGCCCTACTGCCTGTAAACACACAGTCCAGTTCAAAGTGAATGATGGCAGGCCGTTATGGCAATTCGCTGTAGCTCTGATTGGCTATGGCGCACCGGTGTGCATAGACTCCGGTCCTGGACAAGATAGTTGTTTTTATTCGGTTTTATTTACTGCAGTGTCTATTATTTGCCTAAACTCCACGGCCGCTTTCCCACTCTATATGCTATAGAATTTTCACAAATGCCTTAGTATACAGTATGTAATTCCCAAACATTCTAAGAATTTATGAAAATGTGAAAATTACCAGTGCTCGCTTGTCAGAAAACCCCTCAAAAAGTGTCATATTCTTCCTGGGCGTGTATATGAACATATTTTAATAAAATGTAATCTTGCTAAAATACTGTCAGTTCCACTTTGAGTAAGTAAGGAAGTAGGTAAGTACAAACTCCATCCATGAACAAAGAACTGTCCTTTTGTCAGAAAGAAGCCTACAATTCTACCCACGACAATGTGTGGGAACTTTCTGAATGGCTTAATGACGTTTGTCCTAACAGTTGTGTCTTTCCCGAGGTTGGACCCAGAGAACAGGGGAGCACAATGGGACAGAACTCACAGCAGGCCCTCCTGGCCAAACAATAGAATTCACTGGGTTTATCAGGTCCACTGGCCCGGCCAAACAATAGACAACACAGAGTTTCTAAGCTCCTGTGGTTACTTGTTGACCATGTGATGTTGTTGCAGTCTGGATATATTCTGTCCCTTGTCACTTATTGTCTTTTCCAAGCAGACCATAACTGGGGAAAAACTCACGCTTTGTCCTGACATCACCTAGTTAGAGATCTGGAAGGTTTTGCGTGGCGCATTCATCAGATTCCTTCAGTTCAGTGTTCCTCGGTGACAAAGCTCTTATGACAGCTCCCATCATAGAATCACAACAGTGCTCGGCTCTGATGGCCAAAAACACAGTGCTGCTGCTGAGAAATGACACAAGTAGCTCTCCCATTGTCTACAAATTTCTGGGAATTCGTTGCTAGAGTTTATTTTGTGATTGCTTGTTTTTAAACATCCTCTTAAGAGGATAAGAGGAGAGGAGGAGAGGAGAAGAGAGAAGTTGGGGAGAGGTTTCATCTGTGCCACCAGAGAGCAAGACTCATCCACAGATCAGGAGTACAGTGCTTCAGCAGAGTGACAGTTTTATAGCCCTGGCTGAGGACTGTGGTGGAGGGACTAACTGGAAAGGAATAAACAATAGAACAGTTCAAAGCACAATAAATAAATATGTGTTATATGAGTCATATGAGGGTGGAAAAGAGTGAATTACAGTGAATGTGTGTGTGTGTGTGTGTGTGTGTGTGTGTGTTTCTGTGTGTGGGTTTGAGAGCATGCGTGTGCATGTGTGTGTGCACTTGGCCGTTCATGCATGTGTGTGTGTGTGTGTCAATAGAAGTGCTAGGTTATGGCCTCTCTCCTCAGCATCACTGTATTGTTGCCTAATATTGGCATTGTAGTGATGTGCCTATGGGTTGAGTAGAGGGTGGGGTGAATTAGCTTGATGTTGTGTTTGGCCCAAAACAGACACTCAACTACAGTTGTTTCATGGAGACGTGGTACCGTATTAAATTATGTCTGTAAAACAAAGGGAAACGGTCTGAGGTGAACATTCATACCACTGCTATTCAAATTCATATTTTTTACAGAAATCCTTACACACCATGGAGGATAATTATTAGCTTTGGAGAAACACGAATCGTGTTCAAATGATTCTGCTAAATCACAACTGGTTTTCAGCTACATTCATGGGCTTGACATTACTGTGAATGGCCAAACACTGAGAAGGGATCAATGACATTCGAATTGTGTCTGGGGTAAGATGAGAATGAAAATCCTAATCGTTAGCAGCGTTTTCCATTGGGTTGTCAAAATAACCCCTTCTCAGAGCTTGTTCTGTGTATCTTATGAGCAGTGCAGAACCCTCCAGACTTCTTTTCATCTGTTGATTGGTTGGAATAAAGAAAGAGTACAGCCTCTTCCTCTTGTGTAATCTGACATACTTAGGAGAGGATGGAAGGTGGAAGGACATTGAATGTATAGGCTAAAGTCAAGATGTACACTGAATGTACAAAACATTATGAACACATGCTCTTTCCATGACCAGGGGAATCCAGGTGAAAACTATGATGTCACTAGTTAAATACACTTCAATCAGTGTAGATGAAGGGGAGGACACAGGTCAAGGAAGTATTTCTAAGCCTTTAGACAATTGAGGCATGGATTGTGTATTTGTGCCATACTTAATATTCTGTATACTCAGTGTATACTTTCTTTTATAATGGTGTAGAACCCAGTGTGTGCCTGGTGAGAGGCCCCTGTAGCAGTAGTTCCATACATTGGAAACAGAAGGAAATGACTGCCCCGCTAAACTATGGTCTTGGGGTCAGAGGGGCCCTTTGAAATGACGCCCAGGGAGAACCGGGCCCAAAGCCAAAGGCTCCGAAGGCTCCGAAGGGACTAGGTAGTAAATAAAACAGAATATTCGTTTTTAGGAAAAGTGCACTTTTTCTATTTATCTCCCGCTATGCACGTATATCCTGCGAGGCATTTGGATTTGAAAACCCCCACTCACCACTTTTTCTCCCACTGTAGCTAAGTTGCTTGACTGTCAAGTGTCATTCCTCCAATTATTTAAATTCTTCAATGTCTAGCTATGTGCTGTTTGGTTTCCCATGAATACACTGTTTTGTTTTGAAATATCGCTGCGGGGGCCATAATACGGCTCATCCCTCATTGCGTCGTCTGCTTTTGAAGTGTAATCTTGAACTTCTTGAAGTTTCTCTTCTTGAGATTTCAATATCAACTTTCCACAACAATTCCATCTGTCTTGCAGGCATGATACCAAAGGATGCGTCCCTACGACACAATTGAAAGGCTGAATTGAGATGAGAATAGATTAAATGGAAAAGAAACCATTATCCTTCATCATCATCATCATCATCATCATCATCATTTGTCCTATATCTGTATGCTGTAAGTGTAAGAACAAACAGGACCTAGCTAGCACATTTGATTCCTTGGATGTTGTGGGAACGTACATTTTTGGTTTCCACTGGTTCTGGGAACAAAGCCAAAAGTTTCCTGAACGGCAAAACTGAAAGTTTTTTAAACATTCTGTGAATGGAAGTGAACATTTTGCCTGTTCTGGGAACATATATTTTTAGGTTGCAGGGAGGTTCTGAGAACGTTTTACTATTTGTTCCATGAATGTTTTCTTGGGAGGTTTTATTAATGTTCTGAGACTGGAAATTATAGGTTATTTGAAGGCAATTAAGGGCTCTATTCAAATCACATTGTCGAAGTTCAGCTTTACAGTTTGATTGCAATTTAAAGGCAATGTTCTCGCTTTAGCGGAGACTGCATTCACGGTAAACGCTGCATATGTCGTCTCAATCAGAAATGACCTTCACATTTCTATTGCGGAATCTGTAACGCTTCAGCTTTTAAGATTGAATGGCTCTACGTTTTGAATGGCTCTATTCAATCTGTTAAGCTGAAGCGTTACAGATTCCGCAATAGAAATGTAAATAATGTTTTGAGAACATGTTTCAATAAGACTGCTGCCTTAGGTTAACTGTTTTAAACTCCAAGCACAGATAGGACACGTAAATTCATTTTGTGTCAGTGAGTTTTAAACCTATGATCTTCTGTTCTCTGTCCATGGAATTAGTCAACTGCGCCACCAGGATGCAGCTAGCATGCCATGTTTTTTTTTATCTCATACAAAGCTTTAATTTGAGTCTATTCAAACAATAGAGATAAATAGAGGACTCTGTGCTACTATAACATATGTGGGTTGTACCTTTGAAGGTACAACCCATAGGAATCCCCACCCAGGCCTCCCGAGTGACGCAGTAGCCTAAGGCTGTGCCATTAGAGATCCTGGTTTCGAGTCCAGGCTCTGTTGGAGCCGACCGCTACTGGGAGACCCATGGGGCGGCGCACAATTGGCCCAGCGTTGTCCGGGTTAGCGGAGGGTTTGGGATCTTCTTGTGCCATTACACACTAGTGACTCCTGTGGCGGGCCGGGAGCAATGCACGCTGACACAGTCGCCAGGTGTACTGTTGTTTCCTCCGACCCATTGGTGCGGCTGGCTAAGCGAGCAGTTTGTCAAGAAGCAGCTTGGCTGGGATGTGTTTCGGGAGACGCATGGCTCTCAACCTTCAACTGTCCCCAGTCCATACTGGAGTTGCAGCGACGAGACAGATTGTAACTACCACTTGGATACCACAAAATTGTGGAGAAAAAGGGGTAAAAAAAAAGATATATAGGAATCCCCACCCAGTTGTTTACAGTACTTGTCCAATAGCAATGGAAATGTCCATGCTAAAACGGGTTATATCCATGATGAGTCGTCTATTTATCTCTGTGATTCAAACAGACCCCATTTCAAAGGCAACAAGCACTCATTAATGCAGATTATTGGTCAGTGACTACGTCTCTATGCAATACAAAGAAAACACCTATATAGTCTTGGCCAGACTTAAACGTGTTCTAGTCAACCACAATTGTCCTATTTTAAGTAAGGTTCATTATAAAGAAAAAATATATATAATTGTTTTAATAATATATATATATACAGTTGAAGTCGGAAGTTTACATACACTTAGGTTGGAGTCATTAAAACTCATTTTTCCATCACTCCACAAATATCTTGTGAACAAACTATAGTTTTGGCAAGTCGTTTAGGACATCTACTTTGTACATGACACAAGTCATTTTTCCAACAATTGTTTACAGACAGATTATTTCACTTATAATTCACTATACCACAATTCCAGTGGGTCAGAGGTTTACATACACTAAGTTGACTGTGTCTTTAAACAGCTTGGAAAATTCCATAAAATGATTGCTTAAGAAGCTTCTGATAGGCTAATTGACATCATTTGAGTCAATTGGAGGTGTACCTGTGGATGTATTTCAAGGCCTACCTTCAAACTCAGTGCTGTTTTGCTTGACATCATGGGAAAATCAAAAGAAATCAGCCAAGTAGATCTCCACAAGTCTGGTTCATCCTTGGGAGCAATTTCTAAACGCCTGAAGGTACCACGTTCATCTGTACAAACAATAGTTCTCCTGGCCCAGTAGTTGTGGTATTACCTTTTCCAGTAAATTCCTCCGTTCCGGTTGTTTCACAGCTTTCGATGAATGTACTAAATAAATATTTGGAAGGTGACTGAAGTCCTCCATCCCATTTAATATTTCAGTAATCCCATAATGATGTTTTTGTTCATCCACGGTTTTCTGTAGCTTTCCTCGTGCGATGTTCTCCAGGGTTAAGCTGCTTTTGGCCTCCTTCACGTGTTTTTTTTAACATCAGATATTTTCGTCCTCTGCTTGGCCAATTTCTCATTGCTAGAGCAAATTTCTGTTAGTAGTGTCTCTAAACTCACTGTAGTCAACTACTTGGTCCATGGTGCATTGTTTTGCTGTTTGTTTGACAAATAGAGACAATCTAGTATTTTTCCAAATACATGCAGTTTGCAAAATAACGTTTCAGTTATTTCTTGACTTCAGAGTCAAGTTCTATCCTATTTAAGAGGCATATTTTTAGTAAAGAAAGGAAATGCCACCTTCACCTGACTACCTCACGAATACCATACCGGAAATCTCAGAGTTTTCTTGATCTAGACGGTCGTTATTTCTTAACATTCTGAGACCATGACTCGAAAGAAAACCATGAGGAAACGTAATGTTGAAGTACTGAAATTCCTAAGAAACAAATGGTTCTCAGAACGTTATGCGCATGCTGGGGAGTTCCCACACAACTCCTTCTGAGGCTGCACTTCAAACCAGGGAGCTGGAAGTAAGTAGACCTACAGCTCAGTCAATGTTCCGGAAAACCCTTCCAGCAGCAGATCAGTGTGCAGTGGGTCAGGAGGGAGTGGACAAGGTGTTAGGAGGGCTGGAGCCAGGGGCTGAGGGCTGGTCTGGGAAAGGATGTGAGGGGCCAGTGGATCAACTCAATGGAGAGACAAACAGACATAGCACCATGCAGAGAAACATCTGGCCTAACGCTGAGTTGAACAAGACTCAATCAGCATGTGTTTGTAGAGACTGGACAGAGGCCCAGCACACTGTATAGAGAGACTGTTTCCATGTCTAATTGGGCTGAACTAATGGTTGTTATCTTAACCAAGCCCCCAGGAACTGTGAACTGGTGAAATAGAGGATTGGCTTATGACCAGGGGTTGGGGAGTGAGAGTGGTCTGCCTGTCTCTAGTGGTCTCAATCAGGCACTAGGCCTTAAGCTATTCCTGAAGGAGGGGATTGGACAGATGTCAATGTCACTCCAACTGGGTAACGATGTGAAGTCCCAAAGGGCAACATCATCGATCGTCCATTAACTCGGACAAAGCAATGATTTGTGTGCAGTTTTCCCTGTGGATTGATATAGCTGGAAATCACAAAGTGCTCAAAAAATCGTTACATTTATTTTCACCCACTAGTTGTTCAAGCACGCATGTAGAATTCCATTTGATCAACCTTTCAGCTTTCAGTCGTTATCTGATATAGTGGAACTGTGTGAAAGATGCATACGTCAACACTCCAATCTGGATGACTCTACTGTAGTTAGCACCTTTTTGTACTCTGTACGCCCTAATAAATCAAGATAAAGACTATCGTCCTAAATCTCTGCAAACACTTTGCCTTATTCAGAGAGTGAGAGAGAGAGAGAGAGAGAGAGTGGCAGAATACCTGACCACTGTGACTGACCCAAAATTATGGAAAGCTTTGACTATGTACACTCCTTGCTATTGAGAAAGGATGCCAAAGGCAGACCTGGCTCTCGAGAAGACAGGCTATGTGCACACTGCCCACAAAATGATCCACAAATAATTTGAAAACAAACCCAATTTTGATAAACTCCTATATTCATTGGGTGAAATACCACAGCAACAAGTGTGCCATCACAGCAGCAAGATTTGTGATCTGTTGCCACAAGAAAAGTGCAACCAGTGAACAACAAACACCATTGTAAATACAACCCATATTTATTTATTTATTTTCCCTTTTGTACTTTAACTATTTGCACATAATATGACATTTGAAATGTCTTCATTCTTTTGGAACTTCTGTGAGTAATGTTTATTGTTCATTTTTGTTTATTTCACTTTTGTTTATTATCTACTTCACTTGCTTTGGCAAAGTTAACATATGTTTCCCATACCAACAAAGCCCTTAAATTGAATTGAAATTGAACTGAGGGAGCTGGGGAGGGAGGGAGGTGTTTATATTCTTTCTGTAGAAATGAAATGCATAGTGCATGTGTGTTGAATGTTGTAACAACACAGAATAAAACAATGATCAAAAGTCCAACGATGGTATTACTGCCCAGGACTGCTCATCACTTAACCATGCATTCACATTACTTTACTTTTAGTCAAATATCTCACTTGTTGTGTATTACATTTGTTTTATTATTTCATTTCAAGTCATCTCATCTCTGTAGAGCTGTAGCCTATGCTGTCTGACCAAATCACAATTTTAGTACTTCTTCAAAGTAAATAAGGCATACTTTTATGACTGCTGAATACCAATTAACTAGATCATGTATTTTCAAGTAATAATACTTTCTATCCCTCTAAATCACCTGTTCTCTCTTCTCTCCTTCTCCATGTCTGCTCCACACAGACTGGACAAGTAGAATTCAAGGCTGTACAGGGCACAATTGTCAGGTTTATGGAAGGGTTTGGTCAGCCGGGATGTCCTTGTCCCATCGAGCTCTAGGGACTCCTTGTGGCGGGCCGGGCGCCTGCACGCTGACTATGGTCGCCAGTGGTAAGGTGTTTCCTCCAACGCATTGGTGCTGCTGGCATCCGGGTTAAGCGAGCAGTGTGTCAAGAAGCAGTGCGGATTGGCAGGGTTGTTTCGGAGGACGCATTGCTCTTGACCTTCTTCTCTCCCGAGTCCGTACGGGAGTTGCAGCGATGGGACAGGACTGTAACTACCATTTGGGGAGAAAAGGCCTAAAAATACAAAACAAATTTTAAATAATACCTAAAAAGAACCTATATTTCTGTTAATCACTGAGCACTAAGATTTAATTTATTGTTGAGTGGGGAGAGCTACAAATGCTACATATTAGTGGTTGAAATGGGAAATGGGACTATGAAACTCACATTATTGTTATAAGAGAGGGAATCGTCTGTGGTGAATTCTAACTGAACTTAGAGTGATTTATAAGAGAGAGAGAGAGAGAGAGACTTACAGTAGCCTACACACCGTGTGTTTATTTGGACATGAGGCACCTACAACCAGGGTTGAGGACCAACCCTTCAACATGTGCTAAACATCAGGCTTCTTCAGCTGACGCAGGTCAAAGGTTGGCATCTCCTCCATGGCCCAGATCCATAAACCACGTCCAGCAGACAGACAGATCCTCAGGGTGTGTAAAGGTCTGGAGATAACGTTGGGTTAAAGTTCAGGAGGTGTGTTAGCATCTCACCTTTGTACGCTGTGTGGAATCCTAGAACCCCACGCCAAAGCAGTTGAAGAAAAATGGCGTCTTGACATTCTCCAGCATTGTATGGGTGGCTGAGCGTTTAATCAAATCCTTAATCATCATTACCCGGACCTGTCCTGAAGAGAAGTTATAAAACCTGCAATTGGGGAACCATATGTCACTCCTGTGACGTTTTAATAGGGACGTGTCTCATCGTAACAGCCTTTGAAAACATGTTGATGTGACAGGTGTCTCTCCACTCACCTACATGAGCCCAGAGAATGGCTGGTGGTAATCTCTCAAGCCCTGACACACATACTGGGAGTGCTAGCCTCTTTAAACCTGTCCCCATGGACGTCCATCACATTCTTCAGTTTACCACCCTCAGGAGTATTCTGTCAAACTTCGTTTCAGGCACATGGAGCTGACTGTGTTTAAATTCACCATGACTGTCCACAGCTGCTAGGTCATACATATAAAACTGATGCACTTCAATGGAATGCACACACGCACGCACGCACGCACGCACGCAGGCACGCGCACGCACGCACGCAGGCACGCGTACGCACGCACGCACGTATGCACACACACACACACACACGTATGCACACACACACACACACACACACACACAGGCACACGCACTCGCACTCACACACACACACACGTATGCATGCAGGCGCACACACACACGCACACACACACACACACACACACACACACACACACACACACACACACACACACACACACACGCGATACTCATATAAAATATATCTGTTTGACAACTTAAGCCACATGGAATGTCGAAGGCATCCCTCAATTATTTTCGTAATAAGTGAAGGTCTAAGCTAATGGTAACTGCAGCTTCGCCCTCAGCGGGGGTTAGGCAGCAGTCTACTCTGCTCTGCTCTGCTCTACTCTACTCTACTCTACTCTACTCTACTCTACTCTAGAGGTGTTTGTTTTTTACCACTAACTGGTATTTACACTGAACAAAATATAAACCTAACATGCAACATTTTTTTAACTAAACAAGTCAGTTAAGAACAAATTCTTATTTTCAATGGCGGCCTAGGAACAGTGGGTTAACTGCCTGTTCAGGGGCAGAACAACAGATTTGTACTTTGCAACCTTCCGGTTACTAGTCCAATGCTCTAACCACTAGGCTACCCTGCCTAGGGAATAGGGCGGCAGAATGAGTTTTTCCCCACAAAAGGGCTTTAATACAGACAGAAATACTCCTCAGTTTCATCAACTGTCCGGGTGGCTGGTCTCAGACAATCCCCAGGTGAAGAAGCCAGATGGGGAGGTCCTGGGCTGGCGTGGTTACACGTGGTCTGCAGTTGTGAGGCCGGTTGGACATACTGCCAAATTCTCTAAAACGACATTGGCTTATGGTAGAGAAATTAACATTCAATTCTCTGGCAAAAGCTCTGGTGGACATTCCAGTCAGCATGCCAATTGCCCGCTCCCTCAAAACTTCATACATCTGTGGCATTGTGTTGTGTGCAAATTTTTAAGTGGCCTTTTATTATCCCCAGCACAAGGTGCTCCTGTGTAATGATCATGCTGTTTAAGCAGCTTCTCGATATGCCACACCTGTCAGGTGGATGGATTATCTTGGCAAAGGAGAAATGCTCACTAACAGCGATGCAAACAAACTTGTGCCTAACATTTTTGAGAAATAAGCTTTTTGTGCATATGGACAATTTTACATGTTGCGTTTATATTTTTGTTTTGTACATAATACACACCAGTGCACACCAGTGCACACCAGTGGCGATCTGTGCAGTTTAAGATGAGGGAAGACGCACATTTTTTTTAATTAGCATGGCCTTATTTCTATTACAGCATATTGGATGACTGTCATTAATTTTCCATTCACCCAGTTCAATGTAACATTGATAGGTTTAGGCTACTACATGATACTCACATTTTCCTCGCACCCATCATGAGGTTGCTACAACCTAGCCTATGAATACAAGTTTACAACGTAGGTGCACACAGGTCGAGAGAAGAATTTGAGGTGCTTTGCACACTCTTGTCTGCATTTAGCTGATATATGGTGTAATCATTAGTCTGACAGTTGCAAACATGAGTTTCTATTGAACAAATTCAGGTGTGTTTATCTCCATTTTGTTCCATTTGTTTCTGTTTAAGAAAGGTTTTTCAACAGAATTGGTGGAATGAATACACACCTGATCCAGCTGCACAACTTTGGTTTTAGAAGTGTGGGGGACATAACCTGACGTGGGGTCTGGATGGTTCTCCCCAATACTTTTTGGGGGCATCTAAAGCTAATTTCCTGCATTTCTACACAATCCAATATGACTCATGGCCATTCTAACCGTCTCTATTTAGAACAACAAATAGTAAGCAAAAATGTCCCCAGTCATCAAGCTAAGTAAGGGATCATTGTTAAATATGTTTAGTGATTGATAAGACTGAACCAGATCAGTCAATATTGAGTTGCACCTTTAACCAGTAGCCTAACAAATCTAACAACTTTAAAAAATAGTTTCGATTGTCTTTATTAACAGTACATCAACCGGTCGAAAGCTAGCTAAGGTAATTTACAGTGCATTGCATCTTTGATCCCTTGATCCTAACTAATCTCCCAGCCCCTGCCTCTGTAAAACATCCCCACAGCATAATGCTGCCACCACCACGCTTCACAGTAGGGCATTCAGGCCAAAAAGTTCAATTTTTGGTTTCATCAGACCAGATAATCTTGTTTCTAATGGCCTGAGAGTCCTTGGCAAACTCCAAGCGGGCTGTCATGTGGCTTTTACTGAGGAGTGGCTTCCGTCTGGCGACTCTACCATAAAGGCCTGATTGGTGGAGTGCTGCTTAGATGGTTGTCCTTCTGGAAGTTTCTCCCATCTCCACAGAAGAACTAAGGATCTCTATCAGAGTGACCATCGGCGTCTTGGTCACCTCCCTGACCTAACTTCTTCAATTTAAGAATGATGGAAGCCACTGTCTTCTTGGGGACCTTCAATGCTGCAGAAATATTTTGGTACCCTTCCCCAGATCTGTGCTTCCACAAAATCTTGTCTCGGACCTCATGGCTTGGTTTTTACTCTGATATGCACTGTCAACGGTGGGACCTTATATAGACAGGTGTGTCCCTTTCCAAATCATGTCCAATCAATTTAATTTACCACAGGTGGACTCCAATCAAAAAGGATGATCAATGGAAACAGGTTGCACCTGAGCTCAATTTCGAGTCTCATAGCAAAGGGTCTGAATACTTTTGTAAATACCTTTTTTCTGTGTTTTATTTTGAATGCATTTGCAAAAATGTCTAAAAACCTATTTTCGCTTCGTCATTATGGGGTATTGTGTGTAGATTGATGAGGAACATGTTATATTTAATTATTTTCAGAATAAGGCTGCAACGTAACAAAATGTGGATAAGTCAAGGGATCTGAATATTTTCTGAATGCACTGTACTTCTGTTTAAATGGGACAGGTTCCCGCGCCTTAGCAGAGGTGACCGGTCTGCTCCTGATCCCTGGGATTGTCATCTTGGTTGGAGTCGGGGAGGGGGTACTGTCACGTGTGCTCCCTCTCCGGCCTCTAGGTCACCAAGCTGCTCGTTAGGGCGCACACCTGTCACCAGTGTTACACACATAATGACACTCACCTGGACTCCATCATCTCCTTGATTACCCTTGTAAAACTGACCATCCTACCGATCCTCGACTTTGGCGATGTCATTTACAAAATAGCCTCCAATACCCTACTCAACAAATTGGATGCAGTCTATCACAGTGCAATCTGTTTTGTCACCAAAGCCCCATATACTACCCACCATTGCGACCTGTACGCTCTCGTTGGCTGGCCCCACTTCATACTCGTCGCCAAACTCACTGGCTCCATGTCATCTACAAGACCCTGCTAGGTAAAGTCCCCCCTTATCTCAGCTCGCTGGTCACCATAGCATCTCCCACCTGTAGCACACGCTCCAGCAGGTATATCTCTCTAGTCACCCCAAAAAACAATTATTTCTTTGGCCGCCTCTCCTTCCAGTTCTCTGCTGCCAATGACTGGAACGAACTACAAAAATCTCTGAAACTGGAAACACTTATCTCCCTCACTATCTTTAAGCACCAACTGTCAGAGCAGCTCACAGATTACTGCACCTGTACATAGCCCACCTATAATTTAGCCTAAACAACTACCTCTTTCCCTACTGTATTTAATTAATTTACTTATTTTGCTCCTTTGCACCCCATTATTTTTATTTCTACTTTGCACATTCTTCCATTGCAAATCTACCATTCCAGTGTTTTACTTGCTATATTGTATTTACTTTGCCACCATGGCCTTTTTTTGCCTTTACCTCCCTTATCTCACCTCATTTGCTCACATCGTATATAAACTTGTTTATACTGTATTATTGACTGTATGTTTGTTTTACTCCATGTGTAACTCTGTGTCGTTGTATGTGTCGAACTGCTTTGCTTTATCTTGGCCAGGTCGCAATTGTAAATGAGAACTTGTTCTCAACTTGCCTACCTGGTTAAATAAAGGTGAAATAAAAATAAATAAAAATAAATAAAAAATTACCTGCCCTTTATACGTCACTCCCTTTGGTTTCTTCCTCAGTCGTCATTGTTGCTGTTTCTGTTTCTTGTTTGTGCGTTGTTCGTGTTTCTTGTTTTGTATTATGTTGCGTTTATTTATTAAAACACTCACTCCCTGAACTGGCTTCCGACTCTCAGCGCACATCATTACACATACAAACAACAGCTGTTAGATAGTTATATGAGGAGGCTATTATTACTATCTAACACATAGCTACAGGCTTGAGCTGAACTGGCATGTGGTAGCTACAAGCTGGCTAATTCATTCACCTCATGTATCATGTCAGTTACACTACTAGCTCAGCATTGGAAATACAGTAGTTTAGTTTATTTGAAGTTAAACAGCAGTTACCTTGCCAGCTACATCAGTCAACTAAAGAGTAGCCAGTTTCTGCTCTGCTTGCTTTTACAACTCGGAGAAAGAGGGAAACACGTACAGACTGACAGCAGCTGCCTCTGTTCAACTCTCCCGTGCTGGTCCAGCCAGCCTTTCAGAAGCTCCACAAAACCTGTAGGTCCAAATGGAGTGTCAGCCATATTGCTTTGCACCTATCCAGTCCCGGTCAGATCAGTAAACACCAAAGCGGCCCGAAATGGAGTCAGGTCGTACTCTCCTTGTGCAACTCCTCTAGATGGAATGCATCAGCCTGCATGGTATGAATCTCAGTCAGCGCATATTTACCACATGAGGACAAGCTCTCGCCGCTGTAGCCAGTGGATTCATGACACACGCGGCCCAATGTATTGGCGTACGCAGCCCAGTCTCTCCCCAACAGCCAATAAATGCATCAGCCTGAGGCCCTGAGCGATGCTAAATACACAGCTAGTTAAAGGGGATAGGGCCCTACGTCATCCATGGCGTTAGTTTACATATTTCTGTATTGAGCACTGTCTGCTATGGTGTAAAATGATGGCCCAGTCAATGATATCGCTTTTATTGGTTGTTAGGATGTCTACTGTGATACACACTTATGTAAAGGCCAAGGGCAGGGAAAGAGTTGTGGTCCATGCGTTAAAGTCTATGGACCGTTTTACTGTATCAAATGTCAGCTGTAAAATTGAGTGACATCAAATTGAATTGCCTTTGTACAATTGTGTGCACAGACACACATGGCCAAACACATTTCCAATGAGATTAAACTTTTTTTCATGATTTTAGTCATTCGCACAACATAAAATAGATGTTTCACTCATTTTCATCTGCTACCAAAGAGTAGCAGCCATTTGGGAGAAACACGGTGGCCATTTTGTGCCAGAGGAGATCTCACCACACATCAGGGTGCAATATAACCAAACGTTTAGATAGAAATGCATTGGGTAGAACAGCTATGATTGTCAGTCAGTTAGTTTAGGGTATTGTGTTAGCTCTATTCGCTACATTTCTATCTGTTTGACCTTACAGAATACATGGGTGAGGGGTAGGCCATTATACTTGTGCCAGTTTCCAGCTGGGGATACTTAACGTTCCATAGCAGTGTTTTCATGTGCAGTACTCTCCACTCCATCACATAATGTAAATACTATAGCCCCACATGGTGCCACTGGTGTGTGGACGTTGACGTGGGTAGAAGGCTATTTACACACTCACTGTAGGAAAAAGGCCAATGATGCTAGCTGGGCTTAGTGCTCTGCATGCACAGTTTAACCTAACCTGGATACAGCTGGCCTGGCCTGAGAAAATACATCCACTCACGTAGACATACACACAGAAGCACGCACGCACGCATGCACACACAAGCACGCATGTGTGAGAGAGATAAACAGCGAACCGAGAAAGAGAGAGTGGGTCTGTGAGAAAGGAAAAGAGGGAGTTTTAAGCCAAATTCAGATTGGCACATGACGTGTCTGTCGAAATCTCTCTTGTGCCATGTTGACGTTTGGAAACATTGCCTGCAGCTCCTAGCTGATGCTCTCTGACTTCTGTAACATGTTAGTTCAGAGCCAGGCAGCACAATGTTTTCATTAAACCCACAACTGACGTCTGTGATGTCACCTCAGCTTTTACAGCTTCAGATTAACAAAGGGATATTTTTTTTTGAACACAGAATGAGGGCTATCGCCAACAGAGGGTTGCTATAGGGATGACAATAGAGTAGACAAACATGGTTTGTGAGGAATATGAACCCACTGTTTTGGAGTTGGTAGGCCTATAACGCTATGTGGTGGGTAAAGCAATGCCCATATTTGGAGCACCATTTTGGAAAATGAGTTCTCCACTCCTAAGGTCAACAGCTACAGAAATGCCTTTTTGTGTCTAAATGTTTGCCCCCAATGACCACATAGCAACCATTGCATCACTTCCTGGAGATTACACATGACCCAAGATTGTGAAATGTTTACTATCGCCATGGTCACCACCTGGCCCAGAACCCCCTGTAAGATCCCATGACCCTCAGTGTGTGTGCATACCGGGTATACTCAGAAGGACATTCTGCCCACAACTTCCTATTCCCACTACCAAACATCCATTTCCTGTTTTAAAGGTCATGCCAGATTTCCAAACGTTGACCTCCCAAGTCCCTACATTCCGCTTTAAAAGCTTGGTTTGACCCCCACGTTGAATAATGGGATGGCTTCATGGGTTGAATTCAAGCTGCTCTTAAATCAGTGGTGCCTGAGGATTGTTGTGCTGTGGTCCATCTAAAGCGATCCTTTGACCTCCCAAATAATCAAAACCAGAGTTAGTCATCAGTAGCACAGTCCCTAGTGAAGACCCCAGTGTGTTCTCCTGACCACTATGAGGGAAACGTGGGGATTCTTGGAGAAACGCTGCTTTAACGTGTCTCATACACACCCATAATCTCTCTAACACCTAATGAGCAGCCACAACATGTTCTGATGGTGTTTGAGTTTGTCAGTTGAATGCAGTTGTTTAACCTCAACATAGCATGTAGTGAAGAACATGCTTAAAGCTGGCAAGAGTGTTGATGATTGACAGTGAGGAAAAACATATTTTCTAGGAAAAAGACTCAGTGGTTTGCCATCTTCATTCATAACAGAAGTTGTTAGATTACAGAGATCACATTTCAAAACACTAAATCAATATAGGCCAAAATACTTAGAGGATACCTCCTAAAATATTTGATTTGCATAGGCTGTACTAGCTATTTGAACTATATACACATTCAGAAACTGTTAATAACCTGTTCAATAAATTGATGCAGGAAAGTAGCCTACTCTGTTGTGAAGGACAGATACTGCCACAGAGTGGCTATAATAATGAACCACAGGCAAACTTTTCACACAGTAAGCCTGGTTCTGACCAATCAGTTCTTTAGACCGAATCCTAACCTGGAACTGAAATGTGTAAGTAAAATGTTTGGATAAATCTCCCACTGACACCAAGACATTATTAATGCAAGTCAGAATAGTGTGGTGGACAGATCTCAAGTGAGGATTGGTCTCTGTGTTTATAAGAATGCCTAGATCAGTGTTTCCCAACTCCGGTCCTCCAGTACCCCCAACAGCACAACTTTTTGTTGTAGACCAGGACAAAAACACCTGGTTCAACTTGTCAAGGGCTTGATGATTAGTTGACAAGTAGAATCAGGTGTGCTTGTTCAGGGCCTCAACAACAATCTGTACTGTCGGGAGTACTGGAGCACTGATCTAGGGCGAGTTCGTACATTCACTCTGGCTATCTACTCAGAATTTCAGAGCACTCTTGTCTGAAAGCGCAGAATAATTTATGAATTTACGAACGCTCAACACCTGTTGAATATGACTGGTGTCAGTAAACATCGGCAAAAAAGCTTAATTCATTGTTGCCAGCAGCACAGTTACAGTCACCAACGCTCTGGGTAACTTGAGAACAGTCTAACCAGCTTTGCTAGGGTGAGAAAAATGGTCAGAGTGAGGTGTTCTCTCATTTATGCCTGGAAGTAGCTAGCATGCTAGCTAACTTTAGCCAGCGAGCCTGAGTGCTTGACTGCCGTTGTGTGGTCAGAGCGCTCTCGGATCAACCCTACTCCTCGGCCAGAGCGTCCAGCGTGCGCTCTAAACACTCCGAGAGCGAAACACTCAGAATTTATGAATGGACAATCTGACAACGCTCTGTATTTACGAATGCCCAGAGCGCACTCAGAGTGAATTTATGAACGCACACCTAGGTAGTCATAGCCATAAAGATCATACAATTCAAAACATAACGCTATGGTCATAAGCGATGAGACACAGTTAAGATGACTACACACAATGAGTGAGAAAATGAACGCTCAAACAACCTTATGTTTTACTGTAACAGATTTGTATTGCTTTAATGTTGTTTTTTCTCCTCAGGAACAGGTAAGCCATGACAGTATAATGCAAATGAAGAAAAAAAAAACATAAGTCCCTTCTGTACATCCTTAGTAGTACATTCACACACTCTTTAAGTCCCGTCTGTACACTGAACTCCTCCACACACCTCCACACACAAATACATTCCATTTCCATTGGTTAACACTGACTGACAGCCATGTAGCTTGAAATGTTGAGGACTTAAAAAAAAAAAACATACCAGCAAATAAAGAATAAATAAGGAGAATAAATAAATTATGTTACTTGTGAGAGGGCCACAGTTTGGACATCGGGGTGACTATAGCTAGACGTAGTAGCTCAAATAAAAGAGATTTGAAGAATTGTAGACAACATTTTGCCTTCACTGATATTCACATGAAATGAATAATAAGTAATTGTTTGCATCTCTGCATCTGTTGTATGGTTGTGGTATTCCATTGGTAAGTGCTTGGTATTTCTAAACGGGTTAACAATAGTCTCAACTCCATTCCGTTGCAATGGAGAGGGCGAGAGAGAGAATAGAGAAGTTCATATATAATGGTGGTGTTAGTGGTATGTGGGTCTGCATATTTACTGGCAACAGAAGGAACATTTATGAATTCATTCGGCTTAGCAACACAATTTCCTTGGAAAAAAGCCAAACATGTAGACACCATAGAAATGATGTGTTTGAATCTTTGGCAAATCATAATGTCGGTATGATGGGTTGCACATTGCTGTTTACATATTGCATTTAAGGTCGGCTTCTAAATTAAATGTCCTCATGCTTCCCTTATAAAAACGTTTTTTTTTTTAAAGAACATTTCATCTTTTCATAATATGGTAAATCCGTATTCAAGAGCTGACCCTAAAACTGGCAACAACATCTGCCAGGTAACTGATATTATTCGCTGTATTATGGCAGCGTTTAAGACAAACTTGAACATTATGTTGGTCTACCACCCAGATGGTTTTGTCCATGCATTTTTCCTGTAAAAATCATATGCTTTCATCCCATACATGCCTAACCTCAATCTCTGAGAACGCGAAGAAGAAGAAACATGACGAGCTAGAACAAACATACATGTACTGAGTAATGTACACCATATATATCCAAAAGCCTTTCAAAACCTCCCGACTTTGAAATCATTAGCCAAAATAAGTATTTTTTCTCAATCCTTAAGGTAATCTTCTTTATGTAGACTGTACAATATATGTATATATGAGTTATCATGGAGGAACAAAGCAACAAAAATAAATATATTTTTTTTTAGCTATGTCACCTTTCAAAGTAGTATATCTATATACATTTGATATCAGTATCATTTTTCCTTAGCTTATGGAAGATGGGTGAGTGGTGTGTGTTTGAGAAGCAGGCATTTACACACAGTGTGACAACCTCTACGTTTGTCTAAAGGTATGTAGATGCGATCTGGTGAGAGGATAAATTCCCTTTTGGTTAAAAATTAAAGACGACCTTGCTTGATACAGTGAAACCCTGCTGCAAGATTTTAAAAAATATCGCATCTCACCATCGAGTAACTACTTCAACAAAAGGCTGTCTACATGTTCTTTTTTCTTTTTAGGACTCTTTAGTAGAGTCCAAAAATGGTTTATAATATCATGCAGTCTCTAACAAGGCAAACAACCTCTGTTTTCTTGTCTTAGGGTTAAAGTCTTCATAGAACACAGCGTAGAATGGCCGTTTTGGTGATGTTTAGAGGGAGGGGGTGCAGTTGGACTAAAACATGCAGGACAGTGCCTAGGGCCCAGGGCTCAGACCAGTCCCTGGAGTTTGTTTCCAGTGTGTTGATTAGCAGTGTCTGTGAGCAGCCAACAGGTGAGGATAAGTCTGAGTCAAGCAGGATTGAGTTCAAACATGGATAATCGGCACCACCGTGTGGACAGGAGGAGTGACAGCAGTAGATTTACCAGCTACCTTTCCACAGGCCAGAGTAATCCATCTCCCACATCTGAAATCAATCAGTGCGCTCCAGGATCGACTGGTCAAGTCTGGACCTAACATAAGCAATGTGTTTTATGAGAAGGTTGATCTGCTCTGTGAAGTTGAGAACAGTTTATTTTTCTCGCTGTTGAGCCCTTTACAACGTACAACAGGCCTGGGAAATGTCCACTCGAGGGTTCACAAATGACTTTAGTGGACCAAGCTTAAAGATCGAGCTAACATGCAAAATGTCTTCTTAAATATTCTTTAGTAAGAAGCCACTGAGGCAAACTATTTTTCTGAAGACAGAATAAAGTTCAAGAAGAAAGCATTCTTTCTGTTTTTGTCTGTTTCATTTCAACAGTCCCGTTGTAAAAAAGAAAAACGGAGAAAACCTACAACGCCTTAAACTGACCGTCTAATAATGACATACTTGTTCTGAGTGCTACCTTTGGTAAATCAAACCGAAAACCTGATAAATGTCAGTGTCCTTTTCTCCCACTGATACTTAGTTTAGCACACAGCTCCTCCACCTTCTTCCTCCACCAGCTCGAGACACATTATCACTGTCACCACTCCAGCCACAACTTCCTCTGACGCCATCTTGGATTACCTCCAAGTCCTTCGAACATAAAATCTCGCAGAATAAAACAAAGAGAACATATCTCAACAAAAAGAACAGAAGAAAATAATGAAACACAATCCAAAATTATGAAAAAAAATGGAAGACCAAAAAAATGACTGCCAGGGGTTCGTTGGTTTCATCGCCTCATGACTTTGGAGACGAAGTTGACGATGGCTGAAGCAGGCTGGTCGGGGTCCAACTCGGCAAACAGGTGGCTGACGTTGTCCGTTGTGCTTCCTTGTTTACGTGCCACGAAACCAAACAGTCTGAAGTTTAAAGAGAAATAAAAGCCTGGTTTGAATATGTAGGAGATGGTTCATGATTTGATGTAGTTATTTATAGGCCTATGTGGACCATGGGACTTATTTGTCCCATCTAGTTAATGACCTATTCTATGTATAATAGAGTGATTTGAGTTGTGAGACCTACTTTGCCGTTCCACCTCCTTCCTTGCTCCACCTGTGAAGATGACATGTGACAAATTAATTTTGGAGGAACAATCAACAAATCTTCCCTATGTAGGCTACATTTGCACTATTTTCACTACTTTAGCACAGCAGAAAGATCTGGTCTCAAACACTTACTTCCTGTCCTGGGGGTCAATGTCGCAGTAGGTGACAGTGTTGATTGGGTAGTGCCTTCGGAAGAAGACCCTAGGGCAGGAGAAAACTCAGAATTAGTGTTGGAAATCTCAGTTTGTCACCAAGCTAGCTCAATACAAGTAAAACAGTTTGACATGCTAGTATATCAGTCAGAATCAATGATTGAATACTGGCAGATTTCTATGACTCTGACTATGGGTGTAGGGTGCTGTTTCCATGGTTACTACTCACTTCCTCTGGCTATCCGTGAGGGTGATGCCCTGCGACGACACTTTGAAGTGGACGGTTGTTGCCACGGGCAACGGATTGACGGCCACCGTTTCGCTGATTGCCTTGGCAACGGCCTGAGGACCGGTCAGAGACTCCATGTCCACAGAGCTGATGTAAAGAACATTGCATCCTGGGAGAGAACAAAAAAAATGGTGCAAATCAGTCACTGTTGAAAATGAAGCAGTGAAGGAGTTCAACTACCAACAATTAGTGCAATCATTTGAACATGTTGTGGATAAGTGTTGAGAAACAGATCGAGGCAACAGCTGGCTGTATATTAGTGGCTCCATATGTTTCCTTTCTTCTCCGATCAGAATGCTCAAACCATGCATTTGTTGGTAGGTAGTGCCATGCTATCTCTACCAAAGAGAACAGAACACACGTCCAATCCAGAAGACAATGTTTCAAACCTCACAACAGCTGCCCTGCATAAGACCTAAAGAACAGCGTTATAGAAACACACTTCACTCGTTTGAGTGACAACCATGACAAGCAAAGGTGTGACTAAGGCAGGCATGGTAGTGAGAGGGAAGCTTCTGTGGTGACCATGCAGAGCTGAAATATCAGATCGGGGAGTGTGGGGACAAGGGGGTTAATAATGCCAAAATAGAACCCAAAAAACACAGTGCAGTATTTACCATGGGCCTCCTCGGGGACTTGTTGCTGTGCTACTGCAACATAACAGGGTATCCGAGCATGAGAGGAGAAACTAAACCACTGTAGTACATGAAAACTATGTATTTGTGTAATTGCATAGTAATTACATAGGTACTACAGTGGTAAAAGTAAAACAGAATTTGTCCGATTATTATTCGTTTGTTGTTATACGTATCTACTGTTGTAATAGAAGGCTTGGAATGGATTGATGATCAACTGAAAGAGAATGGGCTGAATAATGCAGGGTGCAGTTTGTCCTCACCTGCTCCTTGTTTCACCAGCTCAGCCACTGTCTCAGTGGGAGTGTCCAGCTCCAGGGCCTCCTCATTGGGATCTTTGCTGGGGATCATCAGCTTGCAGGGCAGGGCCAGAGGAGTCATCGAGTGTTGGTACACCAGGGCAGACAGACATCCTGCACACACACATGATTAGCAAGTGTACTTACTTGCTGGAGGGCTAATGAATGAGTTCTCTGTTGAATATGCATGTTTGGAACTCACCAAAGTAGGGTTCGTTGGGACAGCCCTTCAGACGCACGCCTCTGGGGCTCGTCTCAATCAGGAAGTGCCTCACCAACTCGCTCGTGATGTCACCAACTGCCAAAAAACAAAACAGTAAACACATCCTTTAATCAAAGGTCTCTGATCGAAGGTCCGTTTTTGCACTTTCACTCCTAATGATTAAGGTTGGGATTTGGGTTAGGGTGATCTGATCCTAGACCTGCGACTAAGATTAAAGATCTACTGTACCTTTCTTGTTGGCCTGGGCGGTGGGAGGTGGGCAGGCCACCTTCATGGCCAGGCCGTAGGCCCCTCTGAAGGAGTGGCTGTCCCTGATGACGAAGGCCCCTGGCTCCCTGTCTCTCAGCAGACTGATGGCCTGCTCTCTGGAGATGTCTGGCTTGTACCAGAACTTAGACGTGTCCTGGACAAACTTCACGTTCAGCCTGATGTCTGGACTCTGGTCTGTAGAAGTAGTGACAATGGTGAAAGCAATGAAATAGGGATGATTCTGAGACTTTCGTCCATCAAAATAAGCACTGATTGACTGTACAGTTTCTGCTGTGCATGATTGAGTATGACCGCTCACTTGGCTAGATCTGAATAGATTGAATAGTTAGGCAGAGACTAGGGCTAGATGCTATTTAGGATTGGACCTCCTCTCTCACCATAGATGGAGAATTTGGAGAGGTCGGGTAGGGTGTGAGAGGTGGACACACTGGGCGTGCTGCCTCCACTGGGAAAGGTGGGTATGGTGGTCTTCCCATCCAGAGTCCCATACGACAGCCCCACATTGGACCTCTCTCCACTGGGCATCCGCCTCTTCTCTGGAAGCATCGGCTGGGGCGACACTGGGAAGGAGGGCGTGGGTGGTGCCCCCTGTCTGTCATCGGGCGTAGTGTGGCCACTGGCCATCGGGTGGCGCCCCATCAAAGGGCTAGGAGGGACGGCGGCGGTTCTGGAGCCTCTTGAGGGGATCACAGGGCTGCCGGGGACTTGCACCCTGTTTCCATTGGGCGGTGTGGGGTGACGAGCCAGACCCGGGCTGGCCTGGTTGGCCAGGCGGCGCTGGAGGGCGGGGCTTGGTGGGGTGTTGGTGGCCACCGTGCGGTGGAGTGTGTTGGGGCTTCCGGGGACGGTGTGGAGGGGGCCCACGACGCTGACCTGGGATCCCTCAGGGGAGTGGGGGCTGTAGGACGGAACGGGGGTGTGCTGGGCACTCTCCAAGGGGTGGGAGGGGAAGCCGGAGTCAGCCTGGAGCCGAATGGAGGAAGTCATCCTCATGCTGCAGAGAGAGAGAAACACTGAGCTGTAACCTAGGACTATCTTTATTTCTCTTATTTCAAGAGTTTCCAAACTCTGTGCCCCAGGAACAGTACAGTACTCACCCGTCTGGGCTGTGGATGGGACTACTGGAAGATATAGGATCATTTAGGGGGTGTCCACCATAACCACGACCGTCTGTAGTGAAAACACACACACATATATTATTATTACACTGTTATTGGCAGGCTAAACAGGGAGTGAAAGGGATGCTGTTATGAGGGGGACCGACAGAAACCTGGCGAGGTCATTCCCAAAACAGTACAAAAAGAAAAT
>NC_092153.1:11790871-11840871 GCF_045791955.1 Oncorhynchus clarkii lewisi | reverse complement strand
GGTAGAAAAGAGTTTGGCAGGGTTGGCGTGGTGGACTGGACACAGTAATCTGAAGATTCCATCAGTTTTCCAGTGGAGGAAAAGAGTTTGGCAGGGTTGGCGTGGTGGACTGGACACAGTAATCTGAAGATTCCATCAATTTTCCAGTGGTAGAAAAGAGTTTGGCAGGGTTGGTGTGGTGGACTGGACACAGTAGTCTGAAGATTCCATCAGTTTTCCAGTGGTAGAAAAGAGTTTGGCAGGGTTGGTGTGGTGGACTGGACACAGTAATCTGAAGATTCCATCAGTTTTCCAGTGGTAGAAAAGAGTTTGGCAGGGTTGGCGTGGTGGACTGGACACAGTAATCTGAAGATTCCATCAGTTTTCCAGCGGAGGAAAAGAGTTTGGCAGGGTTGGTGTGGTGGACTGGACACAGTAATCTGAAGATTCCATCAGTTTTCCAGTGGTAGAAAATAGTTTGGCAGGGTTGGCGTGGTGGACTGGACACAGTAATCTGAAGATTCCATCAGTTTTCCAGTGGTAGAAAAGAGTTTGTCAGGGTTGGCGTGGTGGACTGGACACAGTAATCTGAAGATTCCATCAGTTTTCCAGTGGTAGAAAATAGTTTGGCAGGGTTGGCGTGGTGGACTGGACACAGTAATCTGAAGATTCCATCAGTTTTCCAGTGGTAGAAAAGAGTTTGGCAGGGTTGGCGTGGTGGACTGGACACAGTAATCTGAAGATTCCATCAGTTTTCCAGTGGAGGAAAAGAGTTTGGCAGGGTTGGCGTGGTGGACTGGACACAGTAATCTGAAGATTCCATCAGTTTTCCAGCGGAGGAAAAGAGTTTGGCAGGGTTGGTGTGGTGGACTGGACACAGTAATCTGAAGATTCCATCAGTTTTCCAGTGGTAGAAAAGAGTTTGGCAGGGTTGGCGTGGTGGACTGGACACAGTAATCTGAAGATTCCATCAGTTTTCCAGTGGTAGAAAAGAGTTTGGCAGGGTTGGCGTTGTGGACTGGACACAGTAATCTGAAGATTCCATCAGTTTTCCAGTGGTAGAAAAGAGTTTGGCAGGGTTGGCGTGGTGGACTGGACACAGTAATCTGAAGATTCCATCAGTTTTCCAGTGGAGGAAAAGAGTTTTGCAGGGTTGGAGTGGTGGACTGGACACAGTAATCTGAAGATTCCATCAGTTTTCCAGTGGAGGAAAATAGTTTGGCAGGGTTGGCGTGGTGGACTGGACACAGTAATCTGAAGATTCCATCAGTTTTCCAGTGGTAGAAAAGAGTTTGGCAGGGTTGGCGTTGTGGACTGGACACAGTAATCTGAAGATTCCATCAGTTTTCCAGTGGTAGAAAAGAGTTTGGCAGGGTTGGCGTGGTGGACTGGACACAGTAATCTGAAGATTCCATCAGTTTTCCAGTGGTAGAAAAGAGTTTGGCAGGGTTGGCGTGGTGGACTGGACACAGTAATCTGAAGATTCCATCAGTTTTCCAGTGGTAGAAAAGAGTTTGGCAGGGTTGGCGTGGTGGACTGGACACAGTAATCTGAAGATTCCATCAGTTTTCCAGTGGTAGAAAAGAGTTTGGCAGGGTTGGTGTGGTGGACTGGACACAGTAATCTGAAGATTCCATCAGTTTTCCAGTGGTAGAAAAGAGTTTGGCAGGGTTGGCGTGGTGGACTGGACACAGTAATCTGAAGATTCCATCAGTTTTCCAGTGGTAGAAAATAGTTTGGCAGGGTTGGCGTGGTGGACTGGACACAGTAATCTGAAGATTCCATCAGTTTTCCAGTGGTAGAAAAGAGTTTGGCAGGGTTGGCGTGGTGGACTGGACACAGTAATCTGAAGATTCCATCAGTTTTCCAGTGGTAGAAAAGAGTTTGGCAGGGTTGGTGTGGTGGACTGGACACAGTAATCTGAAGATTCCATCAGTTTTCCAGTGGTAGAAAAGAGTTTGGCAGGGTTGGAGTGGTGGACTGGACACAGTAATCTGAAGATTCCATCAGTTGTCCAGCGGAGGAAAAGAGTTTGGCAGGGTTGGCGGGGTGGACTGGACACAGTAATCTGAAGATTCCATCAGTTTTCCAGTGGTAGAAAAGAGTTTGGCAGGGTTGGCGTGGTGGACTGGACACAGTAATCTGAAGATTCCATCAGTTTTCCAGTGGTAGAAAAGAGTTTGGCAGGGTTGGCGTGGTGGACTGGACACAGTAATCTGAAGATTCCATCAGTTTTCCAGTGGTAGAAAAGAGTTTGGCAGGGTTGGCGTGGTGGACTGGACACAGTAATCTGAAGATTCCATCAGTTTTCCAGTGGTAGAAAAGAGTTTGGCAGGGTTGGCGTGGTGGACTGGACACAGTAATCTGAAGATTCCATCAGTTTTCCAGTGGTAGAAAAGAGTTTGGCAGGGTTGGTGTGGTGGACTGGACACAGTAATCTGAAGATTCCATCAGTTTTCCAGTGGTAGAAAAGAGTTTGGCAGGGTTGGCGTGGTGGACTGGACACAGTAATCTGAAGATTCCATCAGTTTTCCAGTGGTAGAAAAGAGTTTGGCAGGGTTGGCGTGGTGGACTGGACACAGTAATCTGAAGATTCCATCAGTTTTCCAGTGGTAGAAAAGAGTTTGGCAGGGTTGGCGTGGTGGACTGGACACAGTAATCTGAAGATTCCATCAGTTTTCCAGTGGAGGAAAAGAGTTTGGCAGGGTTGGCGTGGTGGACTGGACACAGTAATCTGAAGATTCCATCAATTTTCCAGTGGTAGAAAAGAGTTTGGCAGGGTTGGTGTGGTGGACTGGACACAGTAGTCTGAAGATTCCATCAGTTTTCCAGTGGTAGAAAAGAGTTTGGCAGGGTTGGTGTGGTGGACTGGACACAGTAATCTGAAGATTCCATCAGTTTTCCAGTGGTAGAAAAGAGTTTGGCAGGGTTGGCGTGGTGGACTGGACACAGTAATCTGAAGATTCCATCAGTTTTCCAGCGGAGGAAAAGAGTTTGGCAGGGTTGGTGTGGTGGACTGGACACAGTAATCTGAAGATTCCATCAGTTTTCCAGTGGTAGAAAAGAGTTTGGCAGGGTTGGCGTGGTGGACTGGACACAGTAATCTGAAGATTCCATCAGTTTTCCAGTGGTAGAAAAGAGTTTGGCAGGGTTGGCGTGGTGGACTGGACACAGTAATCTGAAGATTCCATCAGTTTTCCAGTGGTAGAAAATAGTTTGGCAGGGTTGGCGTGGTGGACTGGACACAGTAATCTGAAGATTCCATCAGTTTTCCAGTGGTAGAAAAGAGTTTGGCAGGGTTGGCGTGGTGGACTGGACACAGTAATCTGAAGATTCCATCAGTTTTCCAGTGGTAGAAAAGAGTTTGGCAGGGTTGGTGTGGTGGACTGGACACAGTAATCTGAAGATTCCATCAGTTTTCCAGTGGTAGAAAAGAGTTTGGCAGGGTTGGCGTGGTGGACTGGACACAGTAATCTGAAGATTCCATCAGTTTTCCAGTGGTAGAAAAGAGTTTGGCAGGGTTGGCGTGGTGGACTGGACACAGTAATCTGAAGATTCCATCAGTTTTCCAGTGGTAGAAAAAAGTTTGGCAGGGTTGGCGTGGTGGACTGGACACAGTAATCTGAAGATTCCATCAGTTTTCCAGTGGAGGAAAAGAGTTTGGCAGGGTTGGCGTGGTGGACTGGACACAGTAATCTGAAGATTCCATCAATTTTCCAGTGGTAGAAAAGAGTTTGGCAGGGTTGGTGTGGTGGACTGGACACAGTAGTCTGAAGATTCCATCAGTTTTCCAGTGGTAGAAAAGAGTTTGGCAGGGTTGGTGTGGTGGACTGGACACAGTAATCTGAAGATTCCATCAGTTTTCCAGTGGTAGAAAAGAGTTTGGCAGGGTTGGCGTGGTGGACTGGACACAGTAATCTGAAGATTCCATCAGTTTTCCAGCGGAGGAAAAGAGTTTGGCAGGGTTGGTGTGGTGGACTGGACACAGTAATCTGAAGATTCCATCAGTTTTCCAGTGGTAGAAAAGAGTTTGGCAGGGTTGGCGTGGTGGACTGGACACAGTAATCTGAAGATTCCATCAGTTTTCCAGTGGTAGAAAAGAGTTTGGCAGGGTTGGCGTTGTGGACTGGACACAGTAATCTGAAGATTCCATCAGTTTTCCAGTGGTAGAAAAGAGTTTGGCAGGGTTGGCGTGGTGGACTGGACACAGTAATCTGAAGATTCCATCAGTTTTCCAGTGGAGGAAAAGAGTTTTGCAGGGTTGGAGTGGTGGACTGGACACAGTAATCTGAAGATTCCATCAGTTTTCCAGTGGTAGAAAATAGTTTGGCAGGGTTGGCGTGGTGGACTGGACACAGTAATCTGAAGATTCCATCAGTTTTCCAGTGGTAGAAAAGAGTTTGGCAGGGTTGGCGTTGTGGACTGGACACAGTAATCTGAAGATTCCATCAGTTTTCCAGTGGTAGAAAAGAGTTTGGCAGGGTTGGCGTGGTGGACTGGACACAGTAATCTGAAGATTCCATCAGTTTTCCAGTGGAGGAAAAGAGTTTTGCAGGGTTGGAGTGGTGGACTGGACACAGTAATCTGAAGATTCCATCAGTTTTCCAGTGGTAGAAAATAGTTTGGCAGGGTTGGCGTGGTGGACTGGACACAGTAATCTGAAGATTCCATCAGTTTTCCAGTGGAGGAAAAGAGTTTGGCAGGGTTGGCGTGGTGGACTGGACACAGTAATCTGAAGATTCCATCAGTTTTCCAGTGGTAGAAAAGAGTTTGGCAGGGTTGGTGTGGTGGACTGGACACAGTAATCTGAAGATTCCATCAGTTTTCCAGTGGTAGAAAAGAGTTTGGCAGGGTTGGCGTGGTGGACTGGACACAGTAATCTGAAGATTCCATCAGTTTTCCAGCGGAGGAAAAGAGTTTGGCAGGGTTGGTGTGGTGGACTGGACACAGTAATCTGAAGATTCCATCAGTTTTCCAGTGGTAGAAAAGAGTTTGGCAGGGTTGGCGTGGTGGACTGGACACAGTAATCTGAAGATTCCATCAGTTTTCCAGTGGTAGAAAATAGTTTGGCAGGGTTGGCGTGGTGGACTGGACACAGTAATCTGAAGATTCCATCAGTTTTCTAGTGGAGGAAAAGAGTTTGGCAGGGTTGGCGTGGTGGACTGGACACAGTAATCTGAAGATTCCATCAGTTTTCCAGTGGTAGAAAAGAGTTTGGCAGGGTTGGCGTGGTGGACTGGACACAGTAATCTGAAGATTCCATCAGTTTTCCAGTGGAGGAAAAGAGTTTGGCAGGGTTGGCGTGGTGGAGTGGACACAGTAATCTGAAGATTCCATCAGTTTTCCAGTGGAGGAAAAGAGTTTGGTAGGGTTGGCGTGGTGGACTGGACACAGTAATCTGAAGATTCCATCAGTTTTCCAGTGGAGGAAAAGAGTTTGGCAGGGTTGGCGTGGTGGACTGGACACAGTAATCTGAAGATTCCATCAGTTTTCCAGTGGTAGAAAAGAGTTTGGCAGGGTTGGCGTGGTGGACTGGACACAGTAATCTGAAGATTCCATCAGTTTTCCAGTGGTAGAAAAGAGTTTGGCAGGGTTGGAGTGGTGGACTGGACACAGTAATCTGAAGATTCCATCAGTTTTCCAGTGGAGGAAAAGAGTTTGGCAGGGTTGGCGTGGTGGACTGGACACAGTAATCTGAAGATTCCATCAGTTTTCCAGTGGTAGAAAAGAGTTTGGCAGGGTTGGCGTGGTGGACTGGACACAGTAATCTGAAGATTCCATCAGTTTTCCAGTGGTGGAAAAGAGTTTGGCAGGGTTGGCGTGGTGGACTGGACACAGTAATCTGAAGATTCCATCAGTTTTCCAGTGGAGGAAAAGAGTTTGGCAGGGTTGGCGTGGTGGACTGGACACAGTAATCTGAAGATTCCATCAGTTTTCCAGTGGAGGAAAAGAGTTTGGCAGGGTTGGCGTGGTGGACTGGACACAGTAATCTGAAGATTCCATCAGTTTTCCAGTGGTAGAAAAGAGTTTGGCAGGGTTTGCGTGGTGGACTGGACACAGTAATCTGAAGATTCCATCAGTTTTCCAGTGGTAGAAAAGAGTTTGGCAGGGTTGGCGTGGTGGACTGGACACAGTAATCTGAAGATTCCATCAGTTTTCCAGTGGTGGAAAAGAGTTTGGCAGGGTTGGCGTGGTGGACTGGACACAGTAATCTGAAGATTCCATCAGTTTTCCAGTGGAGGAAAAGAGTTTGGCAGGGTTGGCGTGGTGGACTGGACACAGTAATCTGAAGATTCCATCAGTTTTCCAGTGGAGGAAAAGAGTTTGGCAGGGTTGGCGTGGTGGACTGGACACAGTAATCTGAAGATTCCATCAGTTTTCCAGTGGTAGAAAAGAGTTTGGCAGTGTTGGCGTGGTGGACTGGACACAGTAATCTGAAGATTCCATCAGTTTTCCAGTGGTAGAAAAGAGTTTGGCAGGGTTGGCGTGGTGGACGGGACACAGTAATCTGAAGATTCCATCAGTTTTCCAGTGGTAGAAAAGAGTTTGGCAGGGTTGGCGTGGTGGACTGGACACAGTAATCTGAAGATTCCATCAGTTTTCCAGTGGTAGAAAAGAGTTTGGCAGGGTTGGCGTGGTGGACTGGACACAGTAATCTGAAGATTCCATCAGTTTTCCAGTGGTAGAAAAGAGTTTGGCAGGGTTGGCGTGGTGGACTGGACACAGTAATCTGAAGATTCCATCAGTTTTCCAGTGGTAGAAAAGAGTTTGGCAGGGTTGGCGTGGTGGACTGGACACAGTAATCTGAAGATTCCATCAGTTTTCCAGTGGTAGAAAAGAGTTTGGCAGGGTTGGCGTGGTGGACTGGACACAGTAATCTGAAGATTCCATCAGTTTTCCAGTGGTAGAAAAGAGTTTGGCAGGGTTGGTGTGGTGGACTGGACACAGTAATCTGAAGATTCCATCAGTTTTCCAGTGGTAGAAAAGAGTTTGGCAGGGTTGGCGTGGTGGACTGGACACAGTAATCTGAAGATTCCATCAGTTTTCCAGTGGTAGAAAAGAGTTTGGCAGGGTTGGTTTGGTGGACTGGACACAGTAATCTGAAGATTCCATCAGTTTTCCAGCGGAGGAAAAGAGTTTGGCAGGGTTGGCGTGGTGGACTGGACACAGTAATCTGAAGATTCCATCAGTTTTCCAGTGGTAGAAAAGAGTTTGGCAGGGTTGGTGTGGTGGACTGGGCACAGTAATCTGAAGATTCCATCAGTTTTCCAGCGGAGGAAAAGAGTTTGGCAGGGTTGGAGTGGTGGACTGGACACAGTAATCTGAAGATTCCATCAGTTTTCCAGCGGAGGAAAAGAGTTTGGCAGGGTTGGCGTGGTGGACTGGACACAGTAATCTGAAGATTCCATCAGTTTTCCAGTGGTAGAAAAGAGTTTGGCAGGGTTGGCGTGGTGGACTGGACACAGTAATCTGAAGATTCCATCAGTTTTCCAGTGGTAGAAAAGAGTTTGGCAGGGTTGGCGTGGTGGACTGGACACAGTAATCTGAAGATTCCATCAGTTTTCCAGTGGTGGAAAAGAGTTTGGCAGGGTTGGCGTGGTGGACTGGACACAGTAATCTGAAGATTCCATCAGTTTTCCAGCGGAGGAAAAGAGTTTGGCAGGGTTGGCGTGGTGGACTGGACACAGTAATCTGAAGATTCCATCAGTTTTCCAGTGGTAGAAAAGAGTTTGGCAGGGTTGGCGTGGTGGACTGGACACAGTAATCTGAAGATTCCATCAGTTTTCCAGTGGTAGAAAAGAGTTTGGCAGGGTTGGCGTGGTGGACTGGACACAGTAATCTGAAGATTCCATCAGTTTTACAGTGGTAGAAAAGAGTTTGGCAGGGTTGGCGTGGTGGACTGGACACAGTAATCTGAAGATTCCATCAGTTTTCCAGTGGTAGAAAAGAGTTTGGCAGGGTTGGCGTGGTGGACTGGACACAGTAATCTGAAGATTCCATCAGTTTTCCAGTGGTAGAAAAGAGTTTGGCAGGGTTGGCGTGGTGGACTGGACACAGTAATCTGAAGATTCCATCAGTTTTCCAGTGGTAGAAAAGAGTTTGGCAGGGTTGGCGTGGTGGACTGGACACAGTAATCTGAAGATTCCATGCATCTTCCACTTACCAAAGAGTCCCACATCAATTCTTTGTCTGTCTGTTTCAAAGATAGTGCCTCCAGAGAGGGCAGGCAGGGGCCAGAGCAGGGGTAGTGGGGCAGGGTAAAGGGAGTAGATGGAGGGGGGTATCTGGGGGCTCAAAGCAGGTCCTTACTTCAACTACAGTGTGGCGGTGACCACTGCAGGAATAGGGAGCCCTAACCCTGCTTGGTCCCAAATAAGTCCAAAAGCAGTCTGTCTATTGAAATGATCATGTGTCAAGCATTAAGATAAATACAGATAGATAAAGTATTTATCTCTATGGTATCTCTACGGTGCCAAGAAGCAATCTACTGTCTAACCTGACATAATTTATAGGTCATAGTGATGAAACTACAATACATTATTATCTTCTATCTATTCCTGTGTGGCTCAGTTGGTAGAGCATGTAACTTGCCAGGGTTGTGGGTTTGACCCCCACAGAGGAACCGTATGAAAAAGTTAAATGATGTATGCATTCACTACTGTAAGTCGCTCTGGATAAGTGTGTCTGCTAAATGATTCAAATGTCATTTTTCAGTTTTATTCCCAGTCTCTCTCATCAGGGAATTAGTATTAGTTTACACTGAATCATCTCTACAAGAAAAAGAATGGTGTTATTGAATCCATTTAGGAAACCCACCACCACCGATTAGTCCCAATCAAAACACCAACAATTGAACATTACAGTAACAGCAGTGACTTTCTCTGGCCCTGTCCAAATAATGTCAGAACGCATCGTTCCTCCCTTATAAGAAGGCAGTAAAGAAGGACGCATCTTAAAAGCATTGGAACTGGGCCCCCTTCTACAACCACTTATTGTGCATCACTTTAGGCTGCAACTGCAAGTACGAAAGATACTACATGCTTAACGTTTATGACAGTAAGGTCTACTGGCGCCCTCTGTCTGCACGGAGGTGAACTTACACATGTTGAAGTAAGGGGTCTGAGGTGAGACAGGGAAGGCAGGGGTCAGGGGGTGGGCCTCACCACCACTGCTGAACATAGGACTGACAGCAGCCCGACCGTCAGCATCATCATCCCCATACGCCTCGCGGTAGCTGTGCATGGGGCCCTGGAAGGAGGGGACACAGCACACACGCAACACACACACAACACACGCCCACCCACATACACAGAAGGAGCCAGAAAATACACACGGACAAGGACAATACACACATAGAGGTAATGCAAACAGGCACAGACAGAAAATAACACACAGATACAAATACGGACAGAGATAGCGACACATTACAAACGCACACACACCAACACAAAGTCCACATAGACACACACACACACACACACACACACACACACACACACACACACACACACACACATGGTTACTCTCACAGTGAAACAATGAACTATTCAATGAATGGAAGACCATTTTAAGCTGATAAAGACTAGAGAGAGAGAGCTTGCTGCCTGTGGCTGGACAGGGGTATGTACTCTACCTCTCTGGGTCTTCCTCCAGGGTTGTGGATGTGGAAGTCTGACGAGTGGACAGGGGAGCGCACCGGCGCCCCCGTGTGGACTGGAGGGTCCTCGTTGCCACTCTGGTAGTGCCCCTCGCTAGTGGTCCGACGACGGACGGTCTCCTGAGCCTCCTCCGGCGTCATCCCATGGGAACGCATCCCTGGAACGCCAACAACAGAGTCAGGAATTCCCAAAGGCTTTCCTTCAGTTTCAGGAATGTATTTAGGAAGCATAATCACTTTAGTGGGGATCTAAAATATGGATCTGGAAATAAGTTTCAGAGTGTGTCTACACTGTATATTCCAGGTTTCATACATCATTCCAAACTTAAAATAAGTGATTTGCTTATTTTAAGAGGAATGTTGTCACGAGAGAGAGAGAGAGAGAGAGAGAGGGGGGGGGGGAGAGAGAGGGAGAGAGAGAGAGAGAGAGGGAGAGAGAGAGAGAGAGAGAGAGAGAGAGAGAGGGAGAGAGAGAGAGAGAGAGAGAGGGGGGGGGGGAGAGAGAGAGAGAGAGAGAGAGGGAGAGAGAGAGAGAGAGAGAGAGAGAGAGAGAGAGAGAGAGAGAGAGAGAGAGAGAGAGAGAGAGAGAGAGAGGACAAACCAGAGAAAGAATAAGAGCGATGGCGGTCAGATTGTGGCGTAGTGGAAATGCTTTCGTTGATGCCCTGAATACGAGCGTTGTACTCTGCTCACAGTGGGGGTGGTGGATAGGAGGCAGAGGAGGAGGTGGAGGAGGAAGAGAAGGAGGAGGAAGGAGGTGCAGGGGCAGATGCAACGGCGTGAAGGGTGGTCCAACAGAGCAGAGGAATGGATGGACAGAACAAGAGACAGAAACAGAAAAAGACAGAGAGAAAAAATGAATAAAGGAAAATGAACGTTTTATTCTGTGAAGTCATTAAGAAACAGAATAAAGATGGAAGTTAAAATGAGATATGAGAGAAATTAGAGCAGGGATAGAACCAAAATGTGCACATTCTGGAATCCCCCAGAAACGGATTAGGGAAACACTGCTTCACCATACATTAGTGTTAGGACATGTTTCCTGTTCTGTGTGGACCGCGGGAAGACTAGCTGCTGCTTTCACAACAGCTAATGGGGATCCTAATAAAATACCAAACACCAAGTCAACATCTGCGGTAGAAAGACAAAGGCAACTACCAAATAAGCCCACTTGGTGGCATCTGTGAGAACCATACCATACGCTTCCATACGTGGCGGGACGTGAATGTGGAAAATGCATGGTAGCTGAGAACTCAACCAGCATGTCTATTCTTACCACCTTAAATCTCATCTCCATGGTGTCCAACTCTCCCCTCGCTGTAGGACACAGCTCTGAGCTCACCGTAGGTTCAGACCATATCTGTCCTGCACAACTAAGAGTTTCTATCTAGCTAGCGCAATGCCATGATGATTCCACCTATTACCAAGGTCAGACAAAGCTGGGGACATGAAACAGTATCTTATATTTCCAATATAGAATTAGATATATTAGAGTACATGTAAACAGTAGCTTCTATTTCCAATATAGAATTAGATATATTAGAGTACATGTAAACAGTAGCTTCTATTTCCAGTATAGAATTTGATATATTAGAGTACATGTAAACAGTAGCTTCTATTTCCAATATAGAACTAGATATATTAGAGTACTTGTAAACAGTAGCTTCTATTTCCAATATAGAATTAGATATATTAGAGTACATGTAAACAGTAGCTTTTATTTCCAATATAGAATTAGATATATTAGAGTACATGTAAACAGTAGCTTCTATTTCCAATATAGAATTAGATATATTAGAGTACATGTAAACAGTGCACATCACTGAATAAGCCAGTGGTGATAGAATGCCGTTGATATACTGCATTTGACTATGACTGTGCTTCTCACAGTTCACAGCATGTTCCGGAACAAAGCGTTCATTGTGACTCTCAGCGGTGCCTGTAAGGATGACAGTCAAAACAAGGTCCCCTTGCAACTGTCCCTGCTAACGAATGTTTGGTAACAGTTATAAGGTGTTATTATGTAGTAGTGGCAGGTAGCCTAGTGGTTAGAGCGGTGGGCCAGTAACCGGAAGGTTGCTGAATCGAATCCCTGAGCTGACAAGGTAAAAATCTGTCGTTCTCCCCCTGTTCCCTAACCCACTGTTCCCCGGGTGCTGAAGACGTGGATGTGGATTAAGACAGCCCCCCCCACCTCTCTGATTCAGAGGGGTTGGGTTAAATACACATTTCAGTTGTACAACTTTCCTAATGCATTATAATACTTGTCACAAGCACATATGACATCATTATAATGTATTTTTGCTTGTATGTATTGTGACAGCGAATACCTCTGCTTTTGAAAATGACATAATGAAACATGAAATATGAAAATGACAGAAAATGGTGAAACTAAACAGGGATATTCAATCTAATCCTCAATCCGGTAGTGACTTACCAGCGATGCGTTGAGCCACCAGGCCCTCCAGGTTGAGGTTCTCCTCCTCAGGTTCTGGCTCCTTGAGAAGGGGGGAAGAGTTGGGGAGGGGGGAGGAGGAGGTGCTGTAGCCATGATAGGGAGACCCTCCCTTGCGGTCTGGGGAGTGGGACACCACCGTCCCACCTGGGTACGAGTTCAGGGGCTTCATCTGGAGCTGTCCGAAGATGGGGGAGGAGTCAGAGGGGTAGAGGGGGGAACCAGGCCCCTGGGCTGGGTGCATGTGGTAGGGCTCGGGGGGGTGTATGGGAGTGGTGTTTGTATGGGGCTGGTACGAGGCGGACCTCGGGGGGACATACGACAGGGGAGACTCAGCCACAGGACTCTGAATGGGCGATGTTGAAACCCGGCCAGCCGTCGACCTCAGAGGCTGTCCGAAGGCATTGTAGTTAATGTTATAGCCATGGATGGCTGAGTCTGCCTGGTAGGACGGCCTGGCCAGAGATTGGGAGAAGGGGATCTGGGCTGGCCCTCCTACTCTGTTCTCACCAGAGGGGGCGCTGTAGGACTTGGGAACCTGTCCTGTGTGTGGGTCCAGATCCAGCATCAGCATGTCGAGGGCTTCGATGGACTGCTCTATGTCGTGCTGAGAGGCGGTGGGGGGGAAGTGGGGCAGACTGTGGGTGCTCTGTAAGGGAGGACCGAAGGGGTCGTCTGGCAGACTGTACTGGTGCCATGCGCTCAGCCCCCTCTGGACTGCCTCCCTGCTACTGGTGCTCCTCTCAGGGGCCCTGGGCAGCTTGTGGCCTCCAGGCTCGGGGGTCCCGAAGGACTGGGAACGCTGCATATTCCCGTTCTGGTAACTGTTAGGAGAGTACTCCTCCTCCTGGGGCGAACTGGAGTCCATGATCCGCTCCTGTGCCGACGTAGAAGTCCGTACCCGGTGCACCGGCATCTCCCGTAGCTTCTCTAGGTATGGCCCGTCGTTCTGCCTATTAATGCGTATCTGTGATTGGTAGTACAGCTCTGCGGGCGTGGCCTGGCCCTCCAATGACGAGAGTGTTCCCAGACTGTCCACGCTGTTACCCTCCTGACTGATGTGCAGCTCGTCGTCCAAGATGTCCGTCTCGCGCTCTTCGGCGGAGGGGGCTGCAATGAGCCGGGTATGCCCGCTGACGTGCACCTGGGCTGGGACAAGGTGGCGTACTGCCCCCCCGGGGCTGGTGGAGGTAGCCAGGTAGGCCTGGCGGTGGAGCATGGGGGCCTCAAGGCCACTCAGAAGCTGGTCCAACTCTCTCTTCTCCTGGGGACTGAGAGGGGGATGACTGGGCGTGTTGTGGTTCTGGTTGGTGTTCACCGCTCCATGCAGCAACAGACTGTGGTCATCGGTACGATCGGTTTTGACGGATGCTGTCGAGTTCCCAGAGTCACTGCTGACCGAAAGGGCGTGGTCGACCGCAGGCAGGGAGGCGTGGCCCACTACCGGGAGGGTGCGGTCAGAACTTGGGAGGGTGTGGTCAGGGTGTTGGGGGGTGTGGTCTGCGTTGGTTAGGGGGTGGTCAAGGACGGGAAGGCCGTTGATTGTGACCACTCCATCGAGGGACTCTTTCTTTGTGACTCGGGCATACAGGCTGCCGTCGAGGGGGCCTTGGGTGTGAACAACGTCTGAAAGAGAGAAGAAGAATACATGCTATTAAAAGGTGTGCAAACAAAGAGGAGAAACGAACACATTTCTGATTTTGAAAACTCCTCACAAACGACCCAACATCACAGTCACTTTCACACCACAGGGACTTGTGCCTGACTCCTAACTGTTTCCTGAGACTGGACCACGACAGCTAGTCCTCCATGGAAAAGAGAATTCACTCCATCCTCCAAGGAGACACAACTTAATGGAAGCTTAAGTCAACACAGCATATTAATCTTCTAATACAGTAGTGTTGAGTGCATATATGTATATACATACACATCCAGGTCTTTCAGCCCTAAACACATGGAGCCTCCAGCCCACCATAACAGCCCTGGCTCTGGCTCTGGTCTAGTATAAGTACATTAGGGGTCCAAGCATCCCAGTCCAGGACCTGTCATGATGCGTCAGGCAGCACAACCCTACATGGCGTGACAAGGACCCCCGCACCACCGTCTGTGGAACATCTCCCAAACACAGTGCACGAACTCGCCATGGCAACGACAGAATTACCACATCAGAATTCCCAGATTCTTCAATATCAGAATCTACAGTATGTGAGAACACCAGAATTCCTATGTTATATATACAGTGTATGTCATTTGACATGTCCTGTGTCTATCTATATGAACGCAGCACGTTTCATTTGCTGAGGTGATTTTGTCACTGAGTAACTGTTTTTATGCATCGATGTCAGCATGCTGTGTATAATCCTCAGATGTTCTCCCATGCAGATGGGTTGGTTACATCACTCTTGATTTAAGGCCAGCATTTCCGATAATAGCCACCTCTCAAGTTTGGCAGGAGTCCCTGGCAACCTCCAGCACCCATTTCCTGGACCAATCACTCCACCAACCAATTCCTCAACAACTGGTCTCACAACAACTCTAAACTTGACCATGTCTGATGATGAATGATGGCATTAAGATCAAGAGGCATGTTTCAAACAATATGAGGCCCAATTTGAGACCAGAAACTCAGGTTCATATTGATTACAATGCCCTGCATCATCTTTGTTCTCCTATAAACGTCTCCAGAATATTTTCAGGACCATATTGACCATGAAAACACACACACACACACACACACGCACACGCGCACACACACACACACACACACACACACACACACACACACACACACACACACACACACCTCTACATCTCAAAAAGACCCCCCTTCTCTTTCAACAGCTGCTTAGAGGAACATGTGATATCTGGTCATCGGGAGCAGCTTCTGAACATCAGCACAGCAGGGTGTTAGTTGGTGGGGGGGTTCCACAGTGACACATGGAGAGGTTCTCTGACCACAGCTATTTACGAGGCCATGTCAACAATGCTACAGTAGCAGAATGAGAGAGAGAGAGGAGAGAGAAAGAGAAGAGGGAGAAAGCTACCCTTGCTTACCCACCAGAACACACTGTTCCTTATTTTTGTAGGGAACTTCTAGTGCTCCTGATATTGCCCGCAAAATACTTCCCAGTCCAGAACAGTTTGACTGATAACCTACTTCAAGCCAAGTCCAAGTCCTGAATCAACTCCTATGAAAGCTTTTCTTACCTGGAGATAGAGTTATTCTCTTCCTCCTTCCTTTCTGTGTTTTCTTTCCTTTAGTTTGATTAAATAGAGTAGCCCTTTGCCATCACACTTGGTTTGGTTGAGATGAAGGGGAGAAATCCTTCACTAGGCTATGATTCAAATGATACTGAGTTGGCATAGCCTTCCCCTCCCTCTCTCATTGGTTGGGAGGAGACAGAGATGTGCCACCCTTCACCTATTGATGTTGGGATTGGGCGAGGTGGGGTGGAGCTAGTCCATTCCCTGGGGAGTTGAACTATGAGTTGTGAGCTGTGAGCTGGTCCAGTGGAATCTGTCAGTTCCTTCCTGGCATTGGGAGTTTCCTAAAACTACAACACCCACGCAGCTAACCACCCTGAGCCCTGGCCTGGACCCACTCCTACACAGTGACATCACTCACACTCACACTGGGGTTTCCCTGGCCTCTCTCTCTCTAGTAATCTATCTGTCTCTATGTCTCTCTCTCACACACACACGCACGCACACGCACCCACACACACACACACACACACACACACACACACACACACACACACACACACACACACACACACACACACACACACTGAGGGTTTGCCTCCTACAGAAGAGGGGAGACCCTTGTTCTCAGAGACTGGGATCATTCAATGGAGAAAACCCAAAAACCAGAGGGGTGACACGTTTCCAGCTGTTGGTGTCTGTTCTGTTAGGAGGAACACATCTCTGTTCTGTTAGGAGGAACACATCTCTGTTCTGTTAGGAGGGACAGATCTCTGTTCTGTTAGGAGGAACACATCTCTGTTCTGTTAGGAGGGACAGATCTCTGTTCTGTTAGGAGGAACACATCTCTGTTCTGTTAGGAGGAACACATCTCTGTTCTGTTAGGAGGAACACATCTCTGTTCTGTTAGGAGGAACACATCTCTGTTCTGTTAGGAGGAACACATCTCTGTTCTGTTAGGAGAGGCAGATCTCTGTTCTGTTAGGAGAGACAGATCTCTGTTCTGTTAGGAGGAACACATCTCTGTTCTGTTAGGAGAGGCAGATCTCTGTTCTGTTAGGAGAGACAGATCTCTGTTCTGTTAGGAGGAACACATCTCTGTTCTGTTAGGAGGAACACATCTCTGTTCTGTTAGGAGAGACAGATCTCTGTTCTGTTAGGAGAGACAGATCTCTGTTCTGTTAGGAGAGGCAGATCTCTGTTCTGTTAGGAGGAACACATCTCTGTTCTGTTAGGAGAGACAGATCTCTGTTCTGTTAGGAGGGACAGATCTCTGTTCTGTTAGGAGGAACACATCTCTGTTCTGTTAGGAGGAACACATCTCTGTTCTGTTAGGAGGAACACATCTCTGTTCTGTTAGGAGGAACACATCTCTGTTCTGTTAGGAGGAACACATCTCTGTTCTGTTAGGAAAGACAGATCTCTGTTCTGTTAGGAGGAACACATCTCTGTTCTGTTAGGAGGAACACATCTCTGTTCTGTTAGGAGAGACAGATCTCTGTTCTGTTAGGAGAGACAGATCTCTGTTCTGTTAGGAGGAACACATCTCTGTTCTGTTAGGAGAGACAGATCTCTGTTCTGTTAGGAGAGACAGATCTCTGTTCTGTTAGGAGAGACAGATCTCTGTTCTGTTAGGAGAGACAGATCTCTGTTCTGTTAGGAGGAACATATCTCTGTTCTGTTAGGAGAGACAGATCTCTGTTCTGTTAGGAGAGGCAGATCTCTGTTCTGTTAGGAGGAACACATCTCTGTTCTGTTAGGAGAGACAGATCTCTGTTCTGTTAGGAGGAACACATCTCTGTTCTGTTAGGAGAGACAGATCTCTGTTCTGTTAGGAGAGGCAGATCTCTGTTCTGTTAGGAGGAACATATCTCTGTTCTGTTAGGAGAGACAGATCTCTGTTCTGTTAGGAGAGGCAGATCTCTGTTCTGTTAGGAGAGGCATATCTCTGTTCTGTTAGGAGAGGCAGATCTCTGTTCTGTTAGGAGGGACAGATCTCTGTTCTGTTAGGAGAGGCAGATCTCTGTTCTGTTAGGAGAGGCAGATCTCTGTTCTGTTAGGAGGGACAGATCTCTGTTCTGTTAGGAGAGACAGATCTATGTTCTGTTAGGAGGGACAGATCTCTGTTCTGTTAGGAGGAACACATCTCTGTTCTGTTAGGAGGAACACATCTCTGTTCTGTTAGGAGGAACACATCTCTGTTCTGTTAGGAGAGACAGATCTATGTTCTGTTAGGAGAGACAGATCTCTGTTCTGTTAGGAGAGACAGATCTCTGTTCTGTTAGGAGGAACACATCTCTGTTCTGTTAGGAGAGACAGATCTCTGTTCTGTTAGGAGAGACAGATCTCTGTTCTGTTAGGAGGGGCAGATCTCTGTTCTGTTAGGAGAGGCAGATCTCTGTTCTGTTAGGAGGAACACATCTCTGTTCTGTTAGGAGGAACACATCTCTGTTCTGTTAGGAGAGACAGATCTCTGTTCTGTTAGGAGAGACAGATCTCTGTTCTGTTAGGAGAGGCAGATCTCTGTTCTGTTAGGAGGGGCAGATCAATGTTCTGTTAGGAGGAACACATCTCTGTTCTGTTAGGAGAGACAGATCTCTGTTCTGTTAGGAGGAACACATCTCTGTTCTGTTAGGAGAGACAGATCTCTGTTCTGTTAGGAGAGGCAGATCTCTGTTCTGTTAGGAGGAACACATCTCTGTTCTGTTAGGAGAGACAGATCTCTGTTCTGTTAGGAGGAACACATCTCTGTTCTGTTAGGAGAGACAGATCTCTGTTCTGTTAGGAGAGACAGATCTCTGTTCTGTTAGGAGGGGCAGATCTCTGTTCTGTTAGGAGAGGCAGATCTCTGTTCTGTTAGGAGGAACACATCTCTGTTCTGTTAGGAGGAACACATCTCTGTTCTGTTAGGAGAGACAGATCTCTGTTCTGTTAGGAGAGACAGATCTCTGTTCTGTTAGGAGGAACACATCTCTGTTCTGTTAGGAGGAACACATCTCTGTTCTGTTAGGAGAGACAGATCTCTGTTCTGTTAGGAGGAACACATCTCTGTTCTGTTAGGAGAGACAGATCTCTGTTCTGTTAGGAGAGACAGATCTCTGTTCTGTTAGGAGAGACAGATCTCTGTTCTGTTAGGAGAGGCATATCTCTGTTCTGTTAGGAGGAACACATCTCTGTTCTGTTAGGAGAGGCAGATCTCTGTTCTGTTAGGAGAGACAGATCTCTGTTCTGTTAGGAGAGGCAGATCTCTGTTCTGTTAGGAGGAACACATCTCTGTTCTGTTAGGAGAGACAGATCTCTGTTCTGTTAGGAGAGACAGATCTCTGTTCTGTTAGGAGAGACATATCTCTGTTCTGTTAGGAGAGGCATATCTCTGTTCTGTTAGGAGGAACACATCTCTGTTCTGTTAGGAGAGACAGATCTCTGTTCTGTTAGGAGAGACAGATCTCTGTTCTGTTAGGAGAGGCAGATCTCTGTTCTGTTAGGAGAGGCAGATCTCTGTTCTGTTAGGAGGGACAGATCTCTGTTCTGTTAGGAGGAACACATCTCTGTTCTGTTAGGAGAGACAGATCTCTGTTCTGTTAGGAGAGGCAGATCTCTGTTCTGTTAGGAGAGGCATATCTCTGTTCTGTTAGGAGAGGCAGATCTCTGTTCTGTTAGGAGGGACAGATCTCTGTTCTGTTAGGAGGGACAGATCTCTGTTCTGTTAGGAGGGACAGATCTCTGTTCTGTTAGGAGAGGCAGATCTCTGTTCTGTTAGGAGAGGCATATCTCTGTTCTGTTAGGAGAGGCAGATCTCTGTTCTGTTAGGAGGGACAGATCTCTGTTCTGTTAGGAGGGACAGATCTCTGTTCTGTTAGGAGGGACAGATCTCTGTTCTGTTAGGAGAGGCAGATCTCTGTTCTGTTAGGAGAGGCAGATCTCTGTTCTGTTAGGAGGGACAGATCTCTGTTCTGTTAGGAGAGACAGATCTCTGTTCTGTTAGGAGGGACAGATCTCTGTTCTGTTAGGAGAGGCACATCTCTGTTCTGTTAGGAGAGGCACATCTCTGTTCTGTTAGGAGAGGCAGATATCTGTTCTGTTAGGAGGGACAGATCTCTGTTCTGTTAGGAGAGGCAGATCTGTTCTGTTAGGAGAGGCAGATCTCTGTTCTGTTAGGAGGGACAGATCTCTGTTCTGTTAGGAGGGACAGATCTCTGTTCTGTTAGGAGGGACAGATCTCTGTTCCGTTAGGAGGGGCAGATCTCTGTTCTGTTAGGAGAGGCAGATCTCTGTTCTGTTAGGAGAGGCAGATCTCTGTTCTGTTAGGAGGGGCAGATCTCTGTTCTGTTAGGAGGGACAGATCTCTGTTCTGTTAGGAGGGACAGATCTCTGTTCTGTTAGGAGAGACAGATCTCTGTTCTGTTAGGAGAGGCAGATCTCTGTTCTGTTAGGAGGGGCAGATCTCTGTTCTGTTAGGAGGGGCAGATCTCTGGAAAAAATAAACTATGATTGGACATGGTGACATTTAACCAAACTCATAAAGTCTAGGGAAGACAGGGAAGAGAGGGGAAAGCAGTGAAAGAAAGGAAATACATGGGAGGATAACTGAGAAAGAGGGAGAGGTTCCCAAACTGTGGTTCATGACTCACTGGTGGTACATGATCACATGACATATTTTCTGGTACCAAAATAGCCTGTTTGTAAATCCTCAAATACACTAATGCTTTTAAATATGGTCCGTGTGTCACGTTCTGACCATCGTTCGTGTGTGTTTTCCTTGTTTTAGTGTTGGTCAGGACGTGAACTGGGTGGGCATTCTATGTTGGATGTCTTGTTTGTCTATTTCTATGTCTGGCCTGATATGGTTCTCAATCAGAGGCAGGTGTTAGTCATTGTCTCTGATTGGGAACCATATTTAGGTAGCCTGGGTTTCACTGTGTGTTTGTGGGTGATTGTCCTTAGTGTTAGTTTGCACCAGTTTAGGCTGTTTCGGTTTTCATTACGTTTATTATTTTGCACTGTTTGTATTTAGATTCGTGTTGCTATAGTCACAATAAACATGGATCGCAATCTACACGCCGCATTTTGGTCCGACTCTCCTTCTCATCAAGAAAACCGTTACAGAATCACCCACCACAAATGGACCAAGCAGCGTGTCGACAGGCAGGAGCAGCGCGAGGAGACGCGCAATAAGGATTTCTGGACATGGGAGGAAATCCTCGACGGGAGAGGACCCTGGGCTAAACCAGGGGAGTGTAGCCGCCCAAAGGTGCAGCAGGAGAAGAGGCAACAGGAGCAGCCCAAAGAGGAGGTATGGACATGGGAGGACGAATTAGAAGGAAGAGGACCCTGGGCTCAGCCAGGAGAATATCGCCGCCCCAAAGAAGAACTGGAGGCGGCGAAAGCTGAGAGGCGCAGATATGAGGAGGCAGCACGACGTAGCGGATGGAAGCCTGAGAGGCAGCCCCAAAAATGTCTTTGTTGGGGGGCTAACAGGGAGTATGGCTACGTCAGGTAGGAGACCTGGGCAGACTCCCTGTGCTTACCGGGGGGCTAGAGAGACCGGACAGGCACCGTGTTATGCAGTGGTGCGCACTGTGTCTCCAGTGCGGGTGCATAGCCCGGTGCGGTATATTCCAGCTCCGCGTGTCGGCCGGGCTAGATTGAGCGTCGAGCCTAATGCCATGAAGCCGGCTCTACGCAGCTGGTCCCCAGTGCGTCTCCTTGGGCCGGCTTACATGGCACCAGCCTTGCGCTCGGTGTCTCCGGTTCGCCTGCATAGCCCAGTGCGGGCTATTCCACCTCGCCGCACTGGCAGGGCGACCGTGAGCATTCAACCAGGTAAGGTTGGGCAGGCTCGGTGCTCAAGAGCTCCAGTGCGCCTGCACGGTCCGGTTTTTCCAGTACCACCTCCACACCCCAGCCCTCCGGTAGCAGCTCCCCGCACCAGGCTTCCTGTGCGTGTCCTCGGCCCAGTACCACCAGTGCCAGCACCACGCATCAGGCCTACAGTGCGCCTCGCCTGTCCAGCGCTGCCAGAGCCTTCCTCCTCTCCAGCGCTGTCGGAGTCTCCCGCCTGTTTAGCGCTGTTAGAGCCTTCCTTCTCTACAGCGCTGCCGGAGTCTCCCGCCTGTTCAGAACTGCCAGTCTGCATAGAGCTGCCAGTCTGCAAGGAGCTGCCAGTCTGCATAGAGCTGCCAGTCTGCAAGGAGCTGCCAGTCTGCAAGGAGCTGCCAGTCTGCAAGGAGCTGCCAGTCTGCAAGGAGCTGCCAGTCTGCAAGGAGCTGCCAGTCTGCAAGGAGCTGCCAGTCTGCAAGGAGCCGCCAGAGCTGCCTTTCTGCAGGATGCCGCCAAAGCTGCCAGTCTGCAAGGAGCCGCCAGAGCTGCCAGTCTGCAAGGAGCCGCCAGAGCTGCCAGTTAGCATGGAGCAGCCAGGGCCGCCAGTCAGTATGGAGCAGCCAGGGCCGCCAGTCAGCATGGAGCAGCCAGGGCCGCCAGTCAGCATGGAGCAGCCAGGGCCGCCAGTCAGCATGGAGCAGCCTGGGCCGCCAGTCAGCATGGAGCAGCCAGTCAGCATGGAGCAGCCAGAGCAGCCAGTCAGCATGGAGCAGCCAGAGCTTCCAGTCAGCATGGAGCAGCCAGTCAGCATGGAGCAGCCAGAGCTGCCAGTCATCATGGAGCAGCCAGTCAGCATGGAGCAGCCAGAGCAGCCAGTCGACCAGACTCTTCCAGATCTGCCAGTCGACCAGACTCTTCCAGATCTGCCAGTCGACCAGACTCTTCCAGATCTGCCAGTCGACCAGACTCTTCCAGATCTGCCTGTCGACCAGACTCTTCCAGATCTGCCAGTCGACCAGACTCTTCCAGATCTGCCAGTCGACCAGACTCTTCCAGATCTGCCAGTCGACCAGACTCTTCCAGATCTGCCAGTCGACCAGACTCTTCCAGATCTGCCAGTCGACCAGAATCTTCCAGATCTGCCAGTCGACCAGAATCTTCCAGATCTGCCAGTCGACCAGAATCTTCCAGATCCGCCAGTCGACCAGACTCTTCCAGATCCGCCAGTCGACCAGACTCTTCCAGATCCGCCAGTCGACCAGACTCTTCCGGATCCGCCAGTCAGCCAGGATCTTCCAGAACAGCCAGCCAGCCAGGATCTGCCGGATCCAACCACCTGCCTGAGCTTCCTCTCAGTGCTGAGCTTCCTCTCAGTGCTGAGCTTCCTCTCAGTGCTGAGCTACCCATCAGTCCCGAGCTACCTCTGTCCCGAGCTGCCCCTCTGTCCCGAGCGGTCTTTAAGGAGGGTAACCTATCTAGGGACGCTAAGGAGGTGGACTAAAACTGTTATGGAGTGGGGTCCACGTCCAGCGCCAGAGCCGCCACCGCGGACAGAAGCCCACCCACACCCTCCCCCATAGGTTTAAGTTGTGCGTCCGGAGTCCGCACCTTGGAGGGGGGGTACTGTCACGTTCTGACCATCGTTCGTGTGTGTTTTCCTTGTTTTAGTGTTGGTCAGGACGTGAACTGGGTGGGCATTCTATGTTGGATGTCTTGTTTGTCTATTTCTATGTCTGGCCTGATATGGTTCTCAATCAGAGGCAGGTGTTAGTCATTGTCTCTGATTGGGAACCATATTTAGGTAGCCTGGGTTTCACTGTGTGTTTGTGGGTGATTGTCCTTAGTGTTAGTTTGCACCAGTTTAGGCTGTTTCGGTTTTCATTACGTTTATTATTTTGCACTGTTTGTATTTAGATTCGTGTTGCTATAGTCACAATAAACATGGATCGCAATCTACACGCCGCATTTTGGTCCGACTCTCCTTCTCATCAAGAAAACCGTTACACCGTGAGGGAAATGTATGGGAACCTGTCGTCTCCACCCATCAGCACCTTCAAACGACTCTATAGTGAATTTGAACACCGAGACTTTCTTGTCTCACAGATGACTTATTTCGATTTTTGTCCCGTCTACACACACACACACACACACACACACGACTGACATAAACCTCGATCCCTGGCACACACACAATGCCCATGGTCTCAAAGAGGCTCTTTATACATATCATCTTTGTGTATTATTCACACACACACACACACATTCCTGTGTGCCTAAGTTGAAAGCAACAGACGAATTGTGGTGAGCTGGGCTTTCTCTATTATTAAAAACAAAGAATATGTAAAGATGTGTGAGTTTTGATGTATGGGAGAGTTCACCGCCATCGTTGGGACACGTTGATGATGGATGTATGTCGTGTATAGAATCAACATATTCCTGCTCAGCTGGAAGTGAGAATTGCTGGGGTGGGTTTCAGTATAGATTCACTGGCCTTAAAAAACACAGGGACAATTTTTAGTACAGTAAGTCGTTGCTGAGCCACCATAAAGCTTCTTAGTATGCTAGCCAAGCGATAGCTGTGGCTTTGAAACAAAGACCAATCCATAAATCTCTTCCAACATGAATCTGCCCGGCAGGAAAAGCTAGTTAGGGTAGTCAGCTAAAGTAGATGCCATTCCCCTAAGACTACACTGAGATGAGGTACACTGTTTGTCCATTAGCTGAATTTAGGCCTACAGTTACTATCAGTGACGAGACAGACATTTCTTCTGAGTGGGTCACAAATAGGACAGAGTTGACAGGACGGAGTTGACTTGACAGAGTTGACAGGACAAGAGTTGACAGGACAGAGTTAACAGGCTCATATATAGACATAGTTTGGGGCTAAACTGAGAGATGGACATCATTAGCCTTCCATTCATGTATCATTCAATTGACTTAGCCAATGGTTCCTCAGAGGCCTTGTGGAGTGCGAGGCTCATAAGACACGGGCATGCACGCATACACATACAGTGCCTTCGGAAAGTATTCAGACCCCTTGACTTTTTTCACATTTTGTTCCGTTACAGCCTTATTCTTATTCTGGATTGAATTCAATTGATTGGACATGATTTGGAAAGGCACACACCTGTCTATATAAGGTCCCACAGTTGACCAAAAACCAAGCCATGAGGTCAAAGGAATTGTCTGTAGAGCTCAGAGACATATTGTGCCGAGGCACAGATCTAGGGAAGGGTAACAAAAAATGTCTGCAACATTGAAGGTCCCCAAGAACACAGTGGCCTCCATCATTCTTAAATGGAAGAAGTTTGGACACACCAAGACTGAGCAATCGGGGGAGAAGCGCCTTGGTCAGGGAGATGACCAAGAACCCGATGGTCACTCTGACAGAGCTTCAGAGTTCCTCTGTGGAGATGGGAGAACCTTCCAGAAAAATAATATCTGCAGCACTCCACCAATCGGGCCTTTATGGTAGAGTGGCCAGACGGAAGTCACTCATCAGTAAAAGACAGCCCACTTGGAGTTTGCCAAAAGTGACATAAAGACTCCCAGACCATGAGAAACAAGATTCTCTGGTCTGATGAAACCAAGATTGAACTCTTTGGCCTGAATGCCAAGCGTCACGTCTGGAGGAAACCTGGCACCATCTCTACGGTGAAGCATGGTGGTGGTGCTTCTACACCTGCATTGCTTGCTGTTTGGGGTTTTAGGCTGGGTTTCTGTACAGCACTTTGAGATATCAGCTGATGTATGAAGGTCTATATAAATACATTTGATTTGATTTTTATTTGGTGGCAGCATCATGCTGTGGGGATGTTTTTTAGCGTTATGGACTGGGAGAGTAGTCAGGATCAAGGCAAAGATGAACAGAGCAAAGTACAGAGAGATTCTTGATGAAAACCTGCTCAAGAGCGCTCAGGACCTCAGACTGGGGCAAAGGTTCACGTTCCAACAGGACAACGACCCTAAGCACACAGCCAAGACAACGCAGGAGTGGCTTTGGGACAAGTCTCTGAATGCCCTTGAGTGGCCCAGCCAGAACCCGGACTTGAACCCAATCGAACATCTCTGGAGAGACCTGAACATCTCTGCAGCGACGCTCCCCATCCAACCTGAAAGAGCTTGAGAGGATCTGCAGAGAGGAATGGGAGAAACTTCCCAAATACAGGTGTGCCAAGCTTGTAGCTTCCTACCTAAGAAGAGTCTGTAATCACTGCCCAAGGTGCTTCAACAAAGTACTAAGTAAAGGGTCTGAATGCTTATGTAAATGTGATTTTTCAGGTTTGCAAACATTTCTAAAAAACTGTTTTTGCTTTGTCATTATGGGGTATTGTGTATAGATTGATGAGGGAAAAACACAATTTAAACAATTTCAGAATAAGTCTGTAATGTAACAAAATTTTGAAAAAGTTAAGTGGTTTGAGTACTTACCGAATACACTCTATACACACACACTTAAGGGTGGGAAAATACTACAGCCCACTTAAAGACAAATCCCCTGCTGGGTGGCTACTGATTGTGCTAAGCTAGCTAGCAGCACCGTGGCAGAACCTCCATGTTGTGACTGGATGAAGACAAGACCAACAGTGTTGTGGATCTGGTAAGGAGTTAACCTAATATCCCCTCAGATGATGAAGTCGAACAAAGAACACTGGCTAAAAAAGATATATAGATACGGACACTGGGAAAGAAAGACACACATTAGAGTGTGAGAACATACACTCTCACACACACCACCCAAACATGTTCCTCAGAAAAGTTCCTATTCCTCTGAGTGTGTGAGAGGAATGTGGTGTAGAAGTCTTCCTTGGGGTGTGCTCTGGGTCTGACCGTATGGGATACACGTTATTCTCATAAATTCCCAACCCACAACCCCACAGCTCACTACATACATAGAGAAACGCACGAAAGCCCCTCTCTCCTCACACAGACTCTCACACACAGACAGCACTATTTAAGGGAAATAGTTGACCTGTGCCGCGGGTCTTTCGGGTCTTACTGATGAGGGGGGAGGAAACGGGACAACACAGGGTTAGCGGGGGCAACCAGGAACAAACCGGGGCCTGTAAAACCAGGAAGGAAGGCATGCTGCTAGAGAGAGGGGCATGATGGGATGAAAACAGCAGGTCCTGGAGGCTAGTTAATTCATAAACAAACAATACTAAAACCGCACAGTCAGTCACACATCTAAAACAGCCACAGAGAGAGAGGGAGGGAGGGAGGGAGGGAGGGAGGGAGGGAGGGAGGGAGGTAACAGCACTGAGATATCAGCTGATGTACGAAGGGCTATATAAATACATTTGATTTGATTTGAGAAAGAGAAACCCACACAGAGAGAGCTCTACAAAGAGAGAGAGGAGGACAGAAATAGATGAAAAGTGAAAGAATAATGAGAAATCTGCAGCCGGCCTAGAAGCACAGTATAAAACTAAGGGTCTGTCTGTAGTTGCCCCCTGCGCACGGTCTCTCCCATAAACAGTTCAAATTAGTATTTGGTGACAATAAGCTGATCCTGGATCTGTGCCTGTGGTGCAATGTTGGGGTCTGGCCAGGTGTAAATCACCCTGACCAGCAACAGCCCCTAGCTGTCATCTCAGCCACACACCACACAGACAACACGTCCCCGTTAGATGATGTCATGGCCTGACTTTGCCAGACAGCCTAAAGGGCGTCTCTCTACGGGACATGACACCCACCTCAGCAGGGACGGGCTTTGATATCGCTGTGCCAACCAGCAGTCTGCATTCCAGAGCCTCATGAAGATGGTTGAATGACAAACACTAGGGCTAGTCTGTCTGTCTGTCTGTCTGTCTGTCTGTCTGTCTGTCTGTCTGTCATAGAGACGTGTCTTACTGTCTGTCTGTCAGTCAGTCAGTTAGTCCAAGAGGTGTTGTGACAGCCGTATCAGTATGTGTGGTAAAGATAACTGTCATGGAGATGTCTGTCAACTTGTCTGCCTGTCTGTCTGTCTGTCTGTCTGTCTGTCTGTCTGTCTGTCTGTCTGTCTGTCTGCCTGTCTGCCTGTCTGTCTGTCTGTCTGTCTGTCTGTCTGTCTGTCTGTCTGTCTGCCTGTCTGCCTGTCTGTCTGTCTGTCAGTCAGTCAGTTAGTCCAAGAGGTGTTGTGACAGCCGTATCAGTATGTATGGTAAAGATAACTGTCATGGAGATGTCTGTCAACTTGTCTGTCTGTCAGCATGTCTGTCTGTCTGTCAACCCATCTGTATTTGGTAGTAATAGCATGGAAGTCATATCAGTAACTGAACTAAAGATTACATGTCATGATGTCTGCCTATCTCTCTGTCTGGGAGTTGACGACTGTCTGCAAGGATCACTGGAAGATCCAGACTCTGGTATACCCCTAAAATAAAACCTATACGCCATCGCTGTAAATGGTATAGAGAGTCAGAGAGAGACAGTGAGAGCTGAGGTAGCAAGGAGCCAGAGAGAGACAGTGAGAGCTGAAGTAGCAAGGAGCCAGAGAGAGACTGTGAGAGCTGAGGTAGCAAGGAGCCAGAGAGAGACTGTGAGAGCTGAGGTAGCAAGGAGCCAGAGAGAGACAGTGAGACCAGATGTATGAGGGAGACAGTGAAAGACAGGGGATAGTTGAGGTATGGAGGGACAATCATAGTTGAAGTAGGGGCAGGGATGATGACACTGAGGGACAGAGAGATAACTGAGTCAGACATGAGGTAGCTGAGGTATGGAGGGACAGTGAGAGACAGGCGATAACTAAAGGCAGATAAGAGGTAGGTGAGGTATGGGGGGAAATTGAGGGACAGAGAGATAGCTGAGTCAGATATGTGGTAGCTGAGGTATCTAGGGGGCTCTGAGGAGCTTAGGGGTGGGCTGTAAACCTGCTGCTATGTCTCATGGTGCTGTCAATGCCAGCTCTAACTACACTAGTCCTTCTGTCACTCCTATGAGGGGTACTAGGCCCCTTATTAAACCAGAACAAACTCTCCACTCTATCCAAGGCAGTAACTGTTTCCACACTGCCATAGAAACACCACAGTGACGATACAACATGACGTATTGTGAAAAGCCAGTCAAAGTCCCTCATTCAGCGTCTCAACTCATAACTCACAAGTTAAATTGGTCTTAAAAGAAGTTAGAGCAGGCAGCTTAATAGTTGTGGTGTGCCATAATTGCGGCACATTTATAAAATGTTCCACACGCAAATTACTCACTCAATGATTCAAAGGGTACTGTAAACAACCATGTTGACATAGAAACAAAATAAAGGACATGCTGAGAGAGCCTTGCATCTGCTGCAACTGAGAAAACACTCAAAATCATGCTCCGACAGACCCTCTCATTCAATCATCCAAAGTCAAAAAATAAGTTTGAGAATTTACTACCAACTTACAGTATACTATAACCCAAGCAAACATTAAACTCAAACTTCCATAACTAGGAACAAAAGGTGATGTAACACATAGGTATTCCCAACCTCTACACTACCACTACACAATAAAGAACAATTCAACTGAATTGAACACAACTTCGTTATGAACCACAAAATAAACATATGACACCTACCAATTATCTCCTTAGCCCTATCAACATCTGAGCCCTCACAGTCAACCCTTAGACCTGACTACTGTACTACTGTACTGTACTCACCAGCTGCTGTAATACCGTCAGCCTATATCCTTCCCTTCATTTGGTCCTTTCTTTTACTCTCTGCCTCCCTCATTCTCTCGTTCCAACTCCGGTGACAGTTAGCTAACAAAAAGGGCTTTAGTCCTGGCCAGGGTGTTCCACTCACTGTGTCCCCGTGTCCCCCACTCGCTCTCGTTCTCTCTCCCTCCCTCCCTCCCTCCCTCCCTCCCTCCCTCCCTCCCTCCCTCCCTCCCTCCCTCTCCCTCTCCCTCTCCCTCTCCCTCCCTCCCTCCCTCCCTCCCTCCCTCCCTCCCTCCCTCCCCCCTCCCTCTTTCTCTGTTACCACCCAGCTATTCGAGACATGCCTGGGGCCGTGCCACAGCCAAATATGGGAGGAGAACCATAAACAAGGCCCACACCACAGCCTGCTGCTGTCTCCGGCCACAGTGAACACTCAGCAACACGCACGCACGCACGCACGCACGCACGCACGCACACACGCACACACACACACACACACACACACACACACACACACACACACACACACACACACACACACACACACACACACACACATCCACACATCCACACAGTTTTACTATCACTCTGTTCTTTTCAAAAAACAAATGAAATGATTATCATGGTTACTTTCATGTGTGTAAATAAATATTGTGCACTGAAGGAGGTGTAATTCACAGAGTTTGCATGACCTGTGGACTTGTGTTACCTTCCAGAGCTTTGGCTCAACAGGCTAACGCGGCCTTGAGACATGGTAACAGTCTAGGTTTAGATATCCTATCCCTACAATAACATAAATCTGTTTTACCTAGGGTATACAGTGGCCCAGAAAAGTCACAACACCCTTCAACCAGATTTGCATGTAGTGGTGTAGTGGTGTTTTCTGTCTGGTCACTGAGTGAGTGGGCAGGAGTAGACAACGGACAGAGAGTTGGCCTCTTAAGGCTATAATCCGAGAGGTGAATTGAACAAGGGTTCTGTTTGCGGTGAACATGTTACTTTGTAACAATCTCAGTTGAACGATTTGAATGAACATTCCAAAATGTTACGGTGATGGTAAACCATCAAACAGACAGTTTGGTAATGACTACTGTGGCATTGTAGTGCCAGTAATCAAACTGCAATTACTTTGCTATTCAAATCAAATGTTATTGGTCGCATCCACATATTTAGCAGATGTTATTGCTTGTGTTCCTAGCTCCAACAGTGCAGTAATATCTAACAATACACACAAATCTAAAAAGTAAAAGAATGGAATTAAGAAATATTGAAAGAGTATAAATACATATACAGTGCATTCAGAAAGTATTCAGGCCCCTAGACTTTTTCCACATTTTGTTATGTTACAGCCTTATTCTAAAATTGATTAAATAGTTTATTTCCCTCGTCAATCTACACAAAATACCACATAATGACAAAGAAAAAACAGGTTTTAAGAAATATTTGCAAATGTATTAAGAAAACAAAACTGAAATATTACATTTACATAAGTATTTTTTCAGTCCTTTTTTCAAGCACCTTTGGCTGCGATTACAGCCTCAACTCTACTTGGGTATGATGCTACAAGCTTGGCACACCTGTATTTGGGGAGTTTCTCCCATTATTTTCTGCAGATCTTCTCAAGCTCTGTCAGGTTGGATGGGGAGCGTCGCTGCACAGCTGTTTTCAGGTCTCTCCAAGAGATTTTTCGATCAGGTTCAAGTCCAGGCTCTGGCTGGTCCACTCAAGGACATTCAGAGACTTGTTCCGAAGCCACTCTTGCGTTGTCTTGGCTGTGTGCTTAGGGTTGTTGTCCTGTTGGAAGGTGAACCTTCGCCCCAGTCTGAGGTCCAGAACGCTCTGGAGCAGGTTTTCGTCAAGGATCTCTCTGTACTTTGCTCTGTTTATCTTTCCCTCGATCCTGGCTAGTCTCTCAGTCCCTGCCTCTGAAGAACATCCCCACAGCATGATGCTGCCACCACCATGCTTCACCGTAGAGATGGTGCCAGGTTTCCTCCAGATGTGAAGCTTGACATTCAGGACAAAGAGTTCAATCTTGGTTTCATCAGACCAGAGAATCTTGTTTCTCATGGTCTGGAAGTCTTTATGTCCCTTTTGGCAAACTCCAAGTGGGCTGTCTTTTACTGATGAGTGGCTTCCGTCTGGCCACTCTACCATAAAGGCCTGATTGGTGGTGCTGCAGAGATGGTTGTCCTTCTGAAAGGTTCTCCCATCTCTATAGAGGAACTCTGAAGCTCTGTCAGAGTGACCATCGGGTTCTTGGTCACCTCCCTGACCAAGGCCCTTCTCCCCGATTGCTCAGTTTGTTGCCAGCTCTATGAAGAGTCTTGGTGGTTCCAAACTTCTTCCATTTAAGAATGATGGAGGCCACTGTGTTCTTGGGGACCTTCAATGTTGCAGAATTTTTTTGGTACCCTTCCCCAGATCTGTGCCTCGACACAATCCTGTCTCTAAGCTCTACAGACAATTCCTTTGACCTCATGGCTTGCTTTTTGCTCTGACATGCACTATCAACTGTGGGACCTTCAATTAATTGAATTTACCACAGGTGGACTCCAATCAAGTTGTAGAAACATCTCAAGGATGATCAATAGGAAAAGGATGCACCTAAACTAAATTTTGAGTCTCATAGCAAAGGGTCTGGATACTTATGTAAAGTTATTTCTGTTATAAATATGTTATACATTTGCAAAAATGCATAAAAACCTGTTTTCTCATTGTTATTATGGGGTATTGTGTGTAGATTGCTAAGGATTTTTATTTATTTAAACCATTTTAGAATAAGGCTGTAACGTAACAAAATGTGGAAAAGTCAAGCGGTCTGAATACTTTCCGAAGGCACTGTATGTAATAGAAAGGCCACTTGATTATTTGTAGTGGTAGTTTAGACCTGAAACAGACACTTACGTTCGCCTAACACTACCTCCTCAGACTGTTAGTTAACATTAACGAATGGTCGCGGCTAGCACAAAACAAATGGAATACGCTAGCTAATGTTCGAGCGCTATTTCCCTTGTTGGACCCCAGGTCAACAGCTGAGTACAGGGCAAATAGTGAAGTCCTATTAGTGAAGGAATATTAGTGAAACAGACACACACACACACACACAGACACACACACACACACACACACACACACACACACACACACACACACACACACACACACACACACACACACACACACACACACACACACACACACACACACACACACACACACACTTGAACGCAGGCACACACACTAATAACACACAACTAGTAACTATCAGACAATGCTCTTCACACATCTCAGCAGCACCCAGGCTAAAAGTGGACACAAACCCTCTGAACACCTTCATATTTGCAGATACATCATCATCATCATCAACTTAATGATGTATTATTCTACCAATAACCTTGTTATTCATACAGACCTTTTAAACAGGCTTATCTTTCATATACTCCTTTCATCTGATTTCTACAAAGGTCATTGCAATATGTAAACCAAGGCCTTACCAGAAGCTAGCTGTGACTCTGACACATAGAGTTGAAGTCGGAAGTTTACATACACCTTAGCCAAATACATTTAAACTCAGTTTTTCACAATTCCTGACATTTTAATCCTAGTAAAAATTCCCTGTCTTAGGTCAGTTAGGATCACCACCTTATTTTAAGAATGTGAAATGTCCGAATAATAGTAGAGAGAATGATTTATTTCAGATTTGATTTCTTTCATAATTTGCAGTGGGTCAGAAGTTTACATAAACTCAATTAGTATTTGGTAGCATTGCCTTTATATGATTTAACTTGGGTCAAACGTTTCGGGTAGCCTTCCACAAGCTTCCTACAATAAGTTGGGTGAATTTTGGCCCATTCCTTCTGACAGAGCTGGTGTAACGGAGTCAGGTTTGTAGGCCTCCTTGCTTGCACACACTTTTTCAGTTCTGCCCACACATTTTCTATGGGATTGAGGTCAGGGCTTTGTGATGACCACTCCAATACCTTGACTTTGTTGTCCTTAAGCCATTTTGCTTAGGGTCATTGTGCATTTGGAAGACCAATTTGCGACCAAGCTTTAACTTCCTGACTGATGTCTTGAGATGTTGCTTCAATATATCCACGTAATTTTCCTTCCTCATGAAGCCATCTATTTTGTGAAGTGCACCAGTCCCTCCTGCAACAAAGCACCCCCACAACATGATGCTGCCACCCCCGTGCTTCACAGTCGGGATGGTGTTCTTCGGCTTGCAAGCCTCCCCCTTTTCCCTCCAAACCAAACAACGGTCATTATGGCCAAACAGTTCTATTTTTGTTTCATCAGACAAGAGGACAAGAGGACAATTCTCCAAAAAGTACGATCTTTGTCCCCATGTGCAGTTGCAAACAGTAGTAGGCTTTTTTATGGTGGTTTTGGAGCAGTGGCTTCTTCCATGCTGAGAGGCCTTTCAGGTTATGTCGATTTACTGTTGATATAGATACTTTTGTACCTGTTTCCTCCAGCATCTTCACAAGGTCCTTTGCTGTTGTTCTGGGATTGATTTGGACTCTAGGAGACAGAACGCGTCTCCTTCCTGAGCGGTATGACGGCTGCGCGGTACCATGGTGTTAATACTTGCGTACTATTGTTTGTACAGATGAACGTGGTATCTTCAGGCGTTTGGAAATTGCTCCCAATGACGAACCAGACTTGTGGAGGTCTACAATGTCTTTTCTGAGGTCTTGGCTGATTTCTTTTGATTTTCCCATGATGTCAAGCAAAAAGGCACTGAGTTTGAAGGTTTGAAGAAATACATCCACAGGTACACCTCCAATTGACTCAAATTATGTTAATTAGCCTATCAGAAGCTTCCAAAGCCATGACATAATTTTCTGGAATTTTCCAAGCTGTTTAAAGGCACAATCAACTTAGTGTATGTAAACTTCTGACCCACTGGAATTGTGATACAGTGAATTTTAAATAAGTTAAAGTTAAAGTTAAATAATCTGTCTGTAAACAATTGTTTAAAAAATTATTTGTGTCATGCACAAAGTAGATGTCCTAACCGACTTGCCAAAACTATAGATAGTTAACAAGATATTTGTGGAGTGGTTGAAAAACGAGTTTTAATGACTCCAACCTAAGTGTATGTAAACTTCCGACTTCAACTGTATCTACATCAATGCTCAATGCTCCTAATGCTTTTAATGACAAGAGTCCACTGGAGCACACAGCGTCACGACAGGGATGGGAAAACCCTCCATTTGTCCAGAACCTAATGAAAGCTAGGCTACACAGCGTAGCTTGTCCGTCTGCATGTTAGCCATTTTAGTGCCTAAAAACTGGTCCCTCATCGACATTCACCTGACCTGTCGACTGCAACACTGTGATCAAAAGAGGAGGAAGAGAGAGAGGGAGGGAAAGAGAGAGGGAGGGGAGAGGGCGGTATTTTCAGAACAGACCCCTTGGTGAAGAAACGTTGAGGTGGGCCAACAAGCAGCTAGCGACCGGTCTTGAACCCTCACTCCAGAACCCAAGCTGAAGCCCTTGAGAGAGGGAGGGAAAGAGAGGAAGGGAAAGAGAGAGAGGAAGGGTATTTTCAGAGTAGACCCCTTGGCGGATAAACATTGAGGTGGGTAGCAAAGCAGCTAGCAAACGAACGAACCCTAGCTCAAAACCCAAGCCCAGCCTTGGAACACAGACATCTTCCTTCAACCTATAAAACCACTTGAGCTTTCACAGAGGTTCACTTTCAGCCCAAGACCAATTGAATGGTGGTCACACAATATTCTAGCACCATGTACTGAATCCACATTTTTCCAATCCAATCCAACTGCTAAGGAAGCAAAGCCTGCAATTAGCTAAGCGAGGGGACTGGCAGAATGCTTTCTGCTGAGCCAACCAGAACCAAACATCTAGTCCATTCAATTAGGATCAAACTGCCAACACCAGCATTTCCCAATGACCTTTTTTACATAGCAATTACCACAAGAGCTCTCCAGAGAGTTGAATATGATATAATACAGTGGTTTCTATTCAAGCCATAGTGCATGTTGGAGCGTATTACCGCTGCACCAAAATGGCTGCCGAGGGCCTAGCTTGACATGATGGCTACTTGCCACGGCCTGTGCTCTGGTGCAACTGCCTCCTCTCTCTCTCCACTTGGGGCATATGGGTGGCATAAGATAGGGTGCACACTGCCCTCACTGTATTCATTGTCTTGTCCCGTCCACAATACTAATCAATAGGAACCATGATGAATGATGACAGCCCCAGTGAGGGCTATGGAATGGGGCAGTGGGACTGCAGAAGCAGAGGGGTAAGGTGGAGGAGGTGGAGGAGGAAGGGGAGTAGAGGTGAGAGGAGGTGAGCAGGAGTTTGGTGTGGGGTCCCGTCATCTCCTGACCCCCAGCCCTAGCCCCTTGCACACCCACACTGTGAGCTGGGTGGGGGGTGGTGGTGGGAGTGCAGGGGTTCGGGTTACCAGCAGAGCGACTGACTACCACCTATTTCTGCAGCAGCTATTTAAAGGAGTGAATGACAGGTGTGTGTGTGTGGGGGGGGGGGGGGGGGGGGGCTTTATGGCATGGGGGGGAGAGGAAAGGGGGAGATAGGGGCAAATGATGAGAACAAGAGGAGGCAAGAGTGGTAGGGCAAGGTAGTCACTAGATTGGCCATGCTTAAACAAACAAAAGTGAATAGGAATATGTGAAAGAATCACAATGTCCGAACGGCTGAGGAAGATGTATGCTCTTACTTTTAGATGTGGAGAGAGGTGGTGCAGTGGAATGCCAGTGGAAGTACCATTGGAAGTACCAGTGGAAGTACCAGTGGAAGTACCCGTGGAAGTACAAGTAGAATGCCAGTGGAAGTACCAGTGGAAGTACCTGTAGAATGCCAGTGGAAGTACCAGTGGAAGTACCAGTGGAAGTACCAGTGGAATGCCAGTGGAAGTACCAGTGGAATGCCAGTGGAAGTACCATTGGAAGTACCAGTGGAAGTACCAGTGGAAGTACCCATGGAAGTACAAGTAGAATGCCAGTGGAAGTACCAGTGGAAGTACCTGTAGAATGCCAGTGGAAGTACCAGTGGAAGTACCAGTGGAAGTACCAGTGGAATGCCAGTGGAAGTACCAGTGGAAGTACCAGTAGAATGCCAGTGGAAGTACCAGTGGAAGTACCAGTGGAATGCCAGTGGAAGTACCAGTGGAAGTACCAGTAGAATGCCAGTGGAAGTACCAGTGGAAGTATCAGTAGAATGCCAGTGGAAGTATTAGGGAAGTACCAGTAGAATGCCAGTGGAAGTACCAGTGGAAGTACCAGTAGAATGCCAGTGGAAGTACCAGTGGAAGTACCAGTAGAATGCCAGTGGAAGTACCAGTGGAAGTACCAGTAGAATGCCAGTGGAAGTACCAGTGGAATGCCAGTGGAAGTACCAGTAGAATGCCAGTGGAAGTACCAGTGGAAGTACCAGTGGAATGCCAATGGAAGTACCAGTGGAAGTACCAGTAGAATGCCAGTGGAAGTACCAGTGGAAGTACCAGTAGAATGCCTGTGGAAGTACCAGTAGAATGCCAGTGGAAGTACCAGTGGAAGTACCAGTAGACTGCCAGTGGAAGTACCAGTAGAATGCCAGTGGAAGTACCAGTAGATTGCCAGTGGAAGTACTAGTGGAAGTACCAGTAGAATGCCAGTGGAAGTACCAGTGGAAGTACCAGTAGAATGCCAGAGGAAGTACCAGTGGAAGTACCAGTAGAATGCCAGTGGAAGTACCAGTGGAAGTACCAGTGGAATGCCAGTGGAAGTACCAGTGGAAGTACCAGTAGAATGCCAGTGGAAGTACCAGTGGAAGTACCAGTAGAATGCCAGTGGAAGTACCAGTGGAAGTACCAGTAGAATGCCAGTGGAAGTACCAGTAGAATGCCAGTGGAAGTACCAGTGGAAGTACCAGTAGAATGCCAATGGAAGTACCAGTGGAAGTACCAGTAGAATGCCAGTGGAGGTCCCAGTGGAAGTACCAGTAGAATGCCAGTGGAAGTACCAGTGGAAGTACCAGTAGAATGCCAGTGGAAGTACAAGTGGAAGTATCAGTAGAATGCCAGCGGAAGTACCAGTGGAAGTACCAGTAGAATGCCAGTGGAAGTACCAGTAGAATGCCAGTGGAAGTACCAGTGGAAGTACCAGTAGAATGCCAGTGGAAGTACCAGTGGAAGTACCAGTAGAATGCCAGTGGAAGTACCAGTGGAATGCCAGTGGAAGTACCAGTAGAATGCCAGTGGAAGTACCAGTGGAAGTACCAGTGGAATGCCAACGGAAGTACCAGTGGAAGTACCAGTAGAATGCCAGTGGAAGTACCAGTGGAAGTACCAGTAGAATGCCTGTGGAAGTACCAGTAGAATGCCAGTGGAAGTACCAGTGGAAGTACCAGTAGACTGCCAGTGGAAGTACCAGTAGAATGCCAGTGGAAGTACCAGTAGATTGCCAGTGGAAGTACCAGTGGAAGTACCAGTAGAATGCCAGTGGAAGTACCAGTGGAAGTACCAGTAGAATGCCAATGGAAGTACCAGTGGAAGTACCAGTAGAATGCCAGTGGAGGTCCCAGTGGAAGTACCAGTAGAATGCCAGTGGAAGTACCAGTGGAAGTACCAGTAGAATGCCAGTGGAAGTACCAGTGGAAGTACCAGTAGAATGCCAGTGGAAGTACCAGTGGAAGTACCAGTAGAATGCCAGTGGAAGTACCAGTGGAAGTACCAGTAGAATGCCAGTGGAATTACCAGTAGAATGCCAGTGGAAGTACCAGTAGAATGCCAGTGGAAGTACCAGTAGAATGCCAGTGGAAGTACCAGTAGAATGCCAGTGGAAGTACCAGTGGAAGTACCAGTGGATGTGCCATGTTCCTAAATGCTGTGGCCTCTCATTATCACCATCATTTACCAAACACCAGGGGCTCTATAGGAACACCTGCTGGCCAAGAAGAGGACTGTGTTCCCCACAACTAATCATGGGTTGCATCACAGAGTAGCACCAGAAAGTCCCTAACTGTACAGTGTGATATGGCTCTAGATGGCTCTCATGGCTCTACCACCGCAAGGAGGCATTCATTACATTTCATGAAAATGATATTGGCCAATTATCACACCATTCTGCTGTTGAGGTATACTGCCAGCCAACTGGAGGTCAGCCAACACCCTTTGGTTTCTTCTAGACTGTGAGGAGGGGGGGGGGGGGGGGGTTCTACTGATTTACATGTCAACATCTGCCTGATGAGTCCGGCACTTGTAGATGTATGAGTGTGTGTGTGTGTGTGTGTGTGTGTGTGTGTGTGTGTGTGTGTGTGTGTGTGTGTGTGTGTGTGTGTGTGTGTGTGTGTGTGTGTATGTGTGTAAATTATTTTAATAACACTACTTTAAAGTACTACTTTTTTTACTATTTTACAAGGTGGCCTTCACTTTTCTATTAAGCACGGGAGGTTGGTGTCACCTTAATTGGGGAGGTCGGGCTCGTGATAATGGCTCGGGCGGCTTTAGTGGAATGGTATCAAATATATGAAACATTTGGTTTGTAGGTGGTTGATGCCATTCCATTTGCTCTGTTATGGCTAATATTATGAGCCATCCTCCCCTCAGCAGCCTCCAGTGCTATTAAGGTATCTTTTACTCAAGTATGACAACTGGGAACTTTTTCCACCACTCTGTGTGTGTGTGTGTGTGTGTGTGTGTGTGTGTGTGTGTGTGTGTGTGTGTGTGTGTGTGTGTGTGTGTGTGTGTGTGTGTGTGTGTGTGGTCTTGGTGCTCACCATCTACTGTATCCTCGCAGCCCCTGTTGAAGTTCTCGTAGGAGTCCCAGCGGATGAGGGGGTTTTGGGTATTGTAGTCCACCGACACTTGTGGGCCATTCTCAAGGTGGCCCATTCCTGAGAGACACAAAGCCAGCTGGGTAATGCAGTCTTTAACCCATTAATGTCCATAACAGAAATACAATATAACATGTACTTTCTGCATAGCCACATGCAGTTAACTATGCTGGCAACACACAATCAATTTACACCAATCCATGCTGTGCTGCATTACCTTATGGTACTAACTATAGTTTGTGTATACATTGCTACATGTAGCATGCATTGAAGCATTCAACTTGAAATACACTGATTACCTGTACCTTTGATTTTCTCAGGTCCGAAGGAGAAGACAAATTCCACTTTCCCATATTCTGGAAATCTCTCATCTGTGTAGTGACACACATTAAACGACAATCAATTTCACATTTTTACAGAGGCCAGGTAAATACAGTACACACGCGAACATGTGTACGCACTTCAACAAACACACGTACACACGTGCACACACACATTAAACAACAATCAATTTACATTTTTTGGGAGAGGCCACATAGGTACATACACACACAAACATGTGTACGCACTGCTACAAAGACACACACACACAGTCACCCACGCACACATACACACACACACAGTCACCCCCGCACACATACACACACACACAGTCACCCCCGCACACATACACACACAGTCAGCCCCGCACACATACACACACGCAGTCACCCACGCACACACACACATACACAGTCACCCCCGCACACAATACACACACAGTCACCCCTGCACACATTCACACACATAGTCACCCACACATACACACACACAGTCACCCACGCACACATACACACACAGTCACCCACGCACACATACACACACACAGTCACACACACATACACCCACACAGACACCCACACACACATACACACACACAGTCACCCACACATACACACACACAGTCACCCACACATACACACACAGTCACCCACGTACACATACACACACACACAGCCACCCACACATACACACACACAGTCACCCACACATACACACACACAGTCACCCACACATACACACACATACACAGCCACCCACACATACACACACACAGTCACCCACACATACACATACACAGTCACCCACACATACAAACACTTTAAACAATGCCACTTAATATAATGTTTACATACCCTACATTACTCATCTCATATGTATATACTGTACTCTATATCATCTACTGCATCTTGCCATCTTTATGTAATACATGTATCACTAGCCACTTTAAACTATGCCACTTTATGTTTACATACCCTACATTACTCATCTCATGTGTATATACTGTTCTCGATACCATCTACTGCATCTTGCCTATGCCGTTCTGTACCATCACTCATTCATATATCTTTATGTACATATTCTTTATCCCTTTACACTTGTGTATATAAGGTAGTAGTTGTGTAATTGTTAGGCTAGATTACTCGTTGGTTATTACTGAATTGTCGGAACTAGAAGCACAAGCATTTCGCTACACTCGCATTAACATCTGCTAACCATGTGTATGTGACAAATAACATTTGATTTGACCCACGCACACATACACACACACACAGTCACCCACACATACACATCCATACATACACACACACACAGTCACCCACCCACACATACACACACACAGTCACCCACACACACACACATACACACACACAGTCACCCACACATACACACACACACCTTTAAAAGTCTGATCCAGTTCATTCTTCCCAAAGACCACTCCCAGGTCGTGGATGGCACAGGTGTGGAACTGCACTCTGAATATCACATCCCTAATGGGGCTCCGGAAACGCTTGTGGTAACACTTCAACTGGAGGAGGAGGAGGAGGAGGAGGAGGAGGAGGAGGAGGAGGAGAGAGTAAGCATATAACCAGACATCAAGACAAGGACTTTTGCTACAGTCAAACCAGACGAGGGAAACAGTCCAGATTGCCAAACTCATGGTCTATATCTCCAGGCCTAAACCCTGCTGGTCCTAGAGATCAGACCATGGTTCCCCACCAGAACAGAACATGGTCAGTACAATGGAGGCATGTTCTGATGGGGAGGCACGTCTGGTGTGGTCTGGTCTGGCGTGGTCTGGTGTGGTCTGGTGTGGTGGAACAAGGACACATTCTTCCCTAATAGAACTCTAGTGAACAGGAAGGCAAGATAACATTACAGAGAGAGAGAGAGAGAGAGAGAGAGAGAGAGAGAGAGAGAGAGAGAGAGAGAGAGAGAGGCAAAGAGAGAGACAAAGAGAGAGACAAAGAGAGAGAGCAAGAGAGAGAGAGAGAGAGAGAGAGAGAGAGAGAGAGAGAGAGAGAGAAAAATGTTTTCCTGGAACAAATGTTTCACTGTAATAATGAAGGTGTAAACTTGTCAGTAGAAAACCTAAACAGTATATTTGACCTCTCAGCTTCCCTATCAAATCTAAAAATGTCAAGCTGACAACCAAAGATAATTAACAACAATGACAAATGATTTGATGAAGAAGGCAAAAACCTAAGAAAGAAATTGAGAAACCTATCCAACCAAAAACATGGAGACCCAGAAAACCTGAGTCTACGCTCACTAAAACAATACAGAAATACACTACGGAAAAAGAAGGAAAGGCATGTCAGAAATCAGCTCAATGTAATTGAAGAATCCATAGAATCGAACCACTCCTGGGAAAATTAGAAAACTCTAAACAAACAACAATCACAAATAATTATCTATCCAAAACTGAGATACATGGATAAACCACTTCGCCAATCTTTTTGGCTCTATAACAAAGAACAAACAACAAAAGCATATACACTACCGTTCAAAAGTTTGGGGTCACTTAGAAATGTCCTTGTTTTTTGAAAGAAAAGCACATTTTTAGTCCATTAAAATAACACCACATTTATCAGAAATACAGTGTAGACATTGTTAATGTTGTAAATGACTATTACTAAAAGCACTCACAAACTTCTACAGATGCACAATCGAGAGCATCCTGTCGGGCTGTATCACCACCTGGTACGGCAACTGCTCCGCCCACAACCGTAAGGCTCTCCAGAGGGTAGTGAGGTCTGCACAACGCATCACCAGGGGCAAACTACCTGCCCTCCAGGACACCTACACCACCCGATGTCACAGGAAGGCCATAAAGATCATCAAGGACAACAACCACCCGAGCCACTGCCTGTTCACCCCGCTATCATCCAGAAGGCGAGGTCAGTACAGGTGCATCAACAGCTTCTATCTCAAGGCCATCAGACTGTTAAACAGCCACCACTAACATTGAGTGGCTGCTGCCAACACACTGACTCAACTCCAGCCACTTTAATAATGGGAATTGATGTAAAATATATCACTAGCCACTTTAAACAATGCTACTTAATATAATGTTTACATACCCTACATTATTTATCTCATATGTATACGTATATACTGTACTCTATATCATCTACTGCATCTTTATGTAATACATGTATTACTAGCCACTTTAAACTATGCCACTTTGTTTACATACTCATCTCATATGTATATACTGTACTCGATACCATCTACTGCATCTTGCCTATGCCGCTCTGTACCATCACTCATTCATATATCTTTATGTACATATTCTTTATCCCTTTACACTTGTGTGTATAAGGTAGTAGTTTTGGAATTGTTAGCTAGATTACTCGTTGGTTATTACCGCATTGTCGGAACTAGAAGCACAAGCATTTCGCTACACTCGCATTAACATCTGCTAACCATGTGTATGTGACAAATAAAATTTGATTTGATTTGATTTGTAGCTGCAAACGGCTGATTTTTTATGGAATATCTACATAGGCGTACAGAGGCCCATTATCAGCAACCATCACTCCTGTGTTCCAATGGCACGTTGTGTTATAATTTTAAAATTCTAATTGTTCATTAGAAAACCCTTTTGCAATTATGTTAGCACAGCTGAAAACTGTTGTGCTGATTAAATAAGCAAAAAACTGGCCTTCTTTAGACTAGTTGAGTATCTGGAGCATCAGCATTTGTGGGTTCAATTACAGGCTCAAAATGGCCAGAAACAAAGAACTTTCTTCTGAAACTCGTCAGTCTATTCTTGTTCTGAGAAATGAAGGCTATTCCATGCGAGAAATTGCCAAGAAACTGAAGATCTCATACAAAGCTGTGTACTATTTCCTTCACAGAACAGTGCAAACTGTCTCTAACCAGAATAGAGGGAGTGGGAGGCCCCGGTGCACAACTGAGCAAGCGGACAAGTACATAAGAGTGTCTAGTTTGAGAAACAGATGCCTCACAAATCCTCAACTAGCAGCTTCATTAAATAGTACCCGCAAAACACCAGTCTCAGCATCAACAGTGAAGAGGTGACTCGGGGATGCTGACCTTCTAGGTATATTCTCGGTGAACAACGTAAAACACCAAATAATGCATGCACAGCAGAATCTTTGTATTTATTTAACTAGGCTATTCAGTTAAGAACAAATCTTACTTACAATGACGGCCTACACTGGCCAAACCCGATGACGCTGGACCAATTATGCTGCCCTATGGGACTCCCAATGACAGCCAGTTGTGATACAGTACCGTCTGGATTTGAACCAGGGTGTCTGTGGTGACGCATCAAGCACTGAGATGCAGTGCCTTAGACCGCTGTGCCACCCAGGAGCCCAATTAGGCAGATACCTTCTAACTATCAAAATCCAGAAAAGAGCTGTTAAATTCTACAACCACCTAAAAGGAAGTGATTCCCAAACCTTCCATAACAAAGCCATCACCTACAGAGAACTGAACCTGGAGAAGAGTCCCCTAAGCAAGCTGGTCCTGGGGCTCTGTTCAAGAACACAAACATACGCCACAGAGCCCCAGGACAGCAACACAATTAGACCCAACCAAATCATAAGAAAACAAAAAGATAATTACTTGACACATTGGAAGAATATACAAAACAACTGAGCAAACTAGAATGAGCAAACCTTCCATAAGGGTTAGGGTTAGGGTTAGGGTTAGGGAGTGAGAGAGAGAGAGAGAGAGAGAGAGAGAGAGAGAGAGAGAGACACAGTGAGAGAGAATGAGAGAGAGAGAGAGAGAGAGAGAGAGAGAGAGACAGAGACACAGTGAGAGAGAATGAGAGAGAGAGAGAGAGAGAGAGAGAGAGAGAGAGAGACAGAGACACAGAGAGAGAGAATGAGAGAGAGTAAGAGGGAGCGCAGAGCAGAGCAGAGGTCAGGATCAGAGCTCCTGCATTTTTCATCATTTTCTTTAAAAAAGATAGATTAGGAGTTAGATAAACTTGGATTTTTTGTCAGGACCACATACTGGATTATACCCTCTACAACATAACCCCTACTTCAAATCAAAACTTAAAACCTACAACCTGATTTTGGACGGAATTTTGGCAGAATACCTGACCACTGTGACTGACCCAAAATTAAGGAAATCTTTGCATATGTACAGACTCTTTGAGCATAGCCTTGCTATTGAGAAAGGATGCCTAAGGCAGATCTGGCTCTCAAGAGAAGACAGGCTATGTGCACACTGCCCACAAAATGGGGTGGAAACTGAGCTGCACTTCCTAACCTCCTGTCCAATGTATGACCATATTAGAGACACATATTTCCCTCAGATTACACAGATCCACAAAGAATTTGAAAACAAATCTAATCTTGATAAACTCACATATCTACTGGGTGAAATACCACAGTATGCCATCACAGCAGCAAGATTTGTGACCTGTCGCCACAAGAAAAGGGAGAGAGAGAGAGACAGAGACACAGAGAGGGAATGAGAGAAAGAGAGAGAGAGAGAGAGAGAGACAGAGACACAGACACAGAGAGAGGGAATGAGAGAAAGAGAGAGAGAGAGAGAGAGAGAGAGCGAGAGAGAGAGAGAGAGAGAGAGAGACAGAGACACAGTGAGAGAGAGAGAGAGAGAGACAGAGACAGAGACACAGAGAGAGGGAATGAGAGAGAGAGAGAGAGAGAGAGAGAGAGAGAGAGACAGAGAGAGAGAGAGAGAGAGAGACACAGTGAGAGAGAATGAGAGAGAGAGAGAGAGAGACAGTGAGAGAGAGAGAGAGAGAGAGAGAGAGAGAGAGAGAGACAGAGACAGAGACACAGTGAGAGAGAATGAGAGAGAGAGAGAGAGAGAGAGAGACAGATACACAGTGAGAGAGAATGAGAGAGAGAGAGATAGAGAGAGAGAGAGAGAGAGAGACACAGAGACACAGAGAGAGAGAATGAGAGAGCGTGAGTGAGCGCAGAGCAGAGCAGAGGTCAGGATCAGAGCTCCTGCATTTTTCAGCATTTTCTTTAAAAAATATAGATTAGGAGTTAGATAAACTTGGATTTTTTTGTCAGGACCACATACTGGATTATACCCTCTACAACATAACCCCTACTTCAAATCAAAACTTAAAACCTACAACCTGATTTTGGACGGAATTACGGAATCACCTGGAAAGTTCACAACTACCAAGGCTTTATTACCCTATACAGCAAATTCTCTGAAAAACAACAGAAACCTGAAAACACCATCCAACCTGGAACTGAGTGAGTAATGTTTAGTCTGAAACTATATTTTATTTCCAAAAGCCAAGAAGAAAAATACACAACATTACTTTATAAGGACTGAATTCTAACATAATTCTACCAAGCTTGATACAGCTTCAACTAGCACTGACGTGTCAAGTGAGAGGTGTCAAAGCCCATTAGCCCAACAATGGCAGGAGAGTCACACAGTCTACCCCAACCAAATGGAGAGGCCTTAGAAGCTCCCTCCCGCTGTTCAGAGGTAATTAAAATACAGTACCCTTTGCATGTAAAGAATGATAAGGCAAGAAAAGATTACAAAATGAAGCTCCTTATGGAAAATCAAGAAACACTTTTTGCTGACTATTACAAAAATGGGAACATCAGCAACCTTATCTTCCACACAAACCATCCCCTGGCATGGCACAGTTCTATATTAGCACACTACCCCTTTGTTAAGAGAGGGGTGGAAACTCAGAATACTTGATAACGAGGACTCTGAGTCAAGTAATATAAATATCTATAAGTCCGGAACAGTAATGGTACAGAGTAACCCCAAACAGTTTCAGCTGGACTTTCACCTAATCAAAGAATTAGCCCAGCAGGAGAAGCTCTCCCTTGATAAAGATACCCCCACACCGAGCGGGTCAGACCAGACCTCTTCATTATGTAACCCCACAGATGAGCAACCCCCAGCGGAGAGTCAACCTCCCAGCACAGATTACCACTCCCTCATTGAAATGAAGGACAAATTCACACAGCTGGAGGTAAGTCAGGTGGAGCTGGAACAGCAGGTGATTACACTTCAGTCAGCACAGACCCAGACAACAGTCCAGCACAACAACAGCCCCTTAACCAGACCCGGAGAGCTGGAGGTGGACAGAGACATATCTGCACTTTGGACAGTGGTGAGACAAATACAACAGGAGAAAGAGGAGCAGAACAGAGCACTAGAGGAGAGTATCAGACTGCTGGTGGAGGAGAGGTTGAGGGGGATGAAGGAGAGGGTGAGGGGAATGGTGGAGAAGTTGAGGGGGACGGCGTGTGACAGAGAACAACCCACTAGAGAGGTGGCCACCCTCACAGAGAAGCCAGCAGAACAGCCCACCTCAGCACCCAACAAAAGTATCGACACCACAGCAGAACAGTCCACACCAGACCCTGACCATAGAGTCGACACCACAGCAGAACAGTCCACACCAGACCCTGACCATAGAGTCGACATCACAGCAGAACAGACAAATGAAGAACCCCAAGCCCAGAGGCTCTCACCCCCTCTGAGCACCCCCCCTGTCAGCAACCCTGATAGCCCTTCTGACAACCCCCCACACCCACTGAGGACAAACACAAGACACAGATTGTACTACTTATGGACTCAAATGGGAAATATATAGAAGAAAAAAAACTTTCCCAAACACAGTGTGTCTAAACTCTGGTGTCCAAACACCCAGCATGCCCTAGACCTTCTGTCTGAGGCCAAACTAGGCTCACCCAGCCACATAATAATACACACAGGCACAAACGACCTGAGAGCACAGCAGGAAAGAGTGGCCACAGCACTGAAGGGAGTGATTGAAAAGGCTTCTTCTACTTTCCCCAACGCACAAGTGGTTATCTCCACCCTGCTACCACGAAAAGACTTCCACCCTGCCACAATACAGCGGGTAAATGCGAGTATTTCCTGTGACTGTGCCTCAAAACCAAACGTTTTCCTGGCCCACCACTCCACCCTGGACTTGAACAACCTCTATGACCAGGTCCACCTCTACAAGGCAGCAGTGCCCACCTTTGCCCGAACTCTAAAGGACATCGCTCTCAAACGTATCCCCAACACTTCACACAGGAGCAACAGATCAATAGACACCCCACCCAGACCAGCGAGACACCCTCCCAGATCTGCAGGACCCCCCCCTGGACCTACACATAGAGGACCCACGCCAAGAGGAATTACATCCAGACCACAGTACACCCAGACACATCCACACCCCCACCAATCAACCCCCCCCCCCCCCCCCCCCCCCACGTCAACCATGCCCACACCCCATTTAGGCCCCCTCAGATCAGACCTATGCCACTCCTGCCCACCCCATGCACCCCACCCCCGCAAAGAGGGCCTCAACATGGAAGCCACACATACACCCAGGTAGTGAGCGGGCAAACAGTCCCAACCCCCACTCTCACACTCGCCCAAGCCAATGGCATGTACCAGATGCTCAGCAGGCTCTGCTCACACTTACTGGCCTGAGGCCAAACCACGACCAACAACATTGGACACTCTATGGAACAAAAAACCTTCACTATATTATCCTGGAATATCCAAGGCCTGAGGTCATCTGCCTTTGGCCTAAAGAGCAGAAACCCGGACTTCACCAAAGAAATCGGTAATACAGATATTGTCATCCTGCAAGAAACCTGGTATAGAGGAGATGGACCCACTGGTTGCCCTCTAGGTTACAGAGAGCTGGTAGTCCCATCCACCAAACTACCAGGTGTGAAACAGGGAAGGGACTCAGGGGGTATGCTAATTTGGTATAGAGCAGACCTAACTCACTCCATTAAATTAATAAAAACAGGAACATTCTACATTTGGCTAGAAATTCAAAAGGAAATTATCCTAACAGAGAAAAATGTCCTCCTGTGTGCTACCTATATCCCCCCACTAGAATCCCCATATTTTAATGAAGACAGCTTCTCCATCCTGGAGGGGGAAATCAATCATTTCCAGGCCCAGGGACATGTACTAGTCTGTGGCGACCTATATGCCAGAACCGGACAAGAACCTGACACCCTCAGCACACAGGGGGACAAACACCTGCCTGGAGGTGACAGCATTCCCTCCCACATATGCCCCCCTAGGCACAACTATGACAACATAACCAACAAAAACGGGTCACAACTCCTGCAGCTCTGTCGCACGCTGGGTATGTACATAGTCAACGGTAGGCTTCGAGGGGACTCCTATGGTAGGTACACCTATAGCTCATCTCTTGGCAGTAGTACTGTAGACTACTTTATCACTAACCTCAACCCAGAGTCTCTCAGAGCGTTCACAGTCAGCCCACTGACACCCCTATCAGACCACAGCAAAATCACAGTTTACTTAAACAGAGCAATACTCAATCATGAGGCATCAAAGCCAAAGGAACTCAGTAACATTAAGAAATGCTATAGATGGAAGGAATGCAGTTTGGAAACCTACCAAAAAACTATTAGGCAACAACAAATTCAATCCCTTTTAGGCAATTTCCTGGGTAAAACGTTCCACTGTAATAATGAAGGTGTAAACTTGGCAGTAGAAAATCTTAACAGTATATTTGACCTCTCAGCTTCCCTATCAAATCTAAAAATCTCAAATAGAAAACCGAAGAAAATTAACAATAATGAAATGGTTTGATGAAGAATGCAAAAATCTAAGAAAGAAATTGAGAAACCTGTCCAACCAAAAACATAGAGACCCGGAAAACCTGAGTCTACGCCTTCACTATGGGGAATCACTAAAACAATACAGAAATACACTACGGAAAAAGAAGGAACAGCATGTCAGAAATCAGCTCAATGCAATTGAAGAATCCATAGACTCTAACCACTTCTGGGAAAATTGGAAAACACTAAACAAACAACAACACGAAGAATTATCTATCCAAAATTGAGATGTATGGGTAAACCACTTCTCCAATCTTTTTGGCTCTATAACAAAGAATAAAGAGCAAAAACATATACATTATCAAATACAGATCTTAGAATCAACTATTAAAGACTACCAGAACCCACTGGATTCTCCAATTACATTGAATGAGTTACAGGACAAAATAAAAACCCTCCAACCCAAAAAGGCCTGTGGTGTTGATGGTATCCTCAATGAAATGATCAAATATACAGACAACAAATTCCAATTGGCTATACTAAAACTCTTTAACATCATACTTAGCTCTGGCATCTTCCCCAATATTTGGAAACAAAGACTGATCACCCCAATCCACAAAAGTGGAGACAAATTTGACCCCAATAACTACCGTGGAATATGTGTCAACAGTAACCTTGGGAAAATCCTCTGCATTATTATTAACAGCAGACTCGTACATTTCCTCAATGAAAACATTGTACTGAGCAAATGTCAAATTGGCTTTTTACCAAATTACCGTACAACAGACCATGTATTCACCCTGCACACCCTTGACAACCAAACAAACCAAAACAAAGGCAAAGTCTTCTCATGCTTTGTTGATTTCAAAAAAGCCTTCGACTCAATCTGGCATGAGGGTCTGCTATACAAACTGATGGAAAGTGGTGTTGGGGGTAAAACATACGACATTATAAAATCCATGTACACAAACAACAAGTGTGCGGTTAAAATTGGCAAAAAACACACACATTTCTTCACACAGGGTCGTGGGGTTAGACAGGGATGCAGCTTAAGCCCCACCCTCTTCAACATATTTATCAACGAATTGGCGCGGGCACTAGAAAAGTCTGCAGCACCCGGCCTCCCCCTGCTAGAATCCGAAGTCAAATGTCTGCTGTTTGCCGATGACCTGGTGCTTCTGTCACCAACCAAGGAGGGCCTACAGCAGCACCTAGATCTTATGCACAGATTCTGTCAGACCTGGGCCCTGACAGTAAATCTCAGTAAGACCAAAATAATGGTGTTCCAAAAAAGGTCCATTCACCAGGACCACAAATACAAATTCCATCTAGACACTGTTGCCCTAGAGCACACAAAAAACTATACATACCTTGGCCTAAACATCAGCGCCACAAGTAACTTCCACAAAGCTGTGAACGATCTGAGAGACAAGGCAAGAAGGGCATTCTATGCCATCAAAAGAAACAAAAATTTCAACATACCAATTAGGATTTGGCTAAAAATACTTGAATCAGTCATAGAGCCCATTGCCCTTTATGGTTGTGAGGTCTGGGGTCCGCT